>NW_022631217.1:0-301621 GCF_010015895.1 Lontra canadensis
CCCAAACCTCTCACCCTCCCCAGTGCTAGGCAGCCACTAATATTTCTGTTTCCATGGATTTGCCTCTTGTGAACATTTTGTCAAAATGGAATTATATGATGTTGTCTTTTGTGACTAGCTTCTTTCACATGGCATAATGTTCTTTTTTAAGGTTTTATTTATTTATTTGAGAGAGCGAGAGCATGAATGGGAGAGGGTCAGAGGGAGAGGGAGAAGCAGGCTCCCTGCTGAGCAGGGAGCCAGACACAGAGCTCAATCCCAGGACCCTGGGATCATGACCTGAGCTGAAGGCAGATGCTTAACCCACTGAGCCACCCAGGCGCCCCACACTCAGTATAATGTTTTTAAGGTTCATCCATGCTGTAGTGTGGATCAGTCCTTCCTTCCTCTTATGGCTGAATAACATTTCATTGTGTAGATATACCACATTTTGTTTATCCATTCATCTATTGATGGACATTGAGTGGTTTCCACGTTTTACCTATTATGACTAATGCTATTGAACACTCATGTACAAGATTTTGTGTGGACATTTGTTTTCGATTTTTTTGGGTATACACTTCGGAGTAGAATTGCTGAGTCATATGGTAACTGTGTTTAATCAAGAGCTTTTAGACTGTTTTGCAAAGTGGCTGCACCATTTTACATCCCTCCACCCAGCAGTATATGAATGCTCCAATTTCTGGAAGTTATAGTTAATTGTGTCCCATTGGTATGAAATACTTTCCAGGGTTGATGGCTTGGAGAAGCCATCTCCCCGGGATAGTTTGGACCATGGAATGTTAACTTTTCAAGGGGATAATTTTTATAAACAAGCCCCCTCCATTTTGTTATATGGTGGTTAGATCCTAGGAGAAGGTGACTTGGGGGAAGCCACCACTGGCCTTTGAAATCTACAAGAATTCAGTGGCAACATGTCCATGCTATCGGGCAGAATGGCTTATAATAAGATGTTGTGGGTTTGTAGTGGAACCCCTATCAGTTTTAGCCATTTTAAGGTACTTTCTGTCAGCACTACATTATTTCTGAGGTAGAGAGGGTTTTGGTCTATCTGTCTCCTCAGTCTTGTGTCCACCAGTCCTGCCTGGGAATCAGAGTAGGAACAGAAGAAGTCAAAAAGGAACCTAAATGCTTTAGGTAGGGTGAATGTATGTACTGGTTTGCCCAGGATGGTCCCAGTTTAATGCTGATATTCTGGCATTATTATTAATAGCACAGCCCTTCACTTTCAAAAGTGTCCCAGTTTGATAAACTGTATGGTCTCCTCAACTTAAAGCAGCAAAGATGTAATGCATCCCACTCAGAGCTATAAGGGCTACAGGCGTTTACATCTTAATGAACTTACATTTCACTGGAACAAAGAGAGGCTCTCTCAGCCTTGCCGAAGGTTGGCTCCCAAATGACAGAGCCAGGGCCATACACAATAGAAACCAAATGCTGATGAGATTCAAAGCATAGGAAAGTAAACTTTGGAGGAAGGCTTGGATGGAAGTTTATTCAGGGAAGGCTCCCGCGGATAAGGTGAGGTCTAAAGAGAACCTTGGATGGAGTCTAGGATTTGGGCACTCCAAGTTCCTTGACAGACCAAGGTCCCGAATATCCTTTAGCCTTGTTCTAATTAAAAGGCACCGTGCTCCCTTGTGCTTGGGCAGACAATTCACATGACCTCCCAGTTCATTTGGCAGCACTTGGGAGAAATCTGGCCTTGCAATCAGACTAAATGATGTGTTAGCCTACACTTAATCTCCACCATCCATCAAAATCCAGGGGCCTTGGCCCCAGCCCCTCAACAAGAGGCCCACAGTACCTGGGTAGGATTTCATCCAGGGAATGAATGCAAAGCCCCTAATTCTCCATCCATCTCAGCCCTCTGTAAACAGTTAAAGACTTCAGCCAACAGCAAAAGAACTGCCAACCCAAATGAAAGCAGTGAGTCAGCAAAATAAAGACAGATGGCAATGGATTAACTGTAGCATAGACGGCAAGAAGCAGACCCTCCTTAGCTCTGACAAGATTGCCCCCCGCCTCGACATTTTAGGCAACTTAGTGCTCACACCGAGCCCCTCATGAGCTATGCTGGGGGTGGGAGAAAGCATTTGCTGAACACAGAGAGTGTGTGGAGCCCTGGCAGTCTAGGGGAGCACTACTCCAATCCATCGTCTTCCAGTGGTCCGGGCTTGGGGCGAGGGGACAAAGAGGACAGGACAGATGGGAAGAACGGATTGCTCAGGCTTTCTCCCAAGTTCTTCCACCCGCCTTGCGCCAAGGCCATTTCCTTAGGTGGCCTTCTTTTCAAGTATTCTGCTCTGTTGCCCCTGAGCCATACTTATCGGACCACATATTCTAGTCTATGGAAACATTGTCACCAGAACTTGCCGTTTTGTCCCATCGGTTTAGTCAAGCTCTAGCTTTGGAGATGGTAAAAGGTTGAATTCATGTCTAAAAATATTTCTTGCAACTGGATGCGAATTTCTTTTTTTAAAAAATGAAGTCTAGTTGACACACAATGTTATGTTAGTTTCAGGTATATGGCATAGCGATTCCCTAAACACTAGCCTTATGCTGTGCCCCCACAAGTGTAGCTGCCATCTGTCCCCATACAGCCCTTTTACAGTGTCATCGACTATATTACCCATGCTGTGCCTTTCATTCCTGGGACTTATTCATGTATGTGAATTTCTTTTAGCCCTGTCTATGATGATAAATACCTAGCACTGTACTTCCTAGAACATAGGAGATGCTCAAAATATTTGTTGAATGAAAGAAAGAACAGATGAATGAAAACTCTTACATAAGACCAGAAACAAGATTGGGCCACCAGTGAAGTGAGATCCTTGGTGTAAATGTCTTTGTTCAATCAAGGAATCAGTCATTTAACAAGCATCCTCCAGGTACCCAATACTTTGTGCCCACCAATTACCTCAGCTACATCAACATTTTCTGAAGACTTTCTTCAAAAGGTCTTCTTCAAGGGACCTTTAAGAAGATTTCATGCTGGCTTCCTGTATACCTAACATCTTTGATATCTGGGATTTCTTGGGAGACCTCCTAACCAATAACTGCTTTTTCATAAAGAATAGTCCTTAGAGAAGTGGAATATTCTTAAGCATAATTCCAGATAATCTTTGGACATGGACAGGAATGGAGATAGGAATAAGCAGTTGACCTAGGTGAGCAGGAAAGGGCAACATGGTGGAATAGGGGATGGAAAAGGTTATAGTTCTCAACTCTGATTCCACCAAGCCTACCACTTTCCCCTAACCCTAACCCTAACTCTAACCCTAACCCAACAACCCAGTCTGTCCAGAATCAGAATTGGGGCTTCTCTATTCTGGCTCTTCCTATGGCTATCCTAATATTGTTACCAAAAAAATAATTTATGGAAGTGAAATTCACAGAAAATCAACCATTTTGAAATTGAACAATTCCTTGGTATTTAGTACATTAACGGGCTGTATAACCACCGCATCTATCTAGCTCCAGAACGTTTCCCTTACTCCAGAGTAAAACCCCTTACCCATTCAGCAGATGCTCCCAATTTCCTCCTTTCATCCAGCCCCTGGCAACCACCAATCTATGTCCTGTCTCTCTAGATTTACCTATTCTGGGTGTATCCAATCAATGGAATCACACAGTATGTGGCCTTTGTGCCTGGCTTCTTTCACTGAGCATCATGTTTTCAAGGTTCATCCAAGTTGTAGCATGTATCAGTCCTTTGTTCCTTTTTATGGCTGAATAACATCCCATTGTGTGGATCTATCACACTTTTTAAATTCATTCATCCGTGGATGGACTTTGGGTTGTTTCCACCTTTTGGCTATTGTGAGCAGCACTGCTATGAATGTATGTGAACATGTACTAGTTGGAATCCCTGTTTTCAGTTCTTTTGGGGTATATCCCCTGGAGTAGGATAATGGGATCACATGGTAATTCTATGTTTAACTTTTTGAGGAGCCACCAACTGTTTTTCTACCCAATTATTTTAATACCTTCAAAGATTAGTAAACACAACACCCACAGTGACCACTTTAAAGCCACCAGCTTCCATGACGCTGACCCACATGTCCCTTGGTTTTTGTCCCATGACTCTGGGAGCTGCCTCAGGATTCTAGGGTATTGGGACTAGTGGTCACATCTAATTCTCTTTCCTTCCATCCTTCCTTCTCCCTTTCTTTCCTTCCTTCATTCATGTAACACATATTCATTGAGTGCCTACCATATTTTAAGTAGGGCGCTAGTTACTGGGGGTCCAAAGATGAATGAGATGCAGTTCCTGTCTTTGTAGATGTCATGTTCTATACAGACCCCACACACTAAGCTCCTCAAGGGCAGTAACTGTGTCCTGTTCTTTGCTGTAACCCCAGAGCCTAGCACAGTGCCTGGGACACATCTGCCATCTACAAAGCAACCTCAGAAAGGTCTGAAGTGGGCTCCCCTTCAGCCTGTTGCCCTGTCCCAGCAGCCCTGGGGTCCACATGGTTCTGTGTAGACCATCTCCCTTCCCTTAGTTCTGTCTTAGGCAAGTGGCACAACATGGGCCTTCTTGGGATCCTGCTTCCTCCGACCTCCCTTCAATTTCAGGATGAGTTCTCCTTTGAAAGTGTTTTTATATTTTTAGTCTCATGATACCTTCTTCAAAGAGGAACACAGACTGTGTGAGGAAGTGAGACCATCTTTCCCAGGGAGTAAATTCACTGTGAACAGAAAAGTTCTCTGTCACCAGTTTGCTTTTTGTCTCTAGAAAGAGTCTTCTATCAGACAGACCATGGCTGACAGGGTGGAGGTAAGGGCTGGGAAGCAGGCAGGAGCCAGCCCTAATGCTCATGGTGTTCCATGATTTTGGTATACTTCGCTTTCAGTTCAGCCTGTGTTCTGCTTTCCTTGGACCTGATTGCTAACCACAGAAGTTTCCAGAAGAAAACCTAGCGCCGCAACGCATAGATGTTGCCAAGTTCACAAACTACTACTTCAGTTCATATTCTTGAAACACCTCCTGGACACAAGTAATAAAAAACTCCTAGGGTCAATGGTGAGTACAAGGTTGGGGGTGAGGGATTGAGGGGGAAGATGAATAGAAAGGGAAGGTGTCTCAGATTAGATTGAAAGCCAGAGAAGTGGAAGTGTGGGATGAGGTTCCCCCACCCCCACTGTAGAGAAGGAAAGCACCCCTGTGTAGGAAAGCTGCTTTTAAATGGAAATGTCCTGGGGCAATCTATAGACCTTTTAAATCCAGTTAGTCTCAGCTCCTTTATGGCTAACTCTCGGCCTTGGCTCCTTCTGGAGTCAAATCTTTGAGATCCTTGCTGGAGTACAGGGCTGAAAGAGGAGTGGGGAAGGACTCCTCCCCCAAGGGATGACCATTGGAATTACACATTTGAAGACTTTGGATTCTTTTAAAAATCAAGGAAAGAAATTCTACCAAAGATCGTTGTTTTTCCTTTTTTTTTTTTTAAAGACCCCAAACCTCAGGCAACAGACCTAGTGGGAGTTCCTTTGTTAGGTCAGCTTGCCAGCTCCTGGGTTGCTACCTCCAATAAAATTTCTATTTGGATTCCCACTGGGGATGCCATGTACTCTGTTCAGCACTTGGAAGTACAATTATGAACTAGACACGGTCCTTGCCCTCAAGGAATTTACAGTCTAATAGGGAAGAGAGACAAGCAGACGGCTAATGATAACATAGAATGATGAGTGCTGGAAGCTGTGGGGGGAGGATGGAGGAGGAGCATTTAAATCATGCTGGAAGGTCAGGGAAGGCTTCCTAAAAGACATGATGCATAAACTGAAGAATGAGTAGGAGTTAGCCAAGTGAAAGGGAAGGAGGAAAGGATATTCCAGACAGATGGGCTTTGCAGGAATAAGGCTTGCTAACAGAGATTAAAGCAAAAATTTATAAAATACACAGTCACGAAACATGGAAAGTTGATCCCTACAAGCAAAAGCTGGTTCTTTGGAAATACCATGAAAATGGGCACAGTTGGCAAGTTTGCCTAAAAGTAAATAAATAAGTAAACAACTTAGGAGTAAGAAAAGATAGAGGGAGAGGGAAAGAGAGAGAAGTGAGAGATAATTATATTCAGGATACACTAAAAAGTATAGGAAAGATGAAATATTCTTAGTAATGAGTGATCCATCTTGTTCAATTCCCTGTTCAGAATACTTTGGCTATATCTGTAATTAGAAGTCATGGTATAGATATGAAGTTATAAATCACTGGTATTTTGTATTAATATTTATCCAATAAATTTGGAATCCAGAGGAAATGGACAGTCTTCTAGGGGGACATAAATTACCAAAATTGGCCTGAGAACAAGGTGAAAATCTGACTGCACCAATAAACTAGAGAAGAAATAGAAATAGAATCAAACATGCAAAGGTTTTAAAGGTGAAGTGTATAAAACCTTTAAGAGACAGAGAATGCCCTTATCAAACAAACTGCTTTGGAGAACTGAAAAAATGAAAAGCTCCTAACTTATTTTCCAAAACTATCATCACACCAATACCAAATTGTAGGAGGACAGAAAAAGAACAGCATGTGACAGCCCTAAATAAATTACTAGCAAATCAAATTGTGCACTTTTGCAAAAGAAGGCTATAACATAACCAAGTAGGGTTGAATCCCAGCAATGCAAGGCTCCTTCCCCATTAGAAACTATATCAATGTAATGCATTACATTTGCATATTAAAAGGGAAAAACCATTTCAATGAATATAGCAAAAGTATTGGACAACTCAGCACCTATTTGCTCTTAGAAAGCTCTAAGAAAACTCAGAATAAAAGAAAAGTTTAATGTGATCAAGAGTATATTCCAGGTGCGCCTGGGTGGCTCAGTGGGTTAAAGCCTCTGCCTTTGGCTCAGTTCATGATCCCAGAGTCCTAGGATCGAGCCCCGCATCAGGCTCTCTGCTCAGCAGGGAGCCTGCTTCCTCCTCTCTCTCTGCCTGTCTCTCTGCCTACTTGTGATCTCTCTCTGTCAAATAAATAAATAAATGAAATCTTTTTTTTTTTTTTTTAAGAGTATATTCCAGACATCTATAGAAAACTCCATACACCCAGCCACTGGGTGGCTCAGTCAGTTAAGTGTCTGTCATTGGCTCAGGTCATGATCCCAGGATCTTGGGATAGAGCCCTGCATAGGGCTCCTTGCTAGGCAGGGAAGCCTGCTTCTCTCTCTACCTCTGCCTGCCACTCCCCATGCTTGTGCTCTCTGTCAAATAAATAAATAAAATCTTAAAAAAAAAAGAAAACTCCATACTTCAAGAGGTAGCAGGCACGGCAGAGTGGTTACAAAGATAGTCTCAGAAGCTAGTGGAGGTTTGAGTCACTGTTCTGCCACTTGCTACCTGTGTGACCTGGGGCAAGCTACATAGCTTCTCTGTGCTTCAGTTTCCTCAACTGTTAAATACATATAATAATAGTAATATCTATCTCATAACACTGTCAGAGGATTAAATAATTTGTAAAGTATTCATACTAGTGTGTTAATAAATTGTGAAACAGATGCTTCCTCTCAAAGTTAGGAACAAGATAGGAATGTCCAGTACTACTTACTGTTCCTCTACTATTTGATGCTTTCCTGGAAGTCCAAGCTAATATAGAACAAGAAAAATAATTAATAGAACCAAAAAGGAAGGAATACAGCTGTCAATAGTTGCAGAGAACAATGTAACCAGGAATGAAGTCTGCCTCTGTTCAGAGAGGAAGTACAAGAAAAGGAAGTGGGAGAAATGGGGGAAGGGGGTTGAAAAGTTTTTAAAAAATGCCCTCTTAGGATCTTTGGGTATCACTCCTTTTTTCTAGACATCTCTATGTGGGTATTTCTACCATCTCACACTGAACACTGACCCCAATATCTCCCTCCACACCTACTTCTCCTGGTTCCCATTTTGCTTTCCAAGTCGTCTAGACTCAAAACTTTGGAATCCCTTTAGATTCTTCCTTCTCCTTCATTTCTCATATCTAATTACCTGGTCCTTCTAGTTAATTCTTCCCCCAAACATTTTTCAAATGTTTTCACTGGTCATTCTTGCTCAGGCCTGTACCAACTCATACCTGAAATAATGGCTATCCCTCAGTCCCTTTCCAAGCACAGGTCAATATTACTCTAAGACCACTATATCCTCAGGTTATTTTCTTGCTTGCAAGTTTCCAGTGGCTTCTCACTTCCTAGCATGTTCAGTCCAAACTCTTCTGCTTGGTGGTAAGACCTTTCACTATCTAGTCGCACCCAGCCTAACCTGCTGCCTTAATATGTCCCCTCTTCTTTAGCAAGACCAGCACCTTCACACACCTCCTTTCCTTTTAAATTCAGTGCCTTTGTTTAATTCAGTGTCTTAGATTGTCCTGTCTCTCTCCCTCAGTGTCTCCAAATCTCCCAGTCTTCAACAGTCAGCTTAGATAGGGCCTTAATGATACTATTTGTTGAATGTTGAACAGCATTAAACATTACGTGCCACATACTGTGCTCATTGGATCTTCTCAGTAACCTGATATAATAAGTATTTCTTAACTTTCACCCCATTTGATGAACTGGGTATAAGGATTTGCTCAAGATTCACATTGCTGGTAATGGTGGATCTGGAATCTGAAGCCATGTTTGCTGCCCGACCCAGAGCTTGTGCTCTTAATTGTTTCTCCATCCTGACTCTCTGGGATGCCTCCCCTGGGTGCATCAATCCCCCCCTGACTTTTTCTTCATCACTTTGGCCACCAGACATTGCTATCTAGTGTGTACAAGTTTAGCTCCCAGCAAAACTGAAAGCTCCTGGAGACTGGGGCCCACGTCTCATACTTCTCTGCACTCCCACTGAGCTGGGCCCGCAATAGGCACTTGATTAATCGGTAAAGGTTGATCAAATACAGCTAAATATATGGAGATTTGGTCTTAGCATCCAGTCTTCAAGAAAGAAGGTTTGTGTAGCTGGACAATAACACAAGCCCTTCCCATTCAAAAGTCTGGATGTTAGCTCCAGGAAGGGGAGGGAGGAGTAGAATTACTCAATTTTTCAAGATCACCCTCCCCCCACTCCTGTCACTCCCTGATGATCAGGCTTCTTTCTGCCTAGCTTAGGTCAATGTTGCATGATGAATCTTCCCTTTACATAAGGATTAGACCAGGCCAGGTTTTGTTAGCATGTGAAAAGGGAGCCAACGCTGTCAACTTAACCATTGTGCAAAATCTGACTCCTGGGAATCTTCCAGAAGTAAGCCTGGGCAAAGCTAATAGTTATCTTACCTACCTCACAGGGTCATGGTAACAATCAAGTGAGATAATGGATATGAACATGCTTTGGAAAGTAGCAATGACAAGCAGCTTGCTTCTCGAGCCTGAAGTGGGACAATCAGAGTTCTTGGGTGTATCAAGGACTTGGCCAGGTGAAGGGTGGGGGCTCTTTAGAAATTCTTGGACTCACCATTTCCCCAAGGTTGCACGACTTGCTTTCTGGCAACCTTGGGAAAAATTCACTTTATCATCAGACTTCTTCAGCTACATGTGAATTTATCCTCGACTTCCTTTTCCGTTTTCTAATTACTCTTACTCAGCTAGTCCACTATACTCTGGGGACTTCTGAAAGATAAGCTAACTCTCCCTCTCTTTGGTGCATTGAAAAGGCAGTATTTTGTTGGTGGGTCACATTTAGATTTCAAACTTCTCTCCAAGGTCAAGAGCAAGTGACACAGGGAAAGCACACTCTGAGATTGTTGTCTGCTGGACATGATCTATAAATGATACTAGCCATTGGATGTTACTAGATAAATATGGAGAGCCACTGCTTCCCCTGGAGAGACCAGATTCATCCAGAATTCAAGTGTTGGAAGACTAAAGAGAATTTAGGAGCCTAGGTTGGACTAAAATTTGAGGTAAAAGAAGAGATTTTTCAAAGAGAGAAAGTTTGGGTTCCAAAGATTCCGATCCTGAAAGTGAAGGACTCTGGGGGGAGCCAGGGGAGAATGAGCTCAGTTTGGACAGAGAAGAGGAGAAAGGGCCAACTGTGCAGGGACCTTGGCCAAGGGGCCTTGGATCAAGAATGGACTGGGCTTGCAGAGGTAGCCAAAGGTATTCTGACCAGGGAATTGAGCAAGATTTATCACCTAAGTTGGCCTAGACTGGACAGACCTTGGCTTTGAGTCTGTTTTATGTGTTGGGCATACATTCATACCTCCTGATAGTTGGAACTTTCAGATAGGGAGCCGTCACTCTCAGTGAAAAGGGAACAAAGGGAGGTTGCTGCTGGTGTCAGGAGCAGGGACAGAACCCGAGAAGCAAAGCTATGGGGCAGACCCCCAGGTCTGGGCACACTGGCCCCCACCTCCTGGGCTACTGGCTATCCTATCTGCTTTTAAACAGCGTGCAACCGGCAGACATGGCGGTTGACCGGGAAGCTCTCTTTTATGCCTCATCCAGTGGACTCCTAGGCCACCAGCCTCTATGCACCCTAGTCCATTGCTTCCCTCTTGGTTCCAGAACTCTGATTCCGAGGAGCTGCTGCACTGAGCTGTGGACACATGGTAGGCTTGTGTGTGTGTGCAGGGGCTGGGGGGAGAGGTTCCTGAGTGGCCCCAGACTCAGCCTCTCTGACTGCAAGCTTCAGAGGGTGCCTGTGACTATGAACTTTGCTCCACCATGACTGCTGGATGGTCAGAGCTGAGTGTAGGCCCCTGCTGGTTCTGTCTTACACTCCCCGTTATGATAGGCAATGAAGCAAATCATTTGGGCAATTGCCTGACCTTAATGGGATAGGAAGGGCTCCTCTCTTGCCTGAAAGGAACATCCAAGTATGTGCTTGCTGTTTAGTTTTCCTGGAAAAATAATTTCTCTGGCAGGCTAAGGAGGGTGAATTTGTCTTCAGAAAAGGATTGTGTCATTATCCATAACTCCCGAGGCCTCTTCTATGCATTTCCATGGCTGAAAAGCTTGCATTCCATGGAGGAGCAACCCAACTTGTGCTAAGAAAAGTTTCGGGGTTTGACTCAAAGAATTGTGTGTTGTATAAAGAAAAGCAGAGGTACACTATCGGGCAGCCCTTTGCGGGTAACCCAGCCATCCACTGAGATCCAGAGATTTTTGAAGGAAAATGCTAAGAATAACACAGGTTGATTTTAAGGGTACCCTCCCCCTTCTTGGAGTTCTGTCTTTTAGATGTCCATCCCTTTGTATTTGGAAGAATCTTGGAGTCTTCCAGAGTCCTGTGTTAAAGAGGAAAACACACCTGGGAGGGATCTCACTTTAAACCAGATCAGGTGATGACAGCTCTCTCTTCGGTGTAGATGGAGGTCCTTGGGATGAGACAAAAGGATTCATGGGGATGGCAGGAAAAGGAAGCCTGAGTGACAAGAGGGGACAAGGAAATGAGAGGGGGAAACAGGAGGGTACCCAGACTTGGCTAATTTGGGCCATCCTAGCTGGAAGGGGACTCACAAAGCATCTACACATGTTTTTTTAAAAAAAAAAAACCCACATTGAAAACATACTGGAACCCTTTGTTCAAACTCAGAATTCCAGTATGCATAAAATGAATACAAATGGAGCTACTGGTGGTTGAAGCTGGGGTGAGGACCCTGGTGCTCTGTCTGACCTGGTAGTGAGAACCGACTGTTCACCATGAATTTTGGGAGTTGGTTTGTTACCTGCAGGAATTATCAAAAATTTAAGTATGTAAACTTGCACTTAAGCTCTATGAAAGCTAATGAATGCTCAAGACTCATCACTTCCTAATTATTTTTGCTACACTTTTTTACTCCTCTGTCTGTGTGGTGGACATGCTCTCCAATGGGCTGCCAATGTGCATATCTTCCCTGACTCTTGTCCTGTGACATCGTGTTGGGAGCGTGAAACCAGCCACGGTGGGAATATTCACATCACGGACACCAGCAAACACCAACAATCAGCCTCCTTCTCCCCCAACAGCTGAGAAAGTCAATGTTTAAATGTCAACCAACAGCCCCCTAACTACGCTGTCCATCCTTGCTTCCCCAGAAGCCATCCCTCCTGCGACCTCAACTATAGTTACAACTGAGAACTCAGGGCGGCAGGGAGAAGAGATGCTGATGAGTTACCGTGATCCTAAAACACATACACTTTACTCTGTGGAAGAGATAAGCCACTGCCATGTCCCCGCCCAGGTGTCCAGTGGTATGGCAGATGAGAAGGAACACAGCGACAACAGCACGAATCGACGGCTGACATTGGGAGGTCCTGAGTAAATGCCCCAGCTCATTCCTAAGACCCTCAAAGTTCTCACTGCCTCACAGCCCACGGTTTAGGAAGTGGGAGCATTGATCCTCTGACTCTCTCAACTTGGGCTAAATCACAGGTACAGCAAGGTCCATGGGAAGGCTCTGGGTCCGTGGTGTCCACCAGCATCTGTGGCGCCTGGCCCATTGCTTGGCATACAGAAAGCCCACTGAAAGAACAGAACCAATGTTCATAAGCAAACTCCTTGTCTATTTCACCACAAGTTCCAGAAAAGTTACTTTCAGGACGTTTTTGTTTGAGAAAGCCATGGAGTGTGAATATACTTCAAAAGCCTGTCTCTTCAAAGTAGAGTGACAAAAGTGTTGATACCTGAAGGGGTAAGTGTTCATTACTGGATAAATCGTTGGTGTAAGACCAAACAGGAAATGACTTCATCAAGAGGACGAGCAGAGGGGTGCCTAGGTGGCTCAGTCTGTCTTCGGCTCACGTCATGATCTTGGGTTTCAGGGATCGAGCCCCACGTCAGGCTTCCTGCTCAGTGGGGAGTCTGCTTCTCCCTCTCCCTGGGCCCCTCGCCCTGCTCGTGCACTCTCTCTCTCTCTCTCTCTCTCTCTCTCTCTCTAGTAAATAAATAAATAAATAAGAAACAGATTTCTGCCAAGCAGAGACCCTGATGCAGAGCTCCATCTCCGGACCCCGAGATCATGACATGGGCTTTGAAGGCAGACACTTAACCGACTGAGCCACCCAGGTGCTCCAATGAAAAAAGTCTTTAAAAGAAAAAAAGAGCAAATTGCCAGTGGCACAAGCCCTCTCCCCTCACTGCCCCTACTGCAAACATCCTTGCTGTTCCTCTTCTCTTTGGTGCCTGCTCCCTTCACTTTCCAGTCTCTTGTCCCCCCTCCCTCTGCCCCCTTTTCCTTCCTGTGTCCTCCTCATGCCCTCAGCCTGCCAGTGCTCACCCACCTGCTCCTCCACACCCATGCAAACACCCACCATGCAAACCCCGGCCCGCAGCCCCAGGCAAAATTGCAGTATCTAGACTTTCTAGCATTGCACAAGAGAAGATTGAACACATTTCCTGACTTTAAGGCTTTTTGGGTTACAGTGACCCAGAGGCAACCATCTAGCCTGTTTAGGCAGACTCCCACTGGAGCCCAGGCTGGAACTGCTGGGTTAACTCAAGGTTTTTGTCAGAAAAGAACTGAGGTGGTAGGTCAAGTGACTCAAAGTGGATGGGTGCTTGCCATGAGGATGCTCCTTCCTTCGCTGGTGGTAAGGTCAGTGATCTGACTATTGTTTTTCAGAGACATTTTGGGGTCCTTCTAAAGGAGTTTGGGGTTTGTGGCCAACCCTAGTGAGGCTACTTATTTCTGTTCTTTGGTTCTACAGGGGATGGTCCCCAGGTGAATGGCAAGGCTGGCTCCTGGTTAGGCTGATTCCCTAACAGAGCTATCCCAGGCAACCTCGTTTTGCAGACAAATATCTCACTACAGGAGCTGAATCAATGGGAAGACACAATCCGGAAGTGAGTTTGAGTTATGAAAAGTAATCTTGAAGATTCCAGCAGGCCAGATGACTTCTAGCAGCTCTAACTAGGTGAACGGTGCTGCCCAAATTACTTACCCTCTCAGTGCCTACACAACAGGGTTGTGATAAGGATTAGATCAACAATATATCCCATATGCTTACTCTAGGACTTGGCACATACACACTTGGTATGTGTTTTAAAGAGTGTTTGGAGGGGATCCCCTGTGTGGCTCAGTCGGTTAAGCATCTGCCTTCAGCTCAGGTCATGACCTCAGGGTTCTGGGCTCCCTGCTCAGCTCCCTGCTTCTCCCTATCCCTCCGTTGCTCCCCCTGCTTTTGCACTCTCTCTCTCTCTCTCTCTGACAAATAAATAAATAAATAAAATATTTTTTAAAAAATAAAGTGTTGCAGGGACAGTTAAAAGTTTCTTTTTTAAAGAATCAAAATTGCAGATTTCTTAAGAGACCTAGCAGAGCTAGAACAAAGCAAGATCCTCAGCTGTGAGGTCTGTGGCCGTCCCCAGCTGCTGTGGTCTGTCTTTCTGAGCCACCAAATAACGGGACATGCAGAAGTACCTGTGGGTTAAGCGGGCTCATAGAAAATGCAGAGTACCTGCACCCTGAGAGGTCATGGTAACAACAGAGTTAGGGAACTGGAGACTGTAGGGACAGCCTCCCAATGTCACAATTATTAGAGCCAGCGTGTGCCTGTGGGGCCACAGATGAGAGTCCTGGCCTGGGCCCTGGCTGACTTTGCCTCTCCCTGGGGCCCCATGAGTCACGTCCCTCCTTCCCAGAGGTTCTACGGTAACTCAGGGGCCAGGCTGGAGGATCCTGGGTCCTCCTGGCTTCCTTTCCTCAGCCCACCCTCTGTCTGCCCTCCAAGCTCACACCAAAACCTGGACTGAGCATTACCCTCCCTTCTCCATTGGGTTTTTTGCTTTAATTGAAAACCTGATCTTCTTCAAAGATTGGGGAAGGTCTTTACCTCCGAGACACTCTGCTTTATAGAAGACGGGGACCCTATTGCTTCACAATGTGAGTATTTCTGGCAGTGTGACAAGCTAGGGGGGCCCTCTGGCATTTAATGGGGTCCCTCAAATGACACAAAGGTCTGGCTAGTCCCAATCCAGAGGGGGGGATGCAGTCCCAATCAGATGCAGGGACCGGGTTTCCCAGGACTCCTGAAGGGAACACTTGGGGTCAGTACAAGAATTTATGGGTCCACGGGCATGCAAGACCCCAGAGCTCTGGCTCTTGTCTCACCACTGATACTAAGACACCATGACTGGGACTCCTAGGATGGCTTCTAGGAGAGGTTCAATTCCACAGTTCTCAAAAAAAAAAAAAAAAAAGAGGCATTTCTTAGAAATTCAAGTCCGTATCAGGAATGATAATAGGGATGGCTGCCTCCCAAGGTTTGCAAGCTATGCAGGATTTAGTTGCAAAATAAATAAATAAATAAATAAACAAATAAAGGAATCTAGTCCCTTTTTGTTAATTGTGCCAATGCTTTCATTTTTTTTTCAGGCAATTTCCGTCCAGTCCCAGATCTGATTTCTAGAATCACATTTTTCCAATCAAATCCTTCCCATTGGCAGGGAGGAGACTTCCTCTGAGTGTCGGATTTGAGCATGCCCAGATGCTGGTGGTTAAGGAGGGTTTTCCGTGATGGGAGGTGGGGGTAACATCACTGCAATGGGAGGCAATCACTTTTGGTGGGGGAGGAGCAGCTGGGGAGCATCTCTAGCAGAATGGCCATCCCTCAGAGCAGTCCTGCCCCTGGAGCTCCAGCCATGCTTCTCCAGCTGCTTGGGGCAACGCTGCTCAAGATTGGGAGCGTGTTCCAAAAATACCCAAGGGGTATTCGGCCTTGAGCAACATCAGGAAGCCCAGGCTATATCCACCCAGGTGCTCATGTCCCATCGCCCCACGCACAATCAGACTGAAACCATACTCATCCGAAAAAGCAACTCATTCTCAAAAGCTGCTGAGAGGATGAGGCAGCTCTACACTTGGTTCATATAGAACAATTTCCAAGAATGCTCGTCAAGTGGCAAAAACATTTTCTTTAAAAACCAAGCTGCCGACAGGACAGTGGAAGCTCATTTACCTGGCCTCTGGGGAGCCACCTCTCAGGATTAAAGGATAGACACTGCTTCTGGACGTGCTGGTATGTCTCTCCCTTAGTATGTGCACACACTTCTGCTTTAATGGATTTTTAATTAACTGACCAACTACCTGCCCCACCCAGTTGCATAGATTAGAGAGTCTCTACCGTAGCTGCCAAAAAGATTTCTAGCATGAACCCATCTATTTTTTTTTTAAAGGATCTATAGGGGCACCTGGGTGGCTCAGTTGGTTAAGCCTCTGCCTTAGACTTGGGTCATGATCTCAGGGTCCTGGGATTGGGCCCCGCATCGGGATCTCTGCTCGGCGGGGGCCTGCTTCCCCCTCTCTCTCTATGCCTACCTGCCTCTCTGACTACTTGTGATCTCTGTCAAATAAACAAATAAAATATTTTAAAAAACAAATTTAAAAAAGGATATATATATATATATATATATATATATATATATATATATATATTGCTAAATGCAGAGAAAATTGCAGGGAATGTGAACTGTGGTTGCTTCTGGGAAGATAGTACTGAGCGCCTGGGGTAGAAGGGTTCGCTTTTAGCGTTTGCCCTCTTTTAGTTTTTCACTACATTCGTGAAGAACTTCTGCCCAAATTTTTATTTTCAACATTTTCAAAAATACAAAGAGATCAACAAAAGTGGTATAATGAACACACATATACCTATCAAGGTTCCACAATTAACATTTTGACATGTGTGTTATATATTTCTGTGTGTGTGCGCGTGCGTGCACACACGTGCTCATGCATTTCTCTGTTGGACCATTTGAACGTATGTCATGGGCATCATGATATGCTAACCTAAATTCTTCGGAACGATTGACCTAAGAATAAGGAAATTCTCCCTCCTCATCACAAACCATTATCGCACCTAAGAAAAGAAATAATCTAATATCATCTAATTTCCAATCCATATTCAAATTGTCCCAACAGCCTCAAAATGTGTTTCGGGGATCTTTTTTTCTTTCATTTTGTAATCCAGAAGAATTCAAATTCAAGTTTGCACGCTGCATTTTACTCATGTCTAATCTACATCAGTACACGCTCTTGATTTCATGCACGTGTGACATTGACTTTTTGAAGAGTTTGGGTCAGTTGTGCTGTAGCATATCCTATATTCTGAATCCTCTGGGTATGCGTTCTTTTTTTCTTTTTCTTTTTAAAAAAGATTTTATTTATTTGAGAGAGACTGATAATGACAGCATGAGCTTGGAAGGGGAGGGAAAAGCAGGCTCCCTGCTGAGCAGGGAGCCCAACGCTCAATCCCAGGACCCTGGGATCGTGACCTGAACAGAAAGCAGACGCTTAGCCTGCTGAGCCACCCAGGTGCCCCTGCATTATTTTTTTTTCGATAAAAAGATTTAATAGCAATAGCAGTAGAGGAAATCAGTCCCTGGTTTATAGAAATAGCAATCTTCAAAGAAGCTCATCTTCTCCATCTGTCTGGCAGTGGTGCTGCCCAGTGTTCTGGTCCTCGGACCAGATGCTTTAAGCCTCTTCCCGGCAAGTCTGTGGCTTTGCCCTTTGACCTGAGTCATGTTTTCCGTGCTTTCCCCATTCCCACCATGCCCCTGCCCCCCAAGTCAGGCCTTCAGTGCCTCACCCCTATGTTACGGCAAGCGCTTCCTCACTGACCCCACTAGGGCTAGAATCTTCCCCCAGACATCTGAAGCACTGTGAATACAGAAGAAACACCGCCTACATCATGTCTCTCCTCCCTAAAAAACCATCAATACCTCCCTATTTCCTACTCCGCAGCAAAAGCCCGTCTTTTCCCTCACAGCCAGCTTTGAACACAGCCTTCCGCATCAGAGACACATCTCTACTTAAATCCCAAGGTGGCCCATTTCTTGCAGAGTGGCCTTGGAGAAGTCACGAGGCTGATCTGACCTTCCACTGGCTTATTTGTAAAATGGAAACGACGCCTGTGCCTGCCTCCCGAGTTGGTCCGGCATGCGTGTGCAGGTCACCCACTTTTCCAAGGCTGCTCAAGTCTCGTTCTTGGAGTCTCGGCTCAGGCCCTGCCTCCTCCAGGAAGACTTCCTATCTACAGCAGCCCTCCTGCTCTGCATTCCCATAGCATTTGCGGTCTATAGGGAAAAATGCAGCAGAGGCCAGTTGCTGTGGACTAAATGTTTGTGCTCCCCTGCCCTTCATATGTCGAAACCTAAACCCCAGTGTTTACATTTTCCTCTTATCTGCTAGTTTAGATGGCTGGGGCCCCTTGAGGGCAGGCGGAGATCTGTCTGTTGTTTTTCCCAGAGCTTAGCGGTGCTCTGTGAGAAGATGCTTTGTGGGTATTTAAAGTCCTCCTTTGAACTCTGAGAAAAAATGACTGAGAATCTCTGCCTTGGGTGGGACAAGCAGGACCAAGGATTGTGACCATTATCCAAGCACAGTGCAGTCACTGCCTCCACGTAGAGAGTGCCCAGTGTGTGTCCGGCGCTTTGCATATATATTTTGTCAGATTCCAACTTTATAGATTGAGAAGCAGAGGCTCAGAGAGGGTAAGTGCCTCGGCTAAGGTCACACAGCTATGAAGAGCGGAAGCTGGCATTTGAGCCCAAATCTGTCTAAATGCAGAGCCCAGATACTTTCTCTGCGGCCTCAGAAGTAACAGTCAACAGTAAGTAGGTTGATGGAAGGAAGGACGAGTTATCAGAGCTGCTGTGATTAGGGCCAAATTTATTCCAGAACTCTCCTTTCTAAATGAGAACATCCACCCTAACGGTAATGGTATGTTAGCATGGCTGGAGGAACTTCCACAATTCTGTCTTCCCTCACAGTCAAGGCCCTGAGACAGGATTGTCTGTGGCCATGGGAGAGAATGAAGGGAAGCAGCTCACACTGGGAAAGGATTTAGGGTCCCCATCTCTGTCTCAAAGGGCCTCAAACAGACCATCTGGGTTAATGGGAACTCCCAGCGGGTTAAAAGCAATGATAAGGAACTAAGTAAGTAGGAGAGCAAAGGAAGAGACAACGATAAGATGGCAAGTAAACAGGGGACAGGATAGGAGATTAGCTGAGGAAATATGTGTTCAGGAAAATCCTACATGAAATCCTAAAGAACACCGCCCTGCAGTTGGGGAGTGGGGCGTGCGTGTCTGCGCGTATGTATGTGTGTGTGTGAGTGTGTATTTGTTCAATCTTTGGATTTAAATAAAGAACAGACCACTTCAACACCCTGGCGCCACATTTCCCAGCTGGAGGGCAGTAATTCCATGGCCAGATCTGGACCCATCTGGGAAACACCAGGGTCTTCCTGAATCATCATCATCCGCCATGCTGGCCCCCAAAGGCATAAGGTGACCTAAGCGAAGCCTTCACCCGGGCCATATGCACAGAGTCATAAAACCCCAAGGGACTGTGGCCACAGAGGCAGAGTTGCTGTGCCTGCCAAATTTCCAAGGGGAAGAAGGAACTTGCTGTGTCTGTATTTGCCCCCAGGATTGGAAAAATGTATCTCAGTCACTGGAACTGAAGGAGGGGGGGCGGACTTCACCTTCACAGGAGAGTCACTGTTTATACAAATACTGCCGATGGCCTGATACATGTGTGTGTCTTTATATAAATAGAGCTATACACTCACTTTGCCAGATTGCATCAGCTACCTGCTTAACATTTTACCCCGGTGCTAAAAAAAAAAAAAGCAAAAAACAAAAAACAAAAACCCAAAAAACCAGTCTGAAAATCAGAATATTGCTGTCTCTGCAGTGTTTCTAGTTTAGTATTTTTGCCTTGAGAGTAAAAGAAACCCACATCTGGTGCTTGCCCTTGAGACAGTCACTGATTAAATGAATTATACCTACTTTCATTTGTTAGAAACCATATTGCTTTGACAGAACTCATTCACAGGGACGAGGAGGGTGGAGGGGCCGCACTGTGGTGGTGCTGGTGGCGGTCATTCTCGGAGAAACCGAGCAGCGAGTGGGCAACTTGAAGCACTTGGACCAGGACCTGTGCGGGACATGAGATACAAAAGCAAACAAAACATGCCCCTTCTTGTCCTGGGTATTTAAAGTCCTCTTGATCCTCTCAAGGATCTCATGTCCAAATGAGAGGTCAGCTTCTTTCCAAAGGACCTGCAGGGATCTCTGGTGATCTTGGTTGGCTGAGCTATTGGCCCCAGAAATTTCCTCCTCCACTCCAAACATGTAATTTTTTAAAAATCTCAATATGTAGGGGAGGGGGGTGGGGAGATGGGTGAAACGGGATTGGGAGTAAGCAGGGCCCTGTAGTGTACACCTGAAACTCACCTAACAGTGTGTGTTGGCTAACTCATGTTAAAATGACAACCTAAAAAGAAAAGATTTTTAAAAACCAGGCTCATGGGGACGCCTGGGTGGCTCAGTTGGTTAAGCGGCTGCCTTCGGCTCAGGTCATGATCCCAGAGTCCTGGGATCGAGTCCCACATCGGGCTCCTTGCTCAGCAGGGAGCCTGCTTCTCCCTCTGCCTCTGCCTACCACTCTGTCTGCCTGTGCTCACTCTCTCTGGCAAATAAATAAATAAAATCTTTAAAAAAAAAAAAAACCAGGCTCATGATAGTCACGGACTTGCATGGCTTCATCTATTGGGGTGTCTGCTACCTGGCGGCAGAAATTGGATTTTTTTCATTCTCTTATAGGATCTAGCAAGGTGCCAGATCCTACAATTCCTATTTTTGCTGAATGGATTAACAAATAAGTACATGATTTTGAAGGATGGAGGAAAAAAAATCCGGTATGTAGTAGAGATCAAAAGCAAAACCAAACAAATTCCAGTGCCAGAAATGAAGAGGCAGCTCAAAGCCACAGCAGTGAGCGGGAACTGGCATTTTTGCAGGCGACAGGGGACTCAGAGGTGGGCGCGCACCCCAGGTGCAGGATGTTAATGGCAGGATGGGGATGGGAGTGGGATCTGGACTCGTATAGAAAACCAGCAGCTGGAAAGGCTAACCCATAAGTAGGGATAGGAGTAGGAAAAAGAAAAAAAGCAGTTCGGAAGTACACTCATCACTTTGAATAAGGAGCGGGAAGAGAGTCACATGACTCAGGGTACAGAGGCAGGCGGGCCACCCAGGTAAAAGAATTCTTGCCAAATAACACTAATTGCTTAATTATGTGCTGGGCACTGTACTAAGTGTTTTGCTTATATTAGCTCAGTCTTAGAACAGCCTTGTCTTACAGATACTGAAACTAAGGAACAACAGAGAGATTAAGTAATTTGCCCAGGGGCACACAGCTACTAAGTGATGGAGCCAAAATTCAAACCCAGGTAGTATAGAACGCATCTGTGTTGGTAATTATGACTCCGAAGATGAATTTATAACCCAAACTTGCTAAGCCTATGAGGAAATAAACCACCATGAGACTAGCATAACGGGAGAATTCACATCTTAGAAGCTCTAGCTAATAGAGAAATCTGAAAGGGGCTTCAAAATGAGCATGCTTAGAATGTTCAAAAAGATTTTTAAAAGATTTTATTTATTTATTTGAGAGAGAGAGAGAGCACGAGCAGGGGGAGGGGCCGAGGGACAAGCAGACTCCCTACTGAGTGGGGAGCCCGATGCAGGGCTCAATCCCAGGACACCAAGATCATGACCCGAGCTGAAATCAGATGCTTTACAGACTGTGCCACCCAGGTGCCCCAAGATTTTTTAAAAAGGAATAGGAATTATAAGGCAAGAACAGAACAGTTGAAAATATATGGGTAGACTTGAAAAAGAATGAAGCCATGGGCACTGAAATGGAAAAAAAGAACGCAACAGACGAGGTAAACAGCAAACCAGATATAGCCGATGAGCAGATTGGTGAACAAGAGGAGAGATCCGAGGAAAGCACTGGGAACACAAAGCAGAGGAATAAAGATGTGGAGACTATGAAAGAGACACGAAACCACTTGGAGGAGAAAATGAGAAGTTCGAAAAAGTTTCCAGTGGGAGAGAACAGAAGGAGTGAAGAAGAGGAAGTATTTGAAAGATAATTGCCAGAGTTGTTGAAAACGGGGAGTCAGGCTTAGGAGCCTGTAGGTAGGTCATCGGACCACATGGGAAGAGGACAGCATCCTTACCTCTAGTCCTGCTACCCTAATGGCTCAGAAGCGCCAAGTTCTTTATAGACCAATGTTTCTTCTCAACGGTTTCCCATTATTACCTCCCCTTCTCCTGGGAGACTTTTTAGACTTTTCATATCAAAGATATACTGTGTATCTGTTTATGCTCTGTAGCTACTGTGCTCTATATAAGCATGGTATGGTATAGGTTGTAGTCCTCACCAGTGGTGGTCGGGCGGGGGAGCGCAGAGGGAGGCTCTTGTACCTTGTTCCTCCTCTTTTGCCTGGCTTTCTTTTTCTTTTTCTTTTTTAAAGATTTTATTTGTTTATTTGGCAGACAGAGATCACAAATAGGCAGAGAGGCAGGCAGAGAGAGAGAGAGGGAAGCAGGCGCTCCGCTGAGCAGAGATCCCAATGTGGGGCTCCATCCCAGGACCCTGAGATCATGACCTGAGCAGAGGCTTAACCCACTGAAGCCACCCAGGTGCCCCTTGCCTGGCTTTCTACTCCTTCTTCAGGTATCAGGGTAAAACCTCACATCCTTAACCTCCCCAGAGAGGTCAGGCAACCTATGCTATATGATCTCCTTTAATGCACTTTTGAAAAGTCTAAGTAAATAATGATCTGTGTCATTATTGATTCAGCGAGGCCCATGTGTCTCTTGCTTTCTGCTGTGACACCAGAGCTCAGCGCCGAGGCTGCCGCGTGGTCGATGCTCACGTAGCTGAATAAATGAATGAGGACAGTGAGTGGCATCACCTCAGCAGAGGAGAGGAAAATCACAGCCTTGGGAGGGACCTTGGAAAAGCTATTTTAACTCTTCCCCAGCCTGTGAGCAGAACTATGGTAGAATGACTTCTGAAAGAGCAAAGCGTGTCCTTTTCTGAAAACCACACCAGAGTAGTTCCTTTCTCCTTTAAATAGTTCTTATTACTTGGAAACGAAAGGTGGTCAGGAAGCTGTTGAGAATAGAGACAGACCTCTTTTTGAAAAGATGTAAAAATAACATCTAAAATCATTTCCTATTTTAGAAGAGCCAGGGAAATGGCCAGGTTCAAAGAAACACTCTAGTAAATCCTTTTGTTGCGGCGAATAATAGACCAAATTGAGTGAAGATTCTCTTTTTATCCAACAGAACCAAAACAAATGGGCTGAAATTTGGGGTGGTCACACTAGTTGCTTGTATTAGCTTATGAAGGCTAGTTGTTACATTTTCAGAAACTCTGACCGGCTGTTAAATACAGCCCTTATGGGGCACCTGGGTGGCTCAGTGGGTTAAGCCTCTGCCTTCGGCTCAGGTCATGATCTCAGGGTCCTGGGATTGAGCCCCACATTGGGCTCTCTGCTCAGGGGGAGCCTGCTCCCCCTACGGCCTGCCTCTCTGCCTACTTGTGATCTCTATCAAATAAATAAAATCTTAAAAAAATATAGCCCTTATTAAAAATTAAATATTACCTTACAATTAAATAAACTAGATTTAAAAGAAAGCGAATAAATCCTCCAAACTCCTCACTTCCTAATCATTTTACTATGCTTTACTATTATCCATACTTCTTGATTATTTATGTCCTTCGCATACAGATCAGATGGGAAATAACAGAGAATGTTTTGCAACCGTCATCTCTTTGTAACTCCACCTTCAGTGACGTCAAGTTGGTCGTTTGAAATCAGCCATGGTAAGAGAATTTACATCATGGAAATTAGCAAATGCTACAAATCAGTGCTTAATCTATTATTTTGTTGATCGTCTTGACCAGGGGTCTGCGAGCTTCCGCCCACAGCATGTTTTTCTCCGGCTCACAGACTAAGAATTGTTTTTTACATTTTTAAAGGGTTGTAAAAAAAATAATGAAAAAGAAGAGGGAACAGAGACCCTGTGAAGCCACAAAACCTAAAATATTTACCATCTGGCTCATTCCCGAAAAATTTTGACGACCCTTGGTCTAGACTTAAGAAACTGATGGAGAAATGTTAATAGTGCAGAATTAAACTTAAAATCTCTGTAGTTGTTACATTTTATTTATTTGCTTATTTACTTACTTATCTATTTATTTTTATTTGAGAGAGAGAGAGGGAGCAAGAGCACAAGCAGTGGGGAGGAGCAGAGGGAGAGAGAGAAGGAGACTCCCTGCTGAGCAGGGAGTCCAATGCGGGCCTCAAACCCAGGGATCATGACCTGAGCAGAAGAAGGTAGATGCTTAACCGACTGAGCCACCCAGACGTCCCTGGGGTTGTTACATTTTAGCACCACATTCTAACCAACTGAGCTAACCAGCCAGCTAACTCTAAATAACACCAAAAAACTGAGGAAATATCCTCCAGCATTCAGAAACCATTACTAGACTTAGTGAAGAAGTCACTCAAGTCACTGATGTGAGCCAGCACAATTTCGACATGCGTTCTACTGTTCCAGTTCTGTCTTGACTCATTCATGTGAATCAATAAATCTACCAATACTCATGTTGGAAACATACTTGTTTGTAAATTGCCACCTTAGGTTGTCTATAGGTATAAGAGTTAGGGAAAAATCAACTGAAGCATTCTATAAGAGTTATTTGGTGAAATTTATAATAATGAATATTGCATATTTTATTATTATTTGTAAATCATGTTCTACACATTTATAATCAAGACATATAAAGAAGAGCACCTGTTGTGATGCACACTGGGTGTTAAATGCAAATAATGATTTGTTGAACACTACAGCAAAAACTTGTGATGTTGGGGTGCCTGGGTGGCTCATTGGGTTAAGCCTCTGCCTTCAGCTCACGTCATGATCTCAGGCCCACATTGGGCTCTCTGCTCATCAGGGAACCTGCTTCCCCCTCTCTCTCTGCCTGCCTCTCTGCCTACTTGTGATTTCTCTCTCTCTCTGTCAAAAAATAAATAAAATCTTTAAAAAAAACTAATGATGTTGGTTAACTGAACATAATTTTTAAAAAAGATATATAGATGTATTTTATTCTCAGCAGGTTATTAAGCATTTAACAGTGGACCACTGGTCATATCTTTGGGTTTGTTTTCAGATCTCTAGTTTATTTAATAGTTAACATATTTAGTTAATATTAATTGAAGTAAGAGCATTTAACATGAGATCTGTCATCTTAACCAATTTTTAGGTGTACAATACAGTGTTATTAACCATAGGTTCAGTGTTGTACAGCAGATCTCTAGAACTTATTCAACCTGTAATAACTAAAATTCCTGACTGTTGATTAGCAACTCCCCATTTCCTTCACCATCCCAGCCCCTGGCAATCATCGTTCTATTCTCTGTTTCTTTGAGTTTGACCATTTCCGATCTCTCATATAAGTGGACATCACACAGTACTTGTCATTCTGCGTCTGGCTTATTTCACTTAGCATAATGCCCTTGAGGTTCAAAATGATAGGATTTCCTTCTTTTTGTGGCTAAATAATATTCCATTATATGGATACACCATATTTTCTTTATCCATTCACCCATCAATGGACATTTAGGTTGTTTCCCATCTTGGCTATCATGAATAATGCTGCAATGAACATGGATCTCTTTGAGATCCTGATTTAAGTGCTTTTGGATAAATGCCCAGGAGCGTGATTGCCGGATCATATGGTAGTTCCATTTCTAATTTTGTAAAGAACTTCCATACTGTTTTCTATAGTAGCCAAACCATTTTACATTCCAACAACTGGCAATGGTTCCAATTTCTTCCCATCCTAACATTTGCTCTCCTTTCATTTTTAATGATAGCCATTCTAGCAGTGTGAAGTGATATTTCATTGTGGTTTTGAGGTGCATTTCCCTGATAATTAGTGGTATTGAGCATCTTTCCACAGACCGACCACTTGTATATCTTCTTTGGGGAAATGTCTGTTCAGGCACTTTGCCCATTTCTAAGTTGGATTATTGGGAAGGGGGGTTGCTACTAAGTCATAGGAGTTTCTTACATATTCTGGATATTAAACCCTAGCAGATAAATGGGTAGCAAATATATTCCCCCATTTCATAGACTGCCTTTTCACTCCACTGATAGTTTTCTTCGTGTGCAGAAACTTTTCGGTTTCATGCAATTCCACTATTTTTGCTTTTGTTGCCCGTGCCTCTGTTGTCTGAGCCAGGAGATCATTGCACTGGTCATACCTTAGGGAGGCAAAGGTCCATGGGGATTCTTTGAGGCTTTCAACAAGTTCAGAGTCCCCTTTCTTCATTTGGGTCTGAGCAAAGCTACTAACCTGAAAACAAACTTACATCTGAGCTGTCTTAAAGCATTTGAGTTATGGCTGCAAACTCTAACCCTCTTCATCTGATCATGGGGAGGGAGGAGGTTGTCTAGTCCTTGAGGCCTTGAGCTGCCTGGGAAAATCCTTGGGAAAAGATAACATTTCACTTTGGTGACAAATTTGTTGATTTTACAGATAACATCCACATTTTGCCCTCAAGAAGGAGCACTCAACAAGGACATTGGTTTTTATGGTTTTCTCTAAACAGTAATTAGTACAAATTAATAAATCTTTTTGTTGGGGGAACATTGGGCTATATTTCATCTGTGTTTCAGTTAACAGAGGGAAAAAAAGGAATTCATTTCCTTGAGTTCACGATATAAAGAACAAGAAACTTTGAAGTTATATGGACCTGGCATGGGCCCCTAAGTTGTGCTAAAGACACAGTGCACGAGTTTTGGCACAAAAGAGCATACGTGAGTAAATTCTTGCTGTCTTTGGCAGTGGAATTTAGAAACCTCTAGAACAAAGGCTGTTCAACTTGAGACTGCACCAGAATCACCTGGAGGGCTACTGAAACACAGATGACCAGGTCCCACACCCACCCCCTCACCGAGTCTCTATAGCACCATGTCCATGGTTGGGGCTCCAAATTTCCCTTTAGAGCCAGATCACCTGGCAATGGTGATGCTGACACTGCTGGTCTGGGGACTGCACTTTGAGAACTGGTTGTCTAAGAAGAAAGCCCTCGTGTTCCAGCTGCCTGGTTTTGATTAAAATCTTTCTTGAGATGCTCCCTGCAGGGTCACTTCAACAGTCTGTGGTCATCTAATCAAGCTGGAAAATGCCTTTCTCCTACAATTCACACAAAAATAGGTGAAAGGCTTCTACCCTCAACCTGGATCATTTCAGCCTTAGGGAATGTCAGCTCCATTCCCATCAGAAAGCCCTTTGGGCCTGGAGTTAGTGTTTCAACTCCTGTTAATGCAAAAGAGCCAGTGAATCCAAGCCCTGGATGTGTGCTGTTCTAGAAAGGATCCAGAGGCCTGGGGGATTCCGGCTGCAGCGTGGGGAAGATATGCAGGTTAGGACATTGAAATGTTGGGTTCTGTCTGGACAAGGAGTGAAAGAGGGGCTAGAAAGTAAGCCTAGAAATAATCCTCTCAGTACCACTCCCTAGAGAGTGGAAGTGATAGTGGAACTTCCTTTCTCCATGAACCAAAGTGGCACCATAGAGAGGTGGAGTGATGGGAGAGCTCCAGAGGGCAATGTAATATCCAAAATGTCCCCAGTGGTTATCTTTGAGGGGTGGGGCCGTAGGTGCTATTTTTCTTTCTATTTCTTTGCATTTCCTAAGTTACAAAAACTTAATGTGTATATATACTAATGAATAATTTAAAAATTCCCATTTTTCCCTTTTTAAAGAAATTGATGCATGGCATATATAATTAAGTGCATAAATTCCCCTAACCTTAAATATATAGCTTCATGATCATGTGTGTGTGTGTGTGTGTGTGTGTATACACCCATGTAACTGGAATCTAGGTCAAGACAGAAAACATTTCTAGCTCCCCAGAAGGCTCCTTCATGCTTCCAGTCAATATTCCCCAATACCCCACTGAGCCATTGACCTCTACCATCATGGAGAAGTTTCGTCTATTCTTGAACTTCAGAGAAATGGAATCCTATAGTATGTATTTTTTGTGTCTAGTCTCTTTAGCTCAACCTCATGCTGGTAAGATTTACTCAGGTTGTTGCCTGGAACGATAGCTCCTTCCATTTTATTGCTAATTGGAATTTTACTGTATAGAAACACCACAATTTCTTCATCCCTTCTGTTGGTGATCATTGAGGTTATTTCTAGGTTTGGGCTACTATGGATACCTCCTCTATTTCTTTTAGAAGTTAGGATGTATACAGCAGTGGGGATGATCAATTCCTTAACAGTAACAGCATGTTTTTATTGAATGCCTAGTATGTACTAGGTCCTTTACTCATGCCTAATCATCCTAACAGCTCTGGTTGAGACCACATCACCTTTTCTCTTTCACAGGGGAGGAGACTGATCCCGAGAGAAACAGGTCACCTTCTCTGTAGATGCTACAACAGTTAGAAGTACAAATGGTTTAGTGGGAAAGAATACCTGTGAAAGAAAAGAGGAGGGAGCAGGAGGGAGCCAGGGGTCTGTCAGATCATGGTGCAGACCTGTCAAAGTCTACCAGCCCAAGGGAGAGCTCCAGAGCAAAGACTGCCTTCTGTGTGGTGGAAATGGGTCTTGGATCACCTCCTTGATCAGTCATTGGCTGGAGGCCACCCCAAGAACGGGATGACCTTGGCACCAAAGCTGACGCAGACTCTGAAGAAGCCAACAGCTGGAGGCTCTCAACTAAGCACAGTACTCACAGCTGGGCGGCGGGTTCTTTCTCAACAGGGATTTTGAGCAGTGCATGTCCATGTCCACCATAGCAAGTAAACGCACAATCAGGGATTCAAACCCATGTCTCCTGGAGCTACTCAGGCACACTGCCTTCCCCAGGTCGAGAAACTCATCTAGCCAAGAGATAGAGAATCTCTTCACAGTATGAGCCTTGGTCATCAGGTGCTAGGTAAGGCCAAAGCTAGGGGGGTCTGTTCCCCTTTCTGACCATTGAACTTGACAGTTTGCATCAACCATCAGATGCTTCCCGTCAGTTGGAGTTGTGACAGCTAAAATGGGATGGACATGTCTAAGATAAACCCACTGCCACTTGCTGGGGTCCTGCCCAGGGCGTGAGGCTGCAGGTAAGGCAAGAGCATTCTCCTTTGAGGGAAAAAAAAAAGGAAGGCAAGCTCTTCTTCTTTCTGAAAGTTCAGGCCCCAACTATGGCTTAAACTCAGAGCTAGCCGTCTTAAGAGGGTTAACGTTGGATGAGGTGGCCAGCTAAGGGGAAAGTGGCCTCAGGCCGAGGGAAAGACTTCTCTTAAACCCAGGGCAGCATGCTCAGAAAGATGAATGGGATCTATATTGAAGTGTGACTTTCCAGAGAAAGGAAGGTTAGTTCTGGAAAAACGTGTAACTTTCCAATATGATCTGCGTCCAGGCTGGAGTCATTAGACCTCATTTTGGTGACTACTGTTCCCTAGGCTGTACCCCTTCTCTGCAGAGTGGAGGGCTACGAGGCCTCTGGGTGTGCTAGCCTGAGACATTGGGACTATTATGGGCCTTTCATATCTGACCATTCACTTCTGTCAGTTAAAAATGCTGTGGACCAGAAACAAACCCTCACATTTACGGTCAATTTACTTTCAACAAGGGTGCCAAGTCAATCCAACAGGGAAAAAAAGAGTCCTTTTAAAAAACAGTGTTGGGACAAGTGGGTATCCACACGCAAAAGAGCGAAGCTGGACCTTTACCTCGTACCGTATATAAAAATTAAATCAAAACAAATCAAAGGTCTGCACAGAAAAGCTAAAACTATAAAAATTCTTAGACATAAACATGGGTATAAATCTTTCTGACCTTGGATCAGGCAATGGTTTCTTAGATATGACACCGAAAGCACAAGCAACCAAAGGAAAAAAATAGATAAATGGGACCACATCAAAATTAAGAGCCTTTGTGCTTCAAAGTACACAATTAAGAAAGTGAAGAGACCACCCACAGAATGGGAGAAGACTTTTTGCGAAGTATGTATCTGATAAGAGACTTGTATCCAGAAAATATTCAGAACACTTACAACACCATCCTAAAAACACAAATAACTAAAAAATGATCAAAGGCTCTGAACAGACAGGACTCCAAAGAAGACATACAAACGGCCAATAAGCACACACAAGGACTCTCAGCCTTACTAGTCACTGGGGAAACACAGATCCACAATGAGGTACCACTTTGCACCCACTGGGATGGCTAGAGTAGAAGAGAAGAAGGGAACCAACAAGTGTCAGTGAGGGTGTGGAGAAATCAGAAGCACCACACATTGCCGGTGGGATTGTAACATTGTGCAGCCACTTGGAAAACACTGATTGGCAGGGGCGCCTGGGTGGCACAGTCGGTTAAGCGGCCAAATCTTGGTTTCAGCTCAGGTCATGATCTCAGGGTCGTGAGATCAAGCCCTGACTCGGGTCTGCCTGAGACTCTTTCTTTCCCCCTCCCCTCCCCACCCTACTGTGCGCTCTCTTGCATGCTCTCTCTTTCTCTCTCTCTCAAAATCAATAAATAAATCTCGAAAAGAGAAAAAAGAAAAAGAAAAAAGTTTGGCTGCACCTGAAAAGGTTAAATGTAGAGTTAGTTACCCTATGACCCAGGAGTTTCACCCTGAGGAATATACTCAAGAGAATTAAAAACATACATCCAGGAGTGCCTGGGTGGCTCAGTGCGTTAAGCCTCTGCCTTCGGCTCGGGTCATGGTCTCAGGGTCCTGGGATCGAGCCCCACATCAGGCTCTCTGCTCAGTGGGGAGCCTGTCCCCCCCACCCCTCTGCCTGCCTCTCTGCCTACTTGTGATCTCTCTCTCTCTCTAATAAATAAATAAAATCTTTAAAAAATAAAAATAAAAAAATAAAAACATACATCCACATGAAAATTTGAATGTGGATATTCACAGCAGTGTTAATCACAAGAGCCCAAGAATGGAAACCATCCAAATGTCCACCTCGACAAATGAATATAGCCATACATGGAATATTGTTCAGCCATAAAAGGAGCAAAGCACTGATGTGCGTTACATGACGAACGTTGAAAACACTATGCTAGGTAAAAGAGTATAGCTACAAAGGACCACATACCATATGAATTCCATTTAGAGGAGATTTCCAGAACATGCAAATCCACAGAGACCGGAAGTAGATTAGGGGTTGGGAGGATCTAGAAGGGGAAAGGACCAGATTGCCTGCTAATGGGTACAGGGTTTCTTTCTGGAGTGATGACAATGTTCTAGAATGCTGGCGATGGTTGCACAACTCTGTGAACATAGTATGGTAGGTGAATTATATTTCCCTAAAGCTGTTATTAAAAAAAAAATTCCTGGGTGCCTGGGTGGCTCAGTGGGTTAAGCCTCTGCCTTCAGCTCAGGTCATGATCTCAGGGTCCTGGAATCGAGTCCCGAATCGGGCTCTCTGCTCATCAGGGGGCCTGCTTCTTCCCCATCTCTCTCTGTCTGCCTCTGCCTACTTGTGATCTCTGTCAAATAAATAAATAAAATCTTTAAAAAATTAATAAAAAAATTCCTGTGGAGGCCTCATCACCTGGGAACACCCTTGGATTCTTCTAGCTGTCCTGGATGGCTGGTCAGTTTTATTCAGTTCTAAATTCCTGGGCCTGCACAGTCAGAAGTTAGGAATTAAGGTTGGAGCTGCTTTTGTCTTTTGCTCCCAAGTAACATTTTTCTCAATGATGTGAGCACAGTGCAGCCTTTATTCCAAAGCAGCCCCTGTCAGAAGGCCAATTTGGACATATGTCCCTTGGATATATTTTACCCTGAATGTAGTGCCTACTTTGGAGGCTATGCTAGGGATGGTTTTCCTTCTTGAAGAGTCACATCTGGCTAGCTGAAGAAGCTGCCATGATACTCACATGAACCATGTCTGAGCAACTTCGATAAAGCTAATAGTCAAAGACACACACACTGGCATGGGGAAAGTAGAATGACTGATGGTGCTCAGTGCTGGCAAAGATGGAGAGGGAATGGAGCTCACGTCCATTGCTAATGGAAGTAGAAATGAGTAAAACCACTTTTCTAACAGTTTGGCAGTACCTACTACCATTAAGCGGAGGCATGCCCTATGACCCAGCAGCTGAACGCCTGCATCCACAGCAACAGTAACACATGGCAGCGTTGACGAAAGGCATGCCAGGAAGGGACACCGCATTGCCACTTGTAAGAACTTCCAACTAGAAACAACTCAGATGTCCATAACAAGACAGAGGCAGCTCAGAGAAAGAACGTTGAGCGAAAAGAGGCCAAACGCAATGCATACTACATCATTCTATGGTGTCACATAGAGAAAATACAAAAGGAGATGGAACCAGTCTCTGGTGATGAAGGTCAGCAGGATAGTTAACTTCGGGGGCAGGTGTTGACTGGAAGGGGCCATGAGGAAGCCTGCGATTTGCTGAGATCCTTCTAGATCTGGACCGGAGTGGTGTGTGTAAATGCGTACGTGAGGCCACAGTATGTGACAATTCACAGAGCTGTACCATGAGGTCTGAAAGCCTACCTGAAGGTAAATTGTACCTCAACTAAAGAAATAGAAAATATAAACTAAGGTAGCCAAACTGTGTTGTTGTAAAAAGTGAGAGCTGGAAGGGGCCACAGGGAGAAGGTCCAACCTCTTCTTTTACAGATGAGGAAACAAAAAAAATCCAAGGCTAATTGGCATGAGAACCAAGACTGATAACATTTTTCCTTCTTTGAACATACATTATATGCCAGGAGCTGTTTTCAGTTAAGTGATTTAATGCTCACACTAACCCTATGAGGCAAGTAGCTATTGTTATTATACCCATTTTAGAGACACAGAACTTAAGGCCATCTGGCCTTAAGTGATGGGGCCAAGATGCCAGTCGAAGCAGCCCTACTCCAACGCCCCCACCCATCACCACTCTCCCCAGAGCTGAATGCTCAGACTCATGGTCCAATGTTCCGGGTCTCGAGCACCATGTCTGTTTTTCTCCCCCCCACCTTTTTTTTTTTTTTTTACAGGGATGATCTATTTATTTCCTCAAAAGTTCCTCTGAGAGTCCTGGGAAGGACTAGTGGTAGGTCTACATCTAGTCATAATGCCCGGCTCACGCTTGTCTATAGAAATCGCACATAATGAAGTCTTCACACGAAGGCTTCGAGGCTCAAGACAGAAAGTTCTAGAACTCAGAAAGATTTCCTCCTGGCTACTCCAAATCCCTCTGTGGAATTGGGACAGGATGGGCTAAGCATGAATACTTCAAACAAAGCCCTCTCCTACCCCACCCACTCCCCCAGTGAGCAAGTACATTGTTGTCCTTAACCAAAACCAAATGAGCCGTCACAGTTACACTGGTGGCAATGAGGAAGGCAGACCCAGTGGAAATGGGTCTGGCCTTGGCAAATGGCCTCCCAGAGCCTGCCTCCCAAGGTGGGACCCACGGCCTGGTTCTAGCTTTCATGCTATGGGCTGGGAGAAGGGAGCTCACCTACAGAGGGGTCCACTAGGCTTGGACATCTGTCCACAGCGTCAACAGGGAGCTGTATCTTATGAGGGGCCATCTCTCCTTCTGACCCCTTCCCACTTTTTCGGGTTCTTCCCGTTGGGCTTAGTGGTCACATGTGGTTCAGTTAACATCTCTGGAATGTCTACTCCGAGAATTCAGGGATGATTTTACTCACCTGCCCTCAAAGAGTTCAGTTTCCAGTGGGGGTAGGTTCCAGAGAAAGACAGCTCAGGTTCAAATCCCCACCTCCACACTCCGTACTTGTAGGACACTGGACAAGTTCCTTAAGCTTCTTGGTTTCCTACTTTCCTCATCAGTAAACTCAAGATATCAAAAGCATCATTGGGCTGTGAGGTGTTAACACGTGTGAAGGATTTAGAACAGTGACTCAGGCATCCTAAGTCCAAGGTAGTTATTCTTACGTTCAGATGATAAGGGTGAGCACTTTGCGGGAGCACAGAGGAGAAGGTCAAACCCAGACAGAGGGAATCAGGGAAGGCTTCCCAATGGAGGTGACACTGAAGTGAGTCTGGAAGGGGGAGTAGGAGTTAGGATGGAGCAGCAGTGGGGAGAGAACATCACGCACAGAGGAAAGATCATGAACTGTAGCAGAAAGGCTGGAAACTTCTTGGCCCTGGCAGGGTACTAGGGGTCCCATCTGGTATTCCCAGAGCTGGAGGCACAGAGCAGTGGCATAGGAGGCTAAAGAGGCTGGTGGAGTGGGTTCTGATGGCAGAGGGCCTTCGAAACCTGACTACTCTCTTCAAGGTCTCCCTTTCCTCCCTCTGAGCTAGGCCAGCCTGCTTTTGGCCATGGGGCTTGCCCTGGATCTCGATAGAACCTTGGCCAGGGTTCACAGCAGGCTGCAGGAAATGCCGAGGTGATGAGGATGACTCTGCAGACGGCTAATGTAACTGTCACTCCAGCCTCCCCCTCCTCTCTACCCCCCGAAACACATTTTTGTCTCTGTCTCTGGAAAACATGTGTGCAAGCAAAGTTTGGCTGGGTGGCAGAGGAAACTTTTTTTGACAACAGAAAGCCATCAACAGTCCAGCTACATGAGAGCCCCCAACCGGCCTCACATGTTTATCTGAAAAGCAAGGCTGAAGAGCCCAAGTCCCCAGGGGTGGTCCTATTCTACCTGGGGACTGTCCTCGATCCATCTGTTTCCCACTGACCTTACAGCAGAGATCCAGCAGGCAGAGGGACCCTACAGCCTCATGCTTGAGGAATGCTTCCTCCCACCTCCATCCTCCTGGCTTCCAGAACTCAACAGCTCGCCTCTTATGGGCCAATGTTTGCAGAAAATGTTTGCAGACTTCATAGCATGCCACTTCCAGGAATAATTAGCAGTCAGGCAAGCCAGTCTTTCCCTCAGGTCTGGTGAACGAAAACCTCAAGAATGTGGAGCTGGGTAGGAGGGGTGGAGGAGGTTAGGGGTGTTTGCCTAAGTGAGGCTTGCCAGCCTGCCTAGCTGGCTGAGTTGGCTAGCCCCTCGATCCCGGTCCCTGAGCGCACCACCCCAGGAACCCACTCTGTTTGACCTCCACAGGACAGAGGGTCACCGGACCCTCTTGCCTTTTGTCCTATGGAACACCAAGTCACAGCATGGTCGCCAGCCCTCCCATGCAAACAAGACAAGGAGATGACCTAGCTCATACCAAGACATGGGCACCTTTTCCGATCATGTCCCACTCCCCCCACCCGCCCCAGCCCCGCTGTCACCTAACAAAGACACTGCCAGGGTTTTCAGCTCACAGACCCAATCAAGTATCAACCACATGGTGAACAGCTGGGGACTTTTCTGAAAAGACTGTCATCCATGCTATGCTTCCTTGTTTCCAAAAAAAAAAAAAAAAAGTAACCCCATGGGGTGAAACTCCTGTGACACATTGGTTTTTGTCAAGCCTCTGACTTCTGGCGAAGGCCCAGTCTCTCCCTGTGATAATCCAGTGTTATTAGTTTAATATACAGGCCCCTGAGTAAATTTTGCACAGGACTTCCTATCCTGCTGAATGGCAAACTAGCCCCGTAGAGTGGCATGACAGGATATTTTAGGAAAAGAAATGTGAACAGAACTGTAACTTGGTCCAAAATAAATCAACTGCATAAATGTAGGATAGGCGAAAACTGGCTTAATGGTATAGTATGTGGGGAAAAAAAAGAGGGGGGAGGTGCTTAGGAACCCCTTTTTGGTTTCTTGTGAGCTGGCCCAAGGTAAGTCAGCACGTGATGGGGCCAGTAAACCAAAAAGAAAAGTGGTCGCATTCATAAAAGTCTACACCTTAGAATAAAGGAGTTCAGCTCTGGCCCCATAGATTAAGCAAAATCCTCGCGGGTCATTGGGTGGCATTTTGGTCACGGCCAACTGGTAGGTAAGGGGCTAGAGGGTTGAGCTGGGTAGGAAGAGTTGTGTTCTTGTATTACCTATCTCCCCACTAGACTGCGAGCGGGGACCATACTTGTTTTATCCACTGTTATATCCCCAGGACACAGTATGGTTCCTGTCCCAAAGCATGTGCTCAGTGAACACAAGTGAGAGACCAAATAAACAAAAGGAAAATCATTTTCAGTCTGAACCGTTCAAGAGTGCCGACCCAACTCTGGAGGTGAGGTCCCCACCACCGGAGGAGTGCAAGGAGAGGCCAGAGAGTCACTGGTGTGGGGACTGTAGAGGGGGGTTCGGGGTCACTAGATGACCTTGAAGCACACCTCCCCACAAGTTGTGACAGCTTGTAATAACCTCCCCTGTGGGAAAAGCTGAGGCTGATCTGGTGCCTCTGGGTGGTCCCAATACCCTAGCTGGCTGTGGGCTCGGAGACATATGAAGCATGCGTTCTCTTGAGTACTTACTCACTCCTCTCTTGCTCTCCCTTCCCTTCCATTTTGCTGTTAAATGGGGTCTCTGGGGGCGCCTGGGTGGCTCAGTGGGTTAAGCATTTGTCTTCAGCTCAAGTCACGATCTCAGGGTCCTGGGATCGAGCCCCACATTGGGCTCCCTGCTTAGCGGGGAGACTGCTTCTCCCTCTCCCTCTCTCCCTGTGGTCTCCCCAGCTCCTCTCTCTCAAATATATAAATAAAATCTTTTTTAAAAAATGGGGTCTCGAGAGTATCTTGCAGAAGCTGTACTAAAATCAGGAAACACTCTGTTCTCCTCCTCCATGGCCGACAACAATGGTATTGCTAATCTCACCGGCTGCTTGGAGGTACCTCCCCACTCAGAAGAAAATACCTGCAATAAATAGTAGCCTTAAGAAAGTCGTGATTCTGATGGAACAGAGCAAGTGACTTTTTCAGAAGTCCCGAGGGTTACCCCCAAGAGGGGCTTCTTTGAAAAAAAAAAAAACCCAATTCACAACACACTAGTGAACAACTAGTGCCTCCCCGCCCCCATGCCCTGTAGCAGGTGACTGGCTGGCAGGTGAGGCAAGGGGTCAGGCTCCGGGACTCAGAGACTAGAGATGCCAAGCCTTCTCCATTGACTTCCCTGCTGGGTTCCGCGTACACCTCCTATCATTTTAGGGGCTCCTCTGGCCGTGCTGCTAGAGGCAAACTCAATGCTTGCTGGGGGCTGTGGGCAGCCTCAAACTCCTTATGTAAGTTATGAGAAGACAGATTGTTCCTCCTCTGTATCTGTTGAAGCCAAAACGGTCCTTTAAGGGAATCCCTTAGTGCCGACAGAAGCAGAGATGAGAGAGAGAAACATCCAGAGTTTGTGAATTTGCCAAAATTACACTGGGTGAAGCTCTGCAAGTTTGTTTGTTTAGGGAGAGAGATAGAGAGAGAAAGAGGGGGGAAGGAGGGAAGGAAGGAAGGAAAGAGGAAGGGAAGGGAGGAGGGGAGGAAGGAGGGAGGGGGGAAGGAAGGAAAAAAGGGAGGGGAGAGGGAAGGAAGGAAGGTAAAGAAAGAGCTGAGTGGATTTATGACAGGATGTGAAAAAGGAAATGTCCCATTATTCCGTGGTCATTTCCTTTCCGCCTAGACATTCTATCACATGAAAGCCTCATCCAAGTCCTAAAAATTAAATTCTATGGAGAGATTTAGCTGGCCAACTGATCCCAAGTGAGAAATGGCAGAGGAAGCAGGGTCCACCATGGTCCCCAAGTCCACTGGCAAGGAGGCCGCTGCAGACCGTCACCTTGCTAGCAGAGATGGGCTTTATCGACAGCGAGTGTCAAACACCAGAGAGATTTGTGGCCGGCGAGGCTGACACAGCCTTTTGATCTCCATCTGTAGCGGGAGGAATTTGGCTCGCCTTGTTCAGATATAACTTAATCTCAGATTGAAGGCCCAAAGAGCTTCTAACGATGTGACCTAGGTACCGCTGGCCAATCTTCAAATGTTCCTTACTTGTCTCGACTCTTCCGTTAATGAGAAAAAATGTGACCGTAATCTAGCGCAGAGCTGGGCAGCATGGTTCACACAGTTTCTATCTATTCTGGAGATGAAAGGGAAAATGTTCAACAGATGGATGAAGAGAACAGATTCAACAGATTTCTAAAGGCTACCATCCTTTGCTCTTTTTTGAAGCTACACATCTGTCGGATATGATTACAACAATCCCCTACGGGGTGAAACATAAGAAGCCTGCCTCGGACACCAAAATCTTGGCCCAACAGCCCACTTGGGAGTCATTTAGGATACGGCCTTTTTGCGGTATTTCACAAGTTTAATGGCTATGGGAAGACACTGAGGCTGTCCACAGTGAGCTGGTATCATGGATCTTCCCTGGAAATTCTAGCTTCGGGGTGACATGTGGAAAAATATTCTAAGCACTAAATCCTAAAACTCCTTTTCACAGCCTCACGCCTGAAGTCTCTTGGGAAACTTAAAAAGGACCCACGGAGACGCGCTCCATCTTTGCAAAGGGAAGCCTTGGTCGCAGAGGCCATTCAGGAGAAACCTGGGCGGGGTTGGGGTGGAAGGGCGGGGGAGTTTCCCTGTCTTCAGGGGGCCCAAACGAGGAAAGCTCAAGCATGCAATAAAAGAAGGCCAAAGTGAGAAACGACCCGAGACAAAATAGACTTGGTTCCTAGAATATTCTTTCCCTAACCTCGGTTGCATGTAGCATAGCCCCCAAGTTTCTGTGGTGCCCTGAAATGAGTAAGTGAGGCCTGCCTCTCAAACAGAGGGTGACTGGGTTCTCCTCTTCCCTACTGGCTCTTTCATTTCAGGTCCATGTGGCCCGAGGCGGACCACACCAAGGGCTTTGGCACTTTCACGTGGTGCATCTAAGGAAAAATCGAAACTGGTTTGTTTTTTTTCCCCTCACTGATTTCTCATTCCTTCCTCTTCTTGTCTCTATAGCTGGCGACAGAGATTAGATCATACAGATTAGACCCACTCCTTCAGCAGGACGGGGAAAAGAGAATGTGGGAAAGCTTTGGGGAGGTTTAGTAAGAGAAAAAAAAAAGACTAAGGAAACACCTCCTCTGTGGTCTCCTCAGTTCTTAGCGGTGGGTCTTTGGACACATCGTGGAACCACCCAAATCTCAGCTGTCCAACCCCACAGTATGGGGACAGTGTCATCTGTTCGTGTGAGGCAGGGAAACTGAGTCACTTGAGATCCCATCCAGCTCTGCCATCTCCGAGCAGCAGGCTTTGTTCTGGGCCCACACCCAGACATTGTCTCTGAATTCTGTTCATGGCTGAGCCGATTTCTCATCAAGAAGAGCAAGTAAACTGTTCTATCGGGACAGAGCCCACTGCTACCCATACTTCCTCCTTGACGATGCTGTGATTGGAGACAAGGCAAGTTCAAGACAAAAATTGGCGAGGCTTGCTTGTCTCCCCATAGGCCTCTCCAAATATTTCCTCTCGCTGTGGCCTGGAAAGACAAGTGGCCTTTTCTCCCCGCCCAAACCCCCCGCCCCGCCCCACTTCGGTCTCTAGAGGAGGAGGCACAGTCAGAACTAACAACGTGGCCAACCAATACAGCAAATCTGAGCTCCCAAGATTCCTTTCGGGGCAGAGATGGAGAGCCTGGATTCCCAGATGGACAAGGTCCACACCATTGCTCTGCTGTTTGGAGCAAGGCAGCCTAGCCTCCCCGTCTTCCCCAAAGGTAGAAGGCAAGCTAGCAGAGGCAGGAGCCAAAGGGGAGGCAGAGACAAAGGAGCCTTTCTTTAGCAGAGTGACCTTCCGTAAGTCACTTAACCCTTCCATGCCCCTTGCTGTCATGGGACTCGAGTCATGATTTATTGGTAACAAACGTTTCAGTTGCTCAATGAAAAGTAATGGAAAAAGGGTGAACTCGTAGAGTTATCCTACTATGGAAACTTTGTCCATTCAAAGGCAGGTTACAGAGTGGCCTTTATTTTAATTGAAAAGCATCTGGAAATTGAAAAGCCTGTTTGGCCCAGGGCCTCCCTGCAGAGTAATTGATGCATGTCGTTTGCTTGGCCATCCTCTCTGCTCCCTCAGCGGGGACTCTGGGTTGGGGGCGGTGGGGATGGCCTGGGCCTGGTGCACTTTTGGTGCCTGGAGCAGATAAGCCCTCAGGCACAGGCTAACCAACCCCACCACAGACATTATGGGGGCTGCTTCTGCACACCATCTCCACTGAGTCCACGCCCCTCTGCGCCAGGCCTCTGGGGCCTTGGGCTCTGCTGACTGCGTCCTGCCCGAAGGGGATCTCTCGACTTGAAGCTCGCATAATTCCCGGAGAGATGGTTAGAGAACCCGGTGCCAGGATGCGTTCCTGCATTCCCTGACAGCAAGCACTGATAGCAAAAACATTTCTAGATAACATCTTGAGACTGGATTTTTATGTGAGCGACATGCCGCTGGGCCCTGCTCCTCGCAGAACACAGAATGACTGGAAGGAATGGAACGCTCTTTAGAGGGGGAGACACAAAAGCTGGCTCATCCCTGACTGTGGCTTTAAGGAGGCCCATTCTCTGCTCTGGGCCTCAGCGTGTCCTCCTTGGAGAAAATGGATCCATGGGTCCCGGATGGAGCTGTTCACAGGCTCTTCCGTGCAAGGGCAGCGTAGAAGAGCCATTCCAAGTACGGGTGGCCGGGGTTTGAATTCTGACTCCACTGCTTCCTACCTGGGGGGCCCTGGGCAAATTACTAACCTCTCTGGGTGCCTCAGCTTCCCCATCAGTAAAATGGGAATATTAAAATTCCTATTGCACGGGTCAGATGAGTTAATATTGGCAAAGTACTTAGAACAGCAGTAGCAAGGGCAACTGTAAGCGTCTGTCACACAAGTAAACTTGTTCAAAATGAAGATTTCTAGGCCCCGCCCCGAGAGATCTTGACTGAGTTGGTCTGGAAGGGGGCTTGGCAATATGGATTTTTAAAAGGCAGTCTGGGTGATTCTGAAGCCCAGACATGAGATGGTCCCTAAGCATCCAAGCTGTGTATAGGGCGATGTGATTTTACTTAACAAATATTGACAGAGGGACCATCCCATGCCAGGCACTGTGCTAGGTGCTAAAGATACACCAGTGCCCAAGTCAGATATGAACCCCGCCTCAAGAAACTTGCCTCCTAGCAGAGACAGACTGTAAACAAGTAACCATATAAATACTCATTCATTCAATACCTGATATAATTTCAGAGAGTAATAAGTGCTCTGAGGGAAGCAAGAAAATAGGGCAACTGTTGGGGTCCTACTTTTGTGAGAGTAATCAGGGAGGCCTCTTAGAGGAGGTGATAGCAGCTGAGAACCCATATATTACTCTCTAGGGGAAGAGCTAGTGCAAAGGCCCTGAGGTAGGGATAAGCTAAAAGGGCTCAAGAAACAGGAAGAAGACCAGAGTAGTTGGAATGGTGCATGTGAGGGTAAGAATGGTAGAAAATGAGGTTGGAGGGGTAGGGGGAACTAGATAATAGGACATGGTAGAGTGTTTGCATTTTAAGAGTACTGGAAAACCACCGAGGGTTTTAAGTTGGGGTTAGGGGAAATGTTCTGATTCAGGCTTTTAAAAGATAGATTTGTCTCCTGTGTTGGTGGTGGGTCAGGCAAGAGATGGCTATGGCTTGGAAAAGGGTGGTAGTGTCACAGGTGCTGAGAAGCGGTCAGCCCCTGGATATGTTTTGACCACGAAGCCAACAGGATCTGCCAATGGATCAGACATGGGGGAGAGGGAGAGAGGAAAATCCAGAATGCCTCCCAAGCTTTTGGCCTGAGCAACTGGATGGCGACGCCATCTCTACCTTTCCACTGGCTGGAGTCCCCAACTGTCCCTACATGCGTGCCCTGCTGCCGCACTTCACCCCCCCACATGGCAGCCAGATCAGGCCAGGTCACCCCCCTGATCTCTAGACCTCAGTCCACTGCTTTCCTATCACACCGCGGAGAGGTCCGCAATTTCCTGGGTGCTCTGGTTTCTGCTAGTCTCTCCAAACATTTCCAGCCATACTCACTCCCTATGCAACTGTCCCCATAGCCTCTTTCTCAAACATGCCAAGAAGGGGCCTTTCTAAAGGCCGTTGTGCCTCTGTTCCCTCTGCTTCTAGCACCTCACCCCAGACCTTCCCGTGTCTTTATTATGCAACTGTCTACAATCTAGTACAATTCCCATGAGATCAGGGACTTCATTCTCTATGGTGTCCCCAACTCCAGGACACCCCTGGTGCAATGTGGGCATGGTGGGTTGAATGAGAACAGTGGCACCCTAAAAAGCAGATAGATGTCTATACCCTAACCTCAGGAATGTGATCTTCTTTGGAAAAAGGGTCTTTGCAGATACAATGAAGAAGTTAAATATCTTGATATGAGATCATCTTGGATTATATGGGTGGGTCTGAAATCCAGTGACAAGGGTCCTTACAAGAGACACACAGAGGAGAGCCACAGAGAAGAGGAGACCTTGTGAAGACAGAGGAAGACACTGGAGGGACACAGCCCACAAGCCAAGGAAGGTCTGGAGCGACCAGAAGCTGGAAGAGGCAAGGAAGGATTCTCTTCCAGAGCCTTTGGGGAGAGTGTGGTCCTGCTGACACCTTGATTTAGGACTTCTGGCCTCTAGAACTGCAAGAGAATACATTTCCGTTGTTCAAAGCCTTACTGAGTTTGTGGTAATTCATTACAGCAGCCACAAGAAATGGATACAGTAGGTGTGAATTGCTGTATAACATAGGAATGAATGAATGAATGAATGAATGTGGGCAAGAATGAGATGGGAAGAGGGTAAGATCAGGAATCAGGAGTTTGGTGTTGGACATATTATCTGAGATGTCCATTGCATGGATAAGAGAGATGTCCAGTAGGCAGTGGATAGATGAGACAAGAGAGGTCAAATGTAGAGACATGCACTTGGAGATCATCAACTCCGGGGGTAGATGGTATTCCCACTGGAAACAGAATAGTTTAAGTATTATAAAGTACTTACTACTTAAGTGCTTAATCTTAAGTAAGATTAAGAAGAAGGCTGAGGAGGAAACAGTTGCAGGGCTGGTTCTATCCAGCAGTGGTTCTCTATCTAAGGTGATTTTGCTACCCTCCCCCAGAAGGGGACATTTGGCAATGCCTGGAGATGCTTTCGGTTGCCACAGCTGGGGTGGGGGAATCCATGGGCATCTAGTGGCTAGAGGCCAGGGACACTGCTAAATGTACTACAATGCACAGGACAGCTCCACAATGAAAAATTATCTGGCCCCAAATTGTCCTTAGTGCTGAAGATGAGAAACCCTGATATATAGGGACTGGCTTACGTCTCCTGGTTTGCTGTGGGTTTTTTCCTCCTTTTTTCCCTTCATTTATTTTGTGCTGCACACACCCTTCTTTTTTTAAATTATGTTCAATTAGCCAACATACAGTACATCATTATGCATATATTTTCTTTCTAAACTCTTATTTAGAAAAGACTTAGGGAAAAGGTCAAGAGGTGGCAACCAACTCCCCACTACCAGTTTATTGTGCTGGACCTGGGGCTCCAGTACTTCCTCTTACTAAGCTTCTGGGTTCTTTGGGCGGCTAGGGGTGGTGGTGGGGAGCAGGATGATTGCATTAGCTGCTCTCTGAGCTTTCCGCCAGGCCCTAGAGTCTACGTGTCTGCTCTTGCCCCCAGTGAGAGGTAAATCATACTTGGGACAAGCCACTGGGCAGAGTTTTCAGTGCTTGCTGACAAAGAGAAGAATGCAAGATACTTCTAGTCCCAGAGACGGGTTTTTCTAGGACAGCCCCAGTTTCAAACATCTATTGCCCTGGATCCCTAAAAGCATACACATGGGTACTTTTGTGTCCCAATATTCTGATTTGGAAATTTTTTTTCCCTAAGCCTGACAGAGCATGTACCAAGCGCCAGGCACAATTCTAAGCATATCACATCATTCTGTACGCACAATGACCCTATGCGGTAGCACCACTATCATTCCCTTTTCTAGGTAAGGAAACTAGGGGTCAGAGGTTAAGAAACTTGGCTAAGGTCACACAGCCAGCAAGTGATTGAGCCAAAATGAGACCAGGTTCAGCCAGACTGAAACATCTCGGCTACTCTGTCACCTGGCTTGTCACATCACATTTCAGTATGCCCTGGAGCTGTCGAGCAGGGGGGAGAGAAAAGGAGAAGCAGGTCCCACCTCAGAGGTTAGTCATTTCCTGGACTCTGGAAGGGGTTCTGTATGAGCCAGTATTCTAAAAGGGGAAAATGCCTTCCCCTACCCCTACATCACTTGTTTGTGGCCTTTGAGAAAATGATGCGGCTCAAGGCTTGGAAAATCTGTTCTATACATGGGGCACTGGTTGTAATTCTAGACTTTTCATTTGGCTTCCTTAATTAAGGCCAATAGCCAAGTGTCTGGCATTGCACTTTTAATTAGAACAGGGCACAGACATGGTGATGTGGGAGGCCATTTGAGAAGTCACTGGACCTCTGGTCATGGCTACTTCTTCCCTTCCTGAAGTCAGGATGAATCAAACCTAATAGATAGAAAAGTGGAAAGGATTCCAGTGGCTGGAGGTCAATCCCTTCACTGTACAGGTGAACATACCGGGTTTCAAGGGCCCGAGACTTGCCCAGAGTCATATAAGCAGGTTGGGGGAAGAATTGCAATCAGTCTCCTGTGACCAGGCCAGAAAAATTCTGCATGTCAAGAGGTCACTTCCTCTTCTCAGGGCCTGAAACTATATTAGCTGCTCATTGGTATTTCCACAGGCTCCCTGGGAAACTGAAAATTATTCTACCTTGAAGGAACCTACCAGCATGATGACAATCAAATGAGTGGTAACTACTTTGGTTGTTAAGAGGAGGAGATCCTCTTGGGAGGATGTCAGTGAGGAAATGAGGCTGCCTTAAAGGATGGTAGGAGAGAAGGGAGATGCTTCTTCAAGGGGGAGTAGACTAAGCTAAAGGACGGACATAGAGCCGCAATATACACAGTCTCAGTAGGCATGCACACACATGCGCACATTCATGAATTCAATATTTATAAAGTTCCTACTCTGTGCCAGGTTCTAAAGATATATCCCTTTAGGAGTCTCTGCACAGGAGCACAGATTTAAAAGAAGGTGAGCATTTAACCCACTGTATTTTCTTATATTTAAATTCAATTAATCAATACATAGCTTATTACTAGTTTCAGAGGAAGAGTTCCATGATTCCTCAGAGGCACACAACACCCAGTGCTCATTATTACATCAAGTGCCTTCGTTAATAAACCCATTGCACTTAACCCATGGGGGCAGAGGACTAGATGAAATGGCCTTGTGAAGTTGAAAACAAATAAAAATAAAAGAAAGCAACTACAACAAAATGGCAATAATAAGAATGGGAATGAAGAAGGCAAAAGATGAAATAATGTGACAACAAATGGAAGCCCCCGTGAATGCAGAGATGTGCCATTCACCGATGACTCCAGTGTGCCAAGCACAGTACCTAGGACACAGCAGGAACTCATAACAGCATTTGTTGAGAAGAAAATGAACATGACAATAGCAGCAACAACATTATCATGGTTGGAACTAGGTGGATCACCAAAAGATCATGAAGAAAGGACTCCAATCCCAGTTTTTGGCTTAGTTCCTTCTCCATTTGGGGTATTAATTTCCCAGGTGTGCAAAAAGGTGCATTTTTCTCAGATATTTATTTCAAAAATATTGCATAAATGACATTGTGTCCTTACCATTGCACTGTATCAAGAGGCACATTATGCAAGTGTGCTTGATTGTGGATATTAAGTTTGTAATTTCAAAGGAGAAATTTTAAGTTTGTAATTTAACAATGGAGAAATCAGGCAGACACCAACATAAACAAGAAACCAAACGAACACACCCTAGCATTTCAGCATGTATTGATGACCATGGCCTAAATCCATTAGTAAGATGACACTTGCAAAATGGTGATCTGCTAATTCTTATTGATTTCTTCTGTATTTGTTGGCATTCTTCTGGGCAAAGTGATTTTTAAGGTCCTTTCTGACTCAGATGTTCTCTGTTTCTATCACTAAACCTGATTTCACTTATCTGGTAGCAGGGACGTTGGAGAGGAGGGCCATTAACTAATGAAGCTCTTCATAGAATAGCTGTATGGGGCATGAAGCCCAGGCCGCTGAGCCAATGAGGGAGGCAAGAAAGCTCAGATGGCTTCTGAGGTGCTCAAGGAGGAAGGAAGAACCATTTGGTCAAATGGCTCCTCTTGTCCTGATCAGAGTTACTGAAGCCTGGCCTTGCCACAGGTGACTCATGTGCTTCCCTATTCACTCCAGGATGCAAACTACTCAGACGGCCCAAAAGAAATGTCCCATACATCCCTGCAAAGCCAAGCTCAGACAGTAAAGGAAGATGAAGTAAAAGGGCATATGAACTCTTCAATTGTGACAAGATATCATTTTCATCCTTGTTCAGTTCGTAAGTGGTAGAGAAAACTCCAGGAAATTGTGCAGTATTCTTTTGTGTGTGATTTACTTGTTCGGTTTCTATACTTTCTTCTTTTCCACCATTTCTAAAATTTTCCATGAAGTCCTAGTACACTAAGAAAAATCAAGGGGTATGTTGACTTCAACGTTTTCATTCTTCCTCTGACTGAAGTTGCCAAATTGATTTTTGGGGTGTGGGTTCAGCAGTGAAATGGGATTTGGCTTAGTTCAGCAGGCCCTGGAATCATCCCAAAACTTCCATGGTCATGTCTCACACCATCTGCAGAGATCTTAGAGATGTCAAGCTACAGCACCCTTTCCCCATCATTGTGGGCCTACCCACTCACTTTCCCTGCCATCGTAAATAGCAAAAATGGGGAGGTTGGTTTCAGAAGCTGGTTCAAATGGACCCACTCAGAAAAGTCTAGAATCTAGGCTCCTTTTCTAGAAGAATTTCTAGTCTGTTCTTACCACATGATGGCACAAAGATCTGAGTGTCACAAATCTTTTCCACCAAGGATTGCCAGAGGTTTCCAAACAGTGGCCTTGTATCATTTATCTTTCTCTGCTTCTCATCACAGACTAATTCAGCCCAGATTAAAAACAGATGATAGGGCTGGCTTTTGGTGAAGTCAATGATAGGGTTCTTCCAGAGTCCTGTCCATAATACTGAGCCCAAACATAGAGTACCTATGTGACTTGTGAAGTACTGAAAACCATCCATGGTTGCTATTGTGGCAAGAGGCTTGGAAGGATGTTTATTCTCCCAAGGAGGGTCTCCTGCTTCTGGAGCTGCCACAAGTCAACACTGGGTTTATGCTCTCTTGGTGCCCACATCAATCTGTGTGGGTACTATGTTTAAGGCCTGAAAATTGAGTTGGGTATCTGCAATCATGTAGGCCTAGATCTAAAGGGAAAGCTAATTTGGCATGCCCATTACAGGCAAGGTGACAGAGGCCCCTTGTGTGTTGCCTGTTTGGACTGCCCTGGGTTGAAATGCCCTGTCAGAAAGAGAGTGATCTTCTGCTACCATGATGAGAAGCTGGCCACATCAAATGATGGTCAATCTTAGACTAGAATTGGGCAGAGGGGTGGAGTGGGAGAAAAGGACTAAGGATGGGACTTCTATATAACATGTATGTGATTGGGTCTATTTACCAAGGCTTATCAATAGTATATATTGAGTTCCAAGGGAAAGGAGCCCACCTGGTGCTAAGAATGTTCCCCCATCACCCTCAACAGAAGAAGGATCCCTTTTTGCATACTTTAGCTTGATCCCCAACTACATGAAGGCAAATGAATGTTCCTCCAAAACTTCTCATGGGAACTCAGGATTTGGCATCATTCAGGAACTACGAGTTCTAGGGATTAAATCTCATTATCTCCTCAATAGCCAGAATATCATCCAATGCCCTGCCATTAAAAAAGATACTGTAACTGGTCTCTGCTTTGATCTAATGTCTTCTCACATACACTCTTGCTGCCAACAAACTGAAAATCTCAGTATTTCCCCCCAGTTAACTTCTAGGGAGACGAGTTATATGTCTAGGAAGACAAGCTACTTGCTACTACCCTACTGAGTACATTTGTTCTTGCTCGGCCACTTCATGCAATGATCATCCACCAGCTGACAGATTAACCATCCTTGGGTCAGGTACTCACCCATGACCTAAGAAGTCACCACTCCATTTTCAAAGAATAGTCTAGGGCCATTTTCATCAGCAAGGGACTATGGACCACATAGTTTCCCTTAGAAGGAAATGGTGGAGAGGTAGACTTGAACTGGCATGTCTGGTCTAAGATTTCTGACAGCATAATGGCTGGGAAGGAGAGATGATTAAGGCCCTGTCAGACACCACTTTGCATCAGAATGTGAGATGGCCACCTATTGCTTTGCCTAAAGCTGGTCCTAGGCATGTTCTTCAAATCCCATAGAGTCGATGCAGGGTCCTTCCTGATGTGGAGTGTGTAGGAGATGGGGAGTGTCGCCAGAGCTCTTCTATTGATGGCAGAAGGTGTGGTGGAGACTAAAGGGCTTTTTGTATCTTGGAAGGCTGCCTAGCCCCCCGGAGGGCCTCAGCAGAGCAGCTGCCATTCTCTACAGAGGAGTAACTTTGGCCCTGCTCAATGAGTGGCCACGTATCATGTGCCCTTCCTGAGGAACGTGCTCTGACTTGTGTCTCCTGCTATATTTGGGCTATTGAAAGTAGCCCTAGCAGAAACTAAACACCTGCAGCCTTGAGTGGTAACCCCCAGCGTTCCTTGTACGGGGCCTAGCACTAGACACAGGAATCCCTTCTCAAATTCCTCACCTCCATGTCACCATCCTTTCTCTTAGGTTAGTTCCCAAAATAGTGCCCATGCAGGGCCCCAGGCTGGTGGATGAGGGGGAGGTGAAGCATGGAAATACGTGGAATATGGCAGGCTGGAGGAAGTGGAATCTTTCCCTTTTTTGGTCAAGACTGGGAATAGTCATTATTTCATGTGAGTGGGAAAAACTGGAGTAGAGGAACAGGTAAGGTCCTCTGAGAGGAACTCAAACTTGGGCTTAAAAGTCAATTTTCCAAAACACAGGGCTCACTAGGCTGTTTCAAGTCAGGGCAGTCTGTACACATCCTCTTCGATGAGGGAAATTCACCATGTTCTACATTTGGTCCTGTGGGGGAGAGGGAGGTAGACGACAGCAGCTCTTTGGCACTCGAAAAGCTTGTGTCCCTTATCACGGCTTGTAGCTGATGTTTTCCCCTGCCTGGTAGCTAAGGATTCATTTTGAGACAGACATCTGTTCGGCAATCTGAAAGCCCCAGACAGAAGACGGAGACATTCATTTTCCTTTACTCATAGTGCAGAGGCCAGGGAGGACTGATTTTGTGGCAGTATTCCATCCTGGCCTGGTCTGCAGCTGATCTGGAAAGAACAATCCAGGATGACACTTAGGCACTATCCAAACGGCCTTGGATTACCAAGTGAGTCCCAAAAGCTAGCTAAGAGAATACTTTGGAACCTGAAATGGATGTAGCCCAAGGGGTCCTTAATCGGAGGTCTGCTGTTGATAAAATTACAATACGGTGGAGTGGAAGAATGCTCAGCCAGGAGTCAGGACATCTGGGTTCTAGCCCACAACTAACTCACTGCATGACCTTGAGCAAATCCATCTCATTCTCTGAGCCTCTCTGTCCTGCATCTGTGCGACTAGGGGTAGAGCTAGATGAGTTCGGAGTTCCTTTCTGGCCCTGTCTTTCTATGGTTTGAAGATTAGGAAAGTTGGTGGTCAAGAGTATCTCTTGCAGGGTACAATGCCAAAGTCAGGGTATACCAAGGTGGGCAAAATTGTAGGTTTAACTTTTTATTGAAAAGTAAATAAACAAAGAATGACTTTCTCTGGCTAAACACCTCCTTTCATTTCTGCCAGCCATCTTGTTGGGCACAGGGAGGACGAGGTGAGAGAGTGTAAAATATTCAGTATGAGCCCTGTCTGCAGCTGGACAAATTGCTTTGAGACCCAGCCCTTCTCAAGGTAGGTCAGCAGTGGCCAGCTTCCCCAAGGTAGGCCAACCCTTTCATTAGTACTGTAATTAAAAAAAAACAAAAAACCTCCTTCAGGCTCCTGCAAATCATAGGCAGAAGACAAAGGGTCTTGGTTCGAGCTCTGCATTGGTCAACCATGCAGACAGCCATGTGTCAGGACCAGTGCTGACCCTTCATGAGTTTGGAAAGGAGCTTAGTCTTCTCTTGGTTGCCCTCTTCCAGAGCTGTAACTACAGGCTGGTCCTCACCCCTTCTCTTCTTCAGCATGGCCAAGAGTCATGGTGTTTAGCCTTCATCTTGGAAACCAATGGGATGAATTAACCCCAATAAGAATTGGGCAGTAATTCAAGAAGAAACAATAGCCTACTCTTTCAGAGAACTTACAATCTAACAGGGGGATGAGTGCAAATCATAAAGCTTTCCCAGTGCCCCTCCGATTTTATGCCACTCTTAAGAGTGATATATCACAACCAAATGGCCAACAGACACATGAAAAAGTGCTCAACATCACTTGGCATCAGGGAAATACAAATTAAAACCACAATGAAATACCACCTCACACCTCTCAGAATGGATAAAATTAACAAGTCAGGAAACGACAGATGTTGGAGAGGATGCAGAGAAAGGGGAACCCTCCTACACTGTTGGTAGGAATGCAAGCTGGTGCAGCCACTCTGGAAAACAGTATGAGTGTTCCTCAGAAAGTTGAAAACAGAGCTACCCGACGACCCAGCAATTGTCCTACTGGGTATTTACCCCAAAGACACAAATGTAGTGATCCGAAGGGGCATCTGCATACCAATGTTTATAGCACCAATGTCCACAACAGCCAAACTATGGAAAGAGCTCAGGTGTCCAGTGACAGACGAATGGATAAAGAAGACGTGGTGTATATATATATATATATATATATATATATATACACATATATACATGTATATGTATGTACATATGCAGCTGATCTGGAAAGAACAATCCAGGATGACACTTAGGCACTATCCAAACGGCCTTGGATTACCAAGTGAGTCCCAAAAGCTAGATGTATATATATACATATGTACATACATATACATGTATATATGTATATATATACACATATATATATAATGGAATATCATGCAGCCATCAAAAATGAAATTTTGCCATTTGCAATGACATGGATGGAACTAGAGGGACTTATGTTAAGCGAAATAAGACAATCAGAGAAAGACAATTATCATATAATTGTGGAACTTAAGGAACAAGGCAGAGGATCATAGGGAAAAAGAGGAAAAAATGAAACAAGACAAAATCAGAGAAGGAGATAAACCATTAAGAGACTCTTAATCTTAGGAAATAAACTGGGAGTTGTTGGAGGGGAAGAGGGTGGGAGGGGATGGACACTGGGGAGGGTATGTGCTATGGGGAGTGCTGAGAATTGTGTTAAGACTGATGAATCACAGGGGCGTCTGGGTGGCTTGGTGGGTTAAGCCTCTGCCTTCAGCTCAGGTCATGATCTCAGGGTCCTGGGATCGAGCCCCGCATTGGGCTCTCTGCTCAGCGGGGAGCCTGTTTCCTCCTCTCTCTCTCTGCCTTCCTCTCTGCCTACTTGTGATTTCTGTCTGTCAGATGAATAGATAAAATCTTAAAAAAAAAAAAGACTGATGAATCACAGACCTGTACCCCTGAAACAAATAACATATGTTAATTTTAAAAATTATTAAAAAATAAGAAAAAAAAGAGTGACATATCAGCAGAAAGAGATTATGAAAGGGATATTGGCATTAAGATTCTGTCACAGATCATTCATGGGAGGAGCTAGAGAGAAACCAAGTGCCAATTCAAAATCATTTGCAAAGCCCAAGGAAAATGTGTTTTATACTTTCCTCACCTGAAATCATCTGCAGAGTGACCATAAACTTCTTGTCAAATCAAAACTCTACCTTGACCCATGTCAAGGGTAGAAGACGTCTTTCTACTTTCTTTTAGACCATCCATGGAGTCTGTCTTAGGGGGTAGATTGAAAGTTTTCTGGAAAGTTCCTTGCTCAATACACGATGTGAGATGAGAGTCTCCTGTTTGCTATAGTCAATGTGGCTACTTGGGCTAGCTAGGTTATGCCCCTTTCTTTCCTCCTACTCTTTGACCAAGAGAGATGTAGTAGAACCAGCACTGGACTTGGGTTTGTGCCTTAGTGGAATTTATTGAATCTCATTAAGTTTCACTTTCCTGATCTGTACATGGAGGGAAATAATAGTTATATACCTCACAAGTCTGAGGACTAAATGAAATAATGCATATATAAAGCACATAGTCCAGTGTCTATCTGGCACACTGTCAATTCTCAATCCACAGTAGTTATTATTAGTGTCAGAGAGGCCTCATGCGGGGGGCGGGGGTGTGTGCTGTGTGGTAGCTCTGGGCACTTGGAGTAAGCCTGTGGACTACTGAAAATCATCGTGAGGAGAGAAACAAAAGACACAAAGAGAGGTGAAGGGGCTAAAGGGAAACTTCACTTATTTCCCTGATGACCAGCCCTGACCCCAGGAACAAGTTTAGGAGAAAAGGCTCCCACAGTCCTCTCTGTAAATGTGGCCAGAGCAAACGGTTTCCCCTACTGCTTTCTGAGAGAGTGCACGACACCATGTGCTAAACCTGTTGTTTCCTCTAACTTGGACATTTTCCATTCATTTGACTCCTAGAAATCAGAGCTGAGATTTGGGGGGGGGGAAGGTTAGTAAATCCAAGAGTTTGGTCAGTCACGCTTGGGGAGGGATAGCCTTTCCTCCACTGAGCAAGCGTGTAACAGACAATGCAGCAAGTATTGTCAATCCTCCTGTTCCTGCTTTGTCAAATGACGTGGCACGGCGAGATGCCCTGATATGAATCATTCAGGCAGCTGCCATACTGTGTTAACTACAGAGGAGCTGGATTCCATACAAGGTGTTCCCAAAGGTCCATTACTAAATACTCATCCAGCAGTTCTTTGAAAGGTTGCATTGGGTGACAAGGACACTAAATCCTTCTATGCACTAGAGCTCCAAGAAAGGACAACTGGAAATTACACCATGGCTTTTCTCTCTTTTCTTTCCAGAAGAGAAAATATAATTACTCACTTGGGCCATTCCCACCCTCTCCTTGATGTTCACTGGCTTTGAATGCATTTAAATGCTTGCTCCCTTGCGTTCAAAGTCTTACACCACAATTTCTTTATGAAAACAATATGTCTTTTAAATTAATGCTAAATAAAAGTGAATAAGTCACAGGAAGATCATCCTTGTGTAAAGCATCCAAAATGAAAAAAGAGTTTAATGACCTCTAACCTCTAACCTCACTCCAATCTCATGTCTTATGTTTCAAGCTAGTTGGAGACCATCGCTACTCAGATGTTCCACCATCACCTCCAACTCCCTGTGTCCCAAACCAAATGTTTCACCTTTGCTCCAAAGCATCTCCTCTCCCTATTTTGTTCATTTCCACTGAGGGCACTATCATGACCCCATCATCTAGGCCTAGAAACCTTGAAGTCATCCTTGATTTCTCTCTTTCCTTCATCTGCCCTTTCACAGATGACTAAGCTTTGGTTGTCCTGCTTTATGACCTGCCTTTAAATCAGTCTTTGATTCGCCTCTCCCTTTTTGTACCCACTGCCACCATCTCAGCTCTGGTTCTTCTCACACCATGGTGGGATTCCTTGAAGAGTCCACCCATTGGTCTGATTTCATTCTATCCATCCTGTTGGCCACTAGCAGATGAGAAGAAACCTGGCTTTGGCATGTCACACCTCGCTCAAAATTCTACAGGGGTTGCCTATTGCTTATTGTATTGAGTCTAAATTAACCTATCATTCAAGAACCTTAGATTATTTGACAACATAAATCTACTTCTCTAGCCAGGGTTCCAGCTTCACTGCATTAGTATGAACTACAAACCACATCCATTCTTATTTCCAGGCCTGTGTTTATTTTTGTGCCCCACTTCCATCTCCTCTACTTTTATACATTCTTCTATCTTTGAGGGCCTATGACAAGGCTCAGTTCCTTCATCAAGCTCCTCCTGACTCATCTAGCATATATGGGGTAACTTCTGTGTCTGTTACCTTCACTGTGATATTTTAGCAACTAAAATATAAATTTTAGTTTATATAATTATATCAGACAATATAAATGAAAAAAGTATTGACAGAGTCAGGAAACCTGGGTGCTAGTCCTGGCCTTGCCTTTGACTAAGTATGCGACACTGGACATACACTAAGTATGCAGTCACTCCCCTTCTTTGGGTCTTGGCATCCTCCTAAGTAAAATTAGAAAGGTAAACTACAACGATGTCTCTCAAATACTGGTCATTTGCACAGCACCTTCATGTTTGCTATATTTGCGATCTGTCTCTACTTTTATGTAATTAAATTTTTTCTGTCTTGCTTTTTCATTGAAATACATTTTTCATTGTGGTAAAACATATATAACCTAAAATTTATCACCTTAATCACCTTTAAGTGTATAGTTCAGAGACCTTAAGTACATTCCACCCCTGTGCAATCATCACCACCATTCGCCTCCAGAACACTCTCCCAAATCTTGCAAAATGCAAAGTCCATGCACATTAAACAATTCCCCATTTCCCCTTTCCCCTTTCCCCAGCCCCTAGCAACCACCATTCCACTTTCTGTCTCTCTGAAACTACTCTATGCATCTCATATAAGTGGAATCATATAGTAATTGGTTTTTTGTGTGTCTGGCTGATGTCATTTAGCATAATATCTTCAAGGGTTCATCCCTGTTGTAGCATGTGTCAGAATTAAGTACATTTTTAATAAAAGGAAATGATCATATCTGTGAAATCATGGTTTTAGGGAATGGCTATAATTTTTTCTAATATATGTTAAAACAAATCTATAACAATAAAAATAAAGTTTATGTGCCGTGGTCCCATCAGTAGTGTGTTCCCCACTCTTCACAGAACACTTGACTCAGTCATCTCCATGGGCTTCCAAGCACTAAAAATATATGGTTCATGGTAGCAGTAGCTTTCAAACATGGCTGACTATCAGAAGCCTTCAAGTGGCTTTGAGAAAAGACCTGGGCCCTATCCCAGACCCATTAAATCAGAATCTCTGGGGATGGCCTGCGATTCTATCTGTTAACGAGCTCCCAAGGCATTTGTGCTGGTCAGCTGGGTTTGGAGGCATTACTCCATGACAGACTTGAAGGCAGGGTGCCAGGCCTGTGCCTCTCTCACATTTCCAACAGCACAGTGCTGGTCACAGAGGTCAAACTCAAAAGTATCATATCAACTGATAAATTGAGAATTTCCAGAAACAGAAAAGAGGTAAGATTTTAAATTTACTTTTTCCTTTTCAGCAGTGTCCTCCCGGCAACAAGTTCCTCTGTAAAACGGGAGTAATGACACCCAACCTTACGGGGGTAACCATGACTCAAATTGGATTAACAAGTTGGAAAGCAATGGCTGTTATTATAAACCCTGTCTTATGAGACCAGCATCATGCCAAGGGCTGTGGAAGATAGACAAGAAGTTTAAAATATGATTCCTGTTCTCACAGAGCTCAGGATCTGCTCAAGGAAACCAAACTAACCCAGATGGAACAAGTGAGGGGCAATGACTTCCGAGCGGGGCAGAACTCAAGCACTCTGGGCAGGCTTTCATGCGTAAGACTTGAGCTGAGCCCTGAAGGAAAAACAGAGCTGAGAGAGAGACAGACAGAAGAGGCCAGAACATTCCAAGAGAAGGGAATGGCATCAGACGTGGCTGAGGCGGTTACCCATGTGGTATATTTGAGTTGGCCCAGTAAGACTTGTCTCATCACACAACACCCCAAAATAACACTGGAAATTTGACTGTTTAGAATTCTGTTCCTTATGATGGCCCTTCTGGAAATGCAAACACACCTGGGCTAGTTTGTATATGACCTCACTTACACCTTAGTGTGCATTAGTTAAATCAGAATGCTTTCTCCTCAACATCTGGACAAGATGGGTGGGCTGAGGGATGGGGCTCTCATTGGTAGAGGCTTAGGGAAAGGTCATTTTGGAGCCCTGGAAACAGTTTCAGCTTGGAATCCAGAAAGCAACGTGGGGGCCCATGGAGGGCAGTAAGTATCAAGGTTCTAAATTGTCAATGATGGTATCACTGTGAACACGAGGAAGGAGATAAGTCTTAACCAGAATCCATTTCAATTAACTTCTTCTGTTGATGTGTTTAGAGGCTTTTGCAAACCAGGATAACATGCAGATTTCTATCAGAAAAGCATCGAGCTTCCACACTGAACAAATGCAGATTTGTACAGATGGGTTCTTTCATTTGATAGGTGTTTGGGAAGATGGACTGTGACAGGCATGGAGATGTGGTTCTTTGGAATCAGGCATGTAACAGGCTCTCTTGTTTCACTTCATACCCAGGCTCTCCCTCCCAGTCCCTTACAGTTTGACTCCTGGGCTTGACCTCAGGTTGGAAAAAAGTTCCTTTTGCGAAGACTATTTTTTTCCCCCCAGAGTCTGCTGCTCTCAGCAGAGCTGGTTTCTTGAATAGTTGTGATTAAACACAGAGGTTCTTTTTCTTCCTTCTCTGGGCTGTGAGGAAGCTGGTCTCCCCCATAGGGCAGCACTTGCGGCATCTCTTTCTGGCTAGCCCTCCATTCTCCAAAGCCATTACACCAGTTAGTCCAGCCAGCCAGCCTTTGTTTGGCTTGAAAGGTTCCAACTAACTTAGGCAAAGATATTTAGAAAAATGTTTTAAAAACTTGAATCTGGGGCTTCAGGAATGAGCTTAGGAAAGTGAAGCCTGTCCACCTTTCTCTAATTTTACTGTTTTCCTCACAGAGCCAGTACACATCCTACTTGTGGGACACTTTGTTTTCCCTACTCCAATTAGGTATGCCCATAATCAATCACTGTTAATTCAAATTATTCCTTCAGAGCCCACATTGTGCTAAGCTCTGTGTGGGAAGGAGGAAGTAAAAGGCAAGGCTCTATCTTCAGAGAAAAGATAGCCTCTCTCTACACAACACACAAGCACAAAACATAGTTAGCTCCCAAGATGAGACAGTAGAAGGTTGAGGTCAAAATTACTGCAGGGGAAGGGCAATCAGTGTAAACAGAATTTGGAAACGGAAGAGTGAAATCCAGGAGAGGAAGCGGTCCAATAAGGTTTCCAATAGGAAGTGGCTGTGAGCTGGACTTTGACAGCTGAGCTACATTTGGAAAGTATATTTCAGTAAGTTTTATCATCCTGCCACTCTTGCATGAAAAATCTCAAACAATTCCTCGAGAATCATAGCTTGGCATTCAAGGCCTTTGATCATATGGCCCCACCTCCCCTTCTTCCCTCTCCAACAGTAATTCCTAATGTTCTGCTACACAAAATTCCTTACCTACCTCCATTCACAGCTGGTCTCTTGAGCATCCCCCCTTGTCCACACCTTGGTTTTCTCTGTATTCCACCTTCACTCCTTCCCTCTCTTCCAATTCTTCAATGTCATCCATTCCTCGTCAAGTTCAAAAATCAGTTTACCTTTGACCCATCCCTGCCAACATACGCCCAGTTATGTCTCCCTCCCCTGAAATTCCTCAACACAGAAGTCATGTTTCTCCCATCTCATATACCACACATAAACCACTTGCTACAACCGTTAACAGTAGTATATTATGGGATGCAGCAAAAGTAATTCTGGAGGGAATTCATAGTGATTTATTCCTACATTAAGAAAAAAGAAAAGCTCAAATAAACAATCTTACACCTCAAGGAACTAGAAAAAGAAGAACAAACTAAGTGCAAAGGTAGCAGGAGGAAGGAAATAATGAAGATCAGAACAGAAATAAATGAAATAAAGACTAAAAAGACAAGAGAAAAGATCTATGAAATTAAGAGCTGGTTTTTAAAAAGATAAATAAAACAGACAAAACTTTAGACTTACCAAGAAAAAGGAGAAAGGACTCAAATAAATAAGATTATAAATGAAAGAGGAAACACTAGAAATGATACCACAGAAATGCAAAGGATGATAAAAGACTACAATGGATAATGATTTGACAACAAACTGGACGACCTAGAAGAAATAAATAAATAAATTCCTAGAAATATACAACCTAAAAAGACTGAATCATAAGGAAAGAGAAAATTTGAAGAGATCAATTACTAGTTAAGGAATCAATAATCAAAAACCTTCCAACAAAGAAAACTCCAGGACCAAGTGTTAGGGGTGAATTCTACCAAAAGTTTAAAGAACTAATACCAATCCTTTTCAAACTCTTCCAAAAAACAAAAGAGGAAGGAACACTCTAGACTCATTTTATGAGGTCAGCATAATCCTGATGCCAAAACCAGACAAATACACTAGAGGGAAAAAAATTACAGGCCAATATTCCTAATGAACATAAATGTAAAAATCCTCAACAAAGTATTAGCAAACTGAATTCAACAGTACATTTAAAGGATAATACACCATGATCAAGTGGGGTTTATTCCAGGGATACAAGGATGGCTCAACATCCAGAAATAAATAAATGCAATACACCACATTAAGAAAATGAAGGATAAAAATCATATGATAATCTCAACAGATACAGAAAAAGAATTTGACAAAATTTAACATCTATTCATGATAAAAAAATACTCTCAAAAAAAAAAAAAACAGGTATAGGGACACTTGGGTGGCTCAGTTGGTTAAGCATCTGCCTTCAGTTCAGGTCATGATGATCCTAGGGTCCTGGGATGGAGTCCTGTATCAGGCTCCTTGGTCAATAGGGAGCCTGATTCTCCTTCTCCCTGCTGCTCCCCCTACTTATGCTCTCTCTCTTTATCTGACAAACACATAAATAAAATCTTTAAAAAAACAGGTATAGAGGGAATGTACCTAAACATAATAAAGGTCATATATGACAAGCCCACAGCTAACATCATATTCTATGTAAAACATTGAAAATTTTTCCTCTATGATCAGGAACAAGATGAAGATTCCCAACTCTCATCACTTTTATTCATCACTGTACTGGAAGTCCTAGCCAGACCAATTAAGCAAGAAAAAGGAATAAAAGGCATCTAAAAAAGAGGAAGTCAGACTGTCTCTATTTACAGATGACATGATTATTATACATGGAAAACCCAAAGACTCTACCAAGGAAACTGTTAGAACTAATGAACAAATTCAGTAAAGTTGCAAGATACAAAATCAATATTCAAAATCAGTTGCATTTCTATATACTAATAATGAACTATCAGAAAGAGAAATTGAGAAAAGAATCCTGCTTGCAATTGCATCAAAAAGAATAAAATACATAGGAATAAATTTAACAAAGGTGGTGAAAGATCTGTATGCTGAAAACTATGACACTGATTGAAAGTAACCGAAGACACAAATAAAAAGATATTCTGTGCTCACAGATAAGAAAAATTAATACTGCTAAAATACTACACAAAAATTAATACTGCTAAAATACTACACAAAAATTAATACTGCTAAAATACTACACAAAGGAATCTACAGACTCAGTGAAATTCCTATCACAATTTTACTGGCATTTTTCACAGAAATAAAATAAAACAATCTTACAATCTGTATGAAGCCACTAAAGTCCCTGAAAAGCCAAAGGAAGTTTGAGAAAAAAGAATAAAGTTGGAGGCATCACACTTCCTGATTCCAAACTATGTTACATAGCTATAGTTATCAGGACAGTAGGGGCTCTTCCTCAGTGCTGCCTGCAGAGATGGAAGCCATCACCTACACGGCTTCATGGCTGCCCCCAGACCTCTGTGAAGGCCAAGATCATTAAAAAGAGGACCAAGAAATTCATCTGGCACTAGTCAGATTGATATGTCAAAATAAAGCACAACTGGTAGAAACTCAGAGGCACTGACAATAGGGTGCGCAGAAGATGGGTGTCAAGGGCCAGAGCTTGACACCCAACCTGTGGTTACTGGAGCAATAAGAAAAGAAAGGATATGCTGCCCGGTGGATTCCGGAAGTTCCTAGGCAACAATGTCAAGGAGTTTGGAGAACTGCTGATGCGCAACAAATCTTAGTTCTCTCATAGTGTCTAAGAATCACAAAGCCATTGTGGAAAGAGCAGCCCAGCTGGCCATCAGAGTACCCAAACCCAATGCGAGCCTGTGCAGTGAAGAAAATGAATAGATAGACAGCTTATGTACACACTGCATTTGTGTGAATAAAACAATAAAATTACCAAAAAAAAGAGCCAAACCCCACGCCAGTATGGTATTAGCATTAAAACAGACATATAGATCAAAGGAAGAGAATAGAGAACCCAGTAGTAAACTGATACACATATGGTCAATTAATTTATGACAAAGGAGCCAAAAATACACAGCGGGGAGAGGATAGTCTCTTCAATAAATGGTGTTGGGAAAACTGGACAGCCACATGCAAAAGAATGAAACTGGACCCTTATACCATACACAAGAATCAACTCAAAATTAAAGACTTGAGCATAAGACCCAATGCCCTAAAACTCCTAGAAGAAAACAGAAAAAGTTCCTTGACAATGGTCTTGGTAATGATTTTTTTGGATTTGACACCAAAAGCAAAGGCAACAAGAGCAAAAATAGGTAAGTGTGACTACACCAAAATGAAAAGCTTTTGCATAGCAAAGGAAACCATCAACAAAATGAAAATGCAACCTACTGAATCAGAGAAAAAGTTTTTAAATCATATCTGATAAGGTTAATAACTAATGTATAAAAAGTACTCATACAACTCTATAGAAAAAAAAAATCTGATTTAAAAAAACAGATGGAGCAACTGAATATACATTTTCCCAAAGAAGACATACAAATGGCCCAATAGGCACATGAGAAGGTGCTCGACCTCACTCATCATCAGGGAAATGCGAATCAAAACCATAATCAGATATCACCTCACACATGTTAGAATAGCTATTATCAAAAAGATAAGAGATAACAAGTGTTGGCAAGGACAGAGAGCCAAGAGAACCCTTGTGCACTGTAGATAGAAATGTAAATTGATACAGCCACTCTGGAAAACAGTATGCAGCTTCCTCAAAAAATTATAAACAGAACTACCATATGACCCAGCAATCCCACTTCTGGGCATATAGCTAAAAGAAATAAAAACAGGATATCGAAGAGCTATCTGTACTCCCATGTTCACTGCAGCATGATTCACAATAGCCAAAATATGAAAACAGCCTAAGTATTCACTGGTGGATGAATGAATAAAGAAAAAAATATATATATAATCACATTTTCTTTACATACATATATTGTATATATATTTCTTGTGTATATACATATATATAGTGTGTGGCTCTCTCTCTCTCTATATATATATATATATACACACAATAAATATACACAAAGGAAAAATATATATATACACACACACACACAATGTGATACACACAATGGAATATTATTCATCCATGAGAAAGGAGAAAAATCCTGCCATTTGTGACAACATGGATGGACCTCGAGGGCATTACGCTAAGTAAAATAAGCCAAATAAAGACAAATACTGCACGGTATCACTTAATATGTGGAATCTTAAAAAGAAAGTCAAACTCTTAGGAACAGAGAGTAGAAAAGTGATTGCGAAGAGCTGGGGGCAGTGGGAGAAATAGGGAGAGGCTGGTAAAAGGTTATGAAGTTTCGGCCATAAGATGAATAAGGGCTGAGCGGATAATGTGAAACACAGTGCCTGAGTTGATAACCACTATACTAGATAATTTAAATTGGGTAAGAAAGTCAGATTTAAATGTTCTACCAAAAAAAGATGAATATCTGAGATAATAGATATGTTGATTAACTAGATGATGGGAATCCTTACACTGTATATGTATATCAAATCACTGTGATGTATACTTTAAATATCTTACAATTTGGGACCCCTGGGTGGCTCAGTCCATTAAGTATCTGACTCTCGGTTTCAGCTCAGGTCATATCTCAGGGTCGTGAGATGGAGCCTCACATCAGGCTCTGCACTCAGCATCAAGTCGGCTTGAGATTCTCTCCCTCTCCCTCTGTCCCCCCCACCCCTGTACTCTCTCTCTCTTTCGAAAATAAATGAATAAATATCTTGTGATTTTACTTGTTGATTATACCTCAACAGAACTGAAAAAAAATAAAAGCAATTACACATACACACACATACACACATGTTAAGCATTATTAAGGCTTTTATGTTACTAGATAGTAGGTGAAACATTTTGTGATATTGCATTCAATTGACAGAATGATCTTGTCTGGAAGATGCAATTATTATCTTCATTTTATGGATGAGAAACTGGATGCTTGGTGGGGTTCACTTGGTCAAGGTCATACAATTAGTAAGTGGTGAAGCTTACCTTCTCATGGCCTCTCCTACCTGGGTACATGAGTATAGAGAGGTACAATACAAGCAAACCGTTCTTATATGTATCCATCTATATTTAGAAACTTTGAGAGAGAGGGTGGAGAGGAGGAGAGAGGGTGAGAGGAGAGAAGGAGAGAGGGAGAATGCAGTTGAAATTGTGTGGGTAATTCTATCCATCATAAGACAGGACTTTCCCATATTTGCCTTGATTCCCCAACTGGTATGAAAATGCCATGTGAGTAAAGACTGTCCTAAACTTTTTTATATTCCTTCAAAGTGCTTAGCAAAGTCACTTGAAAATAATAGGAGTTGAGCAAGTCAATGTCAAAGATTATTCATTAGACATGTTAATTTTCACAGGAAGTTTAAGGTTACTGAGATATCCTTTCAAGCTACCCACAAAATGGAAAGGAAGATTTGTTCTATCACATATATCCCATGACTTGTTGGCATCCTCTGTACTATTTCTAGAAATAGAATCTGTCTGTTCCCATCCCTAGCTGGATCAACCGAGCACCTGGCAATTTCCTATTGATGCCCGTTCAGCTGTCACCTTCCAGCTCCTGGTTCTGTTTGCTCAATGTGTCTTCTAGAGTAGGCCTGACTATTTTGGGTCTGAGTTACAGCTGTCAGCGTTTCAGGCGTACCTCACGTATTTCTAGAATTAGGTGGAAATACTTGAAGACTGAAAAAGGAACTATAATGTTCTGAGTATGAAGGAAATATTTAGGCAAGTATCAACTGGCAGCACATAAGGCTAACTAAGAAGAATTGAGTCGCTGGTGATAAAATGAGATGAGAACAACACAGCCAAGCCATCTTGGGTTACTTGCATTTTAGTAGCATGGGGTGAGTTACCAAACTATTTCTGTTATTTTTATTAGCATGTGATTAAGGAATTGACCAAATGTGAGACTGTTTGCTATAAATGTGAAATGACAGATAGATGGAACACATTTGCTTTGCTTTGCTCTACCAGAGAATTATAATTCCTTAATTTAAAAAAGTCATTCTGGTTATACATATATCCTAGTCATGCTTTGTGAGTTGAGTTGTACCTCTTGACCTCATTCTTTTTAATTCACGATAATAATTTCTGCTCTCCAATCTGATAGAGTAATACTGACCTAGAGCAATTACACCGTGATTCTGTACCAAATTATTAAGATATGATTAGTTCTCTCGGAGGGAGGCCCAGGAGAAGTAGGGAGTCGATTTTATGGCATGGCTAGGTACCAAGGCAAGATGAAGGTGATAGAGATTTCTTCACCTTCTGAGATCAAATTATTTGGTGATTTAATATAGGCCAGGATGATCATCTCTTCTCATACAATTAACAGTTATTTTGGATTCCATAATCCAAGGGTGTGTCAGCGGGTGGGGGGGTGTCAAATCCATCTTCAATTTTGCCTTTTAAGAATTTTGCCTTTTCACAATTTTGCTTTTGAAATGTCCAATGGAAAAAACAAAACGTTAAAAGTAACTCACAAACCCTCTGTCATTGAGATCCTCCAGATAAAAGTTATTAGTGGAATGACATAAAAGCTCTGGAGTTGAAGGAGGAAGTGATTGTGGTGCCAGTAAAAGACCAGAGGCTCAATCCTTGGAAGGATCAATTAGCTTTACTTTCTGCCTGTATTTACAGACTACTTCCCAGGTGATTCTGATGAAGGTGGTCCAGGGACCATGCTTTGAGAAACAGTACCTTAGAAACTAAACATAGTCCTGTCCATGGTCCAAAGGAGATTAAAATCTTAAGAGTCACTGCCTTTAAATTCTTTGCAAATTTTGCTTTTCGTGGGAATATGTGCCTTTCTGATAATGCTGATTCTGCTTCCTTCTAGCCAATAAATTACTGATGTAGAGATCACTGGATTAAATCATGTGTTGGAGAGGTTGAAAACTTAAAATTTCAGCTCCAGTATTAATTTGCCGTCTAATTTTGACTTAATAAGTTAGTTATTTCCCCTTCTGTAAATTGAAAGTCCATCTAAGAAACATCTGGTAAATTTTGGATGAAAAACACTGAGAAAGTGCTTGTATCACAAGATGAGTTTTTTCCTCTACCTAGGGTTGCCAGATTTTACAAAAAAAAAAAAAGAAAGAAAGAAAGAAAACTGAATTACAGATAAAGGATGAGTAATTTTTTGGCGTAAGTCTGTCCCGTGCACTATCTGGGATATACTTATCCTGGAAATTCATTGGTTATCTGAAATTCAGACTTAACTGGGCATGCTGTATTTTATCTGGCAACCCTATCTCTACCACCACCCTTTTCCTGGAGCCTGCACTTTCCAAGACTTGGGCAACAGAAGAGAGCATTTTGTAACTCAAGGCCAGGAAGGAAATGAGCACTCATTTAGCATAACACAGTACAGGAGAAAGGCTAGCAGGAGATTAAACTTCCACGTTGGAGAAATCTAGGTATATTCTGGCGATGGGGAGCAAGAGGCTGATGTGGGAATGGAGGGGAGGACAGAGCATGGCTGGGCAAACACACACATGGAATTCCAAAGGAGGTCTAATCAGTTATTCAAGAAACATAATCCAACTTGCTTCTCTTGCAGCCTCAGAAAAAATAGAGAACCAAGGACTTCTTCAAACACAAGGCTTTCGTCATTTTTCCACTGCCACCACCAAAGGGAATGAGGTATTTCTATAGCGAGCAGCACAATCTTGGAACCACAGTGTGGCTTTTTTATTAACTCCTATATCCATCCACAATTGTGAGTCAAGAATTTAGATTGCAAAACTCACTGTGCTCTCTGGTTCCACAGGCTCCTTTCCCCCCAGGCCAGGTTTTGCAAGGGGTTCCCAGCTTCGTGTGCTACGCTGCTCTGCTCTGAAAAACCCAGCTTTGCTCCTTGCTTTCCTGCAAGGCGCAAGTCTTTCTTCCCTGCGGCTCCTGTCAGTCTTCACCTCCTAGTTCACTTTTCCTGCCTCCAGCTCTCCAAGAGCCAACATATCTCTCTGCTATCATTCTGATCTTCCTGCCCAAATATGGATTTACAATGGCAAGGCAACTGCTTTGCTCTGAATTCAGCCAAACAGGGGTACTTCGAGGTCACAGGTAACTGACGAGGGTGGAGGTGGTTTCAAAAATTAAAAGAATTTTCTTCCAGATAAAAAGAATGTATGCTCATTGTAAAAGAATCCAAACAAAATGTAAAAGAAAGGAAAATAATATGCCCTTAATCACAAGACCTGGAGATGACCACTCAAACATTTTGGGGAGCATTTTTCAATATTCATTTGTTCATTCATTCTTTCAAAAAAAAACATTTATTAGTGCCTGCTACCTGCTAAAACACTGTTTTTAGACACATGGGATGATCAGTAAACAAAGCAGAAAAACAAAACTACGCATGTGTCCCTATTTACACACACACACAAACACATTCACACATACAATTTTACATTAATGGGCACATACTATATATGCTATTTTGTAACCTGCTCTTGTGTGGAAAAATGGGTCATATGCCTCCCTATATGTCAATGAGTACTGATTTGTGTCATACTTTTAATGTCTGCCTAGTATATTCTAGAGGATATATCCACCACAATTTATTTAATCATCTCTCTACAGATATTCATTTCTAATTTCTGCTATTATAAAAATATAATGTGATGAGTATACCTGTACATGTATATCTCTACATACTTGTTCAATCATCTCAGTAGGATAAATTCTTCGTTTTACTCCTATCTTGCTGGTCATTTCTTCTGTCTCTTTTGCTACCTTCCCCTTCTCTGCTTGACCTCTAAATGTTAAAGTCCTTAGCCCTCTTTTCTAGCTCATACAATCCCATGGCTTTAAACAGTATCCATAAGCTGTTTCTATCTACCCTTTTGACATCTCCTCTTGAGCTCTAGACTCTAATTCAATGGTCTTTTATAGAATATCCACTTGTATGTCTGGCATTGAGTCTCAAATTTAATGTAACCCAAAGAAAACCCTTCATTTTGTCCCCAAAATATATTCTTATCTTGGTGTTCTATACTTCATAAAATGGCATCACCATCCATGTGGTTATTCGGGCCCCAAACAATGCATCAATCTAATTTCTCCTCTTTTCTTTACCCTTAGCCCCCATTCAAATGTTTTCAAGTCTATCTCCAAAATGTAGTTCAAATATGTCCCTTTCTCTCTATATTTGCTACATTCATTTGCTACCATCTTAATCCAGGCCACTCTAGCTCCTCACCCAGGCTACCTCATTAACCTTCTAACTGGTCTTTCAGTTTCCCCTGTTGCCCTCCTACTGTCCTTTCTTTACATAGTAGCCAAAGATCTATAATAATCATACTTAATGGGCACTTGGGCGGCTTAGTCTGGTGAGCATCTGACTCTTGATTTCAGCTCAGGTCATGATCTCAGGGTGGTGAGATCCACCCCTGTGTTGGGCTCCATGCTCAGCAGAGAGTCTACTGAGGATTCTCTCTCTCTCTCTCTCAAAAATAAATAAATCTTTAAAAAAGATAATCATACTTAATGATAAAAGAATATAAGCATTTACTTGAAAACTCATTAAAAAGAAGATGAGGATGCCTGTCATTACTGCTTGTGTTTGACATTGTAATCGAAGACCCAGCAAACACAATAGTATATGAAAATGAAATAAGATCTATAAGGATTGGAAAGAAAGACACAATGATCATATTTGCAGATGATATAGTTGTCAATATATAAAATAAAATAGGATTTATAAGCCATTAAAACTGAGAGATTCAAAAAGGGTGATAGATATAGTAATATGAAAAATCTGTCTCATTTCAGTATACCAGAAACAGGGATGCCTGGGTGGTTCAGACAGTTAAGCATCTGCTTATTGCTTTGGTCATGATCCCAGTGTCCTGGGATCGAGTCCCGCATAAGGCTCCCTGCTCAATGGGGAGCCTGCTTCTCCCTCTGCCTGCTGCTCCCCCTGCTTGTGCTTGTGCTTTCTCTTTTTCTGACAAATAAATAAATAAAATCTTTAAAAATATGTAATATCTATATCTACACACACGCACACACACACACGCGCCAGAAACAATCAATCAGGTTATGTAATTTTTTAAAAAGGAATGATACTAATCAAAATATATATTTTTAGCAAAGACCTAGAAATACATATACACAAAATTTGTGTAAGAACTTTATGAAAAATTTTTGGAAGTCGTAAAATATGACCTTGTACTTCCAGTTGCAGGACAAGATGATGTAGAAGTACTTTTCCCTATCCGTCCTGTTATGTATAGGTAAAAACTTCATGTTACATAGAAAACAAACTTCGGAAGACTCTGATAGGTGGAAAGAAAACTCAGACAGACTGGCTAAGGGCCTTGGCAACTGATGAGACATGTCAATGAGACATGTCAGTAAGTTCCTTGTTTTATTTTGGCCTCATCTACCCCAGACTAGGTGCTGGAGAAACTGGTAACCCCAAAACACAAAGAAGGACAGACCCAAAAAAGTCCCAACAAAAGCCTGCTCTCTCTAGCCGAAGTACCAGCAAAAGAGAAATGCAGTAGGACAGAAAACTTTTAACAATAACTGTTCTCTACTCCAGCTAAAAACACAGGAAAAAAAAAGTGATCCCACTCCCGCTCATGCCAGTAAAGGCAGAGTGGAGAGCTTGGACTTCATCTTCCCCAGACTGTAAAGAGGTATCTGGGGTATTGTCAGAGAGGGCTGAGTGGGAAGCCAGGCCTGTAACAAGGTCCCTCCTCCCATGGTGAAAGTGGCAACTATGTGGAGAGCCTACACTTCTACCTCTACCTGAGGTTATATCTCTTCTTCCTCCACTGAACACTGTCAGAAAAGGCCTGCTGAAACCAAAGATTTCAACAATATAAGCCCGATAATAAAATATACCCAAGGGGTGCCTGGGTGGCTCAGTGGGTTAGGCCACTGCCTTCAGCCAGGTCATGATCTCAGGGTCCTGGGATCAAGCCCCACATCAGGCTCTCTGCTCATCAGGGAGCCTGCTTCCCCCCCACCCCCACCTGCCTCTCTGCCTACTTGTGATCTCTCTCTCATGTCAAATAAATAAAATCTTAAAAAAAAGATATACCCAAATATCAAAATGATTGGCAAGAACCAGGAAAACTTCAACATGAATGAGAAAAAATAATCAATGATACCAAGACTGAGATGACACAGTTGTTAGAATTACCTGACAAAGATTTTAAAGCAGCCATCATAAAAATGTTTGAGCCAGTAATTACAAATATAAAAAGAAAGGGTAAAACACTCTTAACAAATAAATAGAAGATATAAAGTAGAGCCAAATGGAAATTTCAGAACTGAGAAAGCAAAATAACCACAATAAAAAACTCAATGGATGAGCTGAAAAAAAAAATTAAAAAAACTCAATGGATGGGCTCAATAGAAGAATGGAAGAGACAGAAAAAAGAAGTAGTAAACTTGAAGATTAAAAAAATGGAAATTACTGAGGATGACAACAGAGAAAGTAGAAAAAAGAAATATGATCAGAGCCTTAAGAACCTACGGGATCATATCAAAAGATATAGTATTCATGGCATCAGAATCTCAGAAGAAGAGAAAGAAAGCAGGACTGAAAAAGTAGTCAAAGAAATAGTGGTTGAAAATTTCTCAAATTTGGCAAAAGACATAAACCTACAGACTCAAGAAGCTTGGGGGATCCCAAAGAGGACAATCCCAAAGGAATCCAGGCTGAGACACATGGTCAAACTTCTGAAAACTAAAAACAAAGAAAAAGTCTTGAAAGAGTCAGAGAGAAATGATACTTTTACCTATCAGGGAAAAATAATTCCAGTGACAGTGGGTTTCTCTTCAGAATCTGTGGAGGTCACAGGAAGTGGCAATAATGTTTTTCAAGTGTTGGAAGAAAAAAACCACCAACACAGACTTCTCCATCCAGCAAAAGTATCCTTCAGAATTGAAGGGGAAATCAAGACATCCTCAGATGAAGGAAAATTAAAAGAATTTGCCACTAGTACACCAACACTTTAGGAATGAGTAAAGGAAGTTCTCCAAAAAGAAAGAAAGAATTTTTTTTTTAAAGGGATCTTAGAACATCAGGAAGTAAGGAGGAACAAAGAAAAAGCAAAAAATAAGGGTAAATACAAGAGGCTTTCCTTCTTCTTTTGAGGTTTCTAAATTGTTTGCTGGTTGAATAAAAAAAATAAAACATTGTCTAATATGTTTATCAATGTATGTGGAGGAAATATTTTTAAAGATTCTATTTATGTATAAATAAATAGAGAGTGACAGAGAGAGAGAGTGAGCATGAGCAGGGGGAGGGGCAAAGGGAGAGGGAGAGGCAGGCTCCCCACTGAGCACAAAGCCTGACTCAGGGCTCCATCCCAGGACTCTGAGATCATGACCTGAGCTGAAGTCAGACCCTTAACCAACTGAGCCACCAAGCACCCCTGTATGATTCCATTTATATAACATTCTTAAAATGATACCATTGTAGAGATGAACAGATTAGTGATTTCTGCAGGTTAGAGACAGGGTGGGTGTTAACTATAATGGGGTAGCATGAGGGATACCTTTGTGGTGATAGACTAGTTCTGTATCTTAACTGCATTGGGGCCTATGCAAATCTACACATGATGAAAAGCTTAGAACCATACACAAACATTGTGCCAATGTCAGATTCCTGGTTTTGATACTGAACTCTAGTTATATAAGACATAATTGCTTATATGAAGTTTCAGTTAGGCAAGACAAGTAAGTTCGAGAAATCTGCAGTACAACATTGTGCCTATAGTCAATAATTGAGCATTTTACACTTAAAAATTTGTTAAGGGGTAGGTCTCATGTGAAGTTTCTTACCCTAAAACAACAACCACCAAAAAGGGGGAGGAGGAAACTTTGAGAGGTGATGGATATGCTTATCACCTGATTGTGGTGATCATTTCACAAGTATATGCATATCTTCAAACTCATCAAATTGTACATATCAAATACATCCAGCTTTCACTATATCAATTGTTCCTTAATAAAGCTGTGTAAAAAAACCAAAATGTGACCACTGTGAGAAAATGGGTGAACGGTAATAGGGGATGTCTCTATACTACATTTCCATCACCCTGTGACTCCATAATTACATTGACATAAGAACTTTTGAAAGATACACAGTGATCAGGTATGAGATGTCAATTATCTTCAAATTGATCTATAAATTTAATTCAGGTTCAATCAACATTGCAAAGGATTTTTAATGGATCTTAACAAGCTGATCTTACAGTTTATGCTGAAGAGTAAGGCACCAAGAATAGAAAAAAAATGTTGAAGAAGAATGGAGGGCAGATTATCAAGACTTATCATGTTATAGCAATTTTAAAACAGTGCTATATTGGCATATGGGTAAATAGATCAGTGGAATAGAAAAAGAGCCTAAAAATAACTTATATAAATCTGTGGGAAGTAGGTATATGACAGACATTGATTATAAGTCATGGAAGAGGGGTGCCTGGGTGCCTCAGTCACGTAAGTATATGCCTTTAGCTCAGTTCATGATCCCAGGGTCCAGGGATTGAGTCCCGCATCAGGCTCTCTGTTCAGCAAGGAGTCTGCTTCTCCCTCTGCCTCTCCCAACCCCCACTCATGTGTGCTCTCTCTCTTTTAAATAAATAAATAAAATCTCTTAAAAATATATAAATCATGGAAGATATGATAGACTTTCAATAAATGCTATTAAAATTATCCATGTGAGAAAAGATAAAATTAGATAACATCTTTAAATCCTAAGAATTATTTCAAAGTGAATTAAAGATCTAAATGTTATTTTTTTAACTTTATTCATTTAAATAATCTCTACACCCCATGTGGGGCTTGAACTCATAACCTCACGATCAGAAGTCACACATTCTTCCAACTGAGCCAGCTGGGTACCCCAAAGATCTAAATGTTAAAAGCAAGATTTTATAACATTTTGATGCAAATATAGAGTACCTTTGTGATCTTGGAGAAAGGAAGAATTTATTAATCACACATGCACACAAACTCACAAATTTTAATAGAAAAGACTGATAAGTGTGACTGCATTAAATATTAAAATGTCTATAGAAAAAGAAATGATACTATAAAGTTAAAGACAAGTCATACAGCGGAGAAGACATTTGCCACACACAAAATTTAAAAAGAAAACGTATCCAAAAGACATATAATAAATATATTTTGAAAAGGCAACCAACCAAAAAGAAAAATGGGCAAAGAATACCAATAGGGAATGAGCAGAAGGAACTGGAATGATCTACAAATATATGAAAAGATGCTCAACCTCATTAGCATTCAGGGAAATACTGTCAGACCGGCAAAAATTAAAACTCAGAAGTTGCCAGTGGTATGGTGTCATGGTAACATGTAGATCACTGGTTGGACTAGTTAGCAAAATAAATTGGAAACAATCTAAATGTACATCAACTGCAGAATGAGTAAATTAAGTGCCAATGGTTGTACTGTAGGTTGCTGTTCAGCAGTGAGATGACAGAGATTAGTACATACCTACATGGGCCGATCTCAGAAAACAGTGCTGAGAACAGGTTGACAGTAAGTGGGAGATAAAGGGAACTTCAGCTTTTCCTTACGTATTTTACTTTTTTTATTTAAAGAAAAAAAAAAAAGGAAGACAAGGGTGCCCCGGTGGCTCAGTCAGTTAAACATCTGACTCTTGGTTTCCACTCAGGGTGTGATCTCATGGTTGGTGGGATCGAGCCCCGTGTCAGGCTCCATGCTCTGTGGGGAGTCTGCTTGAAGATTCTCTCTTCCTCTCTCTCTCTCTCTCAAATAAATAAATCTTTAAAAAGAAGAAAACAAAAAAAATGTGGCAGTGTATTTCCACTCTGCATGGCAAGAACATAAGTACTTGCTATATTCTTCTCTGAACTTCCCTGTATTTTGAAAGGTCTCAGTATAAGTGAAAGGTGTGGTGTGAGATGTTTCTGTTAAATATTCAATTTAGGGAACCACCATATTAAGGTACTAGTAACTTATATGTTAACCTTTCCAAGGACACTTTTATTTTTAAAGAAGGCTGCTGTGTTTAATCCAAAGCTTGAGGCACTGTCAGATTTGTTCTCACTTATGAACTGTGGGTTATGATTTCTGAAGACAAAATTTAAAGGGAGTTATCTTCCTCCCATGTGCTAGTCGTGCAGTTTGGGTAAGTTGCCATCACTCCGACCAAGTGATAGGCTCCCGTTAGGTTGGACAGCTCAGAGAGAATAGAACATTTTCTCATTCGGTGATGGTTTTATTCTTTATAAATAGAACTGCATTTAAAACAACTCCACATGGAATAAAATTTAGAGCCAGGTTTATGGAAACATGGACACCTACGTGCAAACAAATCCCTTCAAATTTGATCAAACATTGATTCTATCCTGCTCATAGACCTGGAGTGGACTGAACACAATTTAAATATTTCTTGGTTTGTCTGCAGAGTATCAAGTCTCGTCCAGAGCTCGGAGACTTCTACTCCCTTCACCCCCAATCAACTCTGCCAGTTGTTTAAATGGCTCGAATATTTCTGCAGCCATGGTTTTTAAGTGAGAGTCGTTTTATTGCTTTGGGCATGTTCCTTCTCCTAGCCAGTGCTCAGAATTTTAACTATCTCACTATTCAATTTCTCTCTGTCTCCTTCCATGGGGGAGAAACTGGATTTCTGATCCACACAGCTTGGCAAAGGCTAGCAGGGAGCAAGAGATTACAGCCAGATGTACATCTGCATGTCAGCAGCAAGAAGGTCTGGGATGGTGCTTTTTCAATCAGAAGGGAGTCATTTTCTCCCTCTCGAAGGGGAGGGCCTCCTCCCTCCCATCAGATATTTGGCGGCTAGATGCTCACTGATTAATTACTGAGGTCGCATCTACACACAACTGGTTTTCTAACAACAATCCTAGCACGCTTCCAGTTAATTCCTGAATGCGCTTCTTATTTTTAAGAGAACTACCCTCCTTTCCCAAAGCATAGAAATAGAAAATAATAAAATAGTTCAAAGAACAAAGCATAATTTTTTAAAAAGATTTTATTTATTTATTTGAGAGAGAGAGTTACAGAGAGAGCACAAGAAGGGGGAGGGTTAGAGGGAAAAGCAGACTCCTCGCTGAGTAGGGATCCCAATGTGGGGCTCAATCCCAGGACTTTGGGATCATGACCTGAGCCAAAGGTATTTGCTTCACCGACTGAGCCACCTAGGTGCCCTAAAGCATAATTTTAAAAGAAATGATTCCACCACAATTTCTAATATTAGAAAATCAAGTACCAGTGGGAGAGTGTTTTCAGGGGCAGGGAAACATTTTGAGTACCCTTCCAATCAGAACACCAAGCCAATCAGTTATTCTATTTGCACATCACGTGAGGTATCACTCTTAATGTCTTCTGGTCAAGTCCAGAAATCCATTTTATATTGGAAAGGTAAGGCAACATAGGCATCCTTTTTCTGTACCCCAACAGTCCTCCATGGACCTAAGAGAGATAGCATGTCAAGTTCATTATCAGTAAGCTCCTTTTTCTAGGTTGACTCATTACTGGGATTTTCCATCTGTTTTCCAAGATGTATGAAGTCCCCAATACAATCACTCCATGAAACCTAACCTGGAAACTGCCTCTTCGATCACATTCTGATTTTTAGGAGCTCAACACACAATGTGGCCAATGCTAGAAGTAATTGACTGCAACAAGTATAATTATGGGTTCTCCAAAACAAGCTAAATTTGCGAGAATGGGTTGACAGTTACTAATTAAGATCTCATCTCTGTATCGGGGGAAATACTGGAACCTCACAAATGAGCAGCAATTTCAATGACAATTTGCTATGCAAAATTTGGGGGCAATCCAAATGAAAATGTGGGTACTACAGCTCTGAAAACCTACACCTACCCATCTCGCCTCCCCAAGTTCATCTCTCTTCACTCTCCGATAACACACACCTTGTGGGCTGCTCCAATTTGAAACCGCAAAACAACTGACAGATGACATTCACATGCGTGACATATCCCCATGGGTGTACTTGGGGACTACACAATTCTTGGCATGCTAGCTATTAATTGGGCCCTTTTCTCTCTCATTAAAACATACTGAAACACAAGCAGACACGAGGGATGCTGTCATTAGAAGGATAACCTTGAATCCATTCCAACTTGTAAGTACAGTAAATCACTCAGCAATGTCGGTACATTCACTCCTATCAGAGACAAATTATTTACGGTAACACTTTACAACCAATCACGACACATCAGCTGTGGCTAACAATGGCTCCTCTTGTCACACCAGGGACCTGCCATGCTCTCACACGCCTCTGCACGTGCTTTTCCCTCCACTCCAAAAGGTCTAAAACCCCACCTAATAAGTCCACAAGATCAGTTTGTTGATTGACTGAAGGACTGAATGAATGAAGTGCTTGCGACCTCAGATAAGCCTCCCACTGCGTTTGTAACGTTTGCACCTTGGGCCACAGCCACGCTCTGATGAAAAATAATATTGTGTTACGAATAGGAAAGTCAACTGTGATTATGGGCAAATTTTCTTAACCAGAAAGCATTGAGTAGTAAGATGCTTTGCAGCTGTACATTTTTATTAAGGACCGTTTAAATAAACATAAAACATGTTTGCCAAGAGAGGGTAAAAAGACGGATGCAAATTTCAGCCAGAAAATAGGCACATTCTTTTATTTTTTTTTTTTGCATTTGCCTTAAAATGTGCCCCTAAAACACCAATTACCCTTGGATGTCATTTTTGACCAGCGACAGGGACCAGAAATAGTGACTTAATTTAGGCAGGAGTTTGCTAGGACATAATATGGCTACTGTGCCTGGCGTCTTTCTTGGTCATAAAAGCAGTAAGGAAGTATGACATAACGTGGTGATGGTAAATCACAGCCTGAGCCATTTTGGTTGGCAGAATTTGAAAGACAAACATTACTTCAGGAGCAGAGAAGACGTGCCTAATTACCTCCGTGCCTGGGCTGGGTTCCCTGCAGCTTGGGTCGTTCCTGGACTCAGGTGTGTCTACACGGCCCGGGGCCACGTGTGCAGGGGCAACGTGGCTGGGTGAGGAAGTGGGCGCCTGGGAATGTGAGGACTGGCCACCGCCCCCCTCTCCCCCCACCCCCACACCACCTCCTCTCCAGGGAAGTCAGGCAGCTGAACCAAAGGAGAAGGCAACCTCCAGGGGCCCTATGGAGCCTACAAGGATGGAGACTGGGGAGAGAGGTCCCCGCCACTGGTCCCAGCCGCTCTGCTTGCGAAGTGGCAGGGAGCTGAGCGCCTCCATTTGTAGATCTGCCATTTTTACCTCGGGCCAGCCCAAACCACCTCTTCCTTCTCTCCTGAGGTTTCCCCATCTGCTCCCAGCTGAGGCCCGAATGGGCTGGGGACTCAACCCCGCTGGGGGTGACCACAGTTTCCAGAGGGAGCCTTCCTCTCTCCTGGCTTGCTGCATTTTCAGAGCTCAGAAACCTTCATTTCTTCATAGCTTTTGTTTGACACTGATAGCCCCAGGCCCCTCTCCTCTCTTGCTTCTGTTTTTTTCTGTCTGTCTGTCTGTCTCTGTCCCTTTATGGAAATCGGCTCCCCTCTCATAGTAGGGTAGACTATAGTAGAATCCCAGCAAGGCTTTCCCTGGCGTGTCTGTCTCTTTGTCAGAGCTTTTCTCTTTTTTTTTCTCTCATTCCTCACCGGTATACCCCGAATCCCAGTAATTCTCCACATTTTTCATTTTAATTGCAGCAACACACACAGAACATAAAATTGACATTTTTAAAAAGATTTTATTTATTTATTTACTTATTTATTTATTTAAGACAGAGAGATGGAGAGGGAGAGAAACAGAGACAGCTGAGATTAAGGGAGAGGAGAGGGACAAGCAGACTCTGTGCAGAGCGCAGAGTCCAAAGCAGGGCTCAATCTCAGGACCCTGAGATCAGGGACTGAGCTGAAATCAAGGTCGGAGGCTTCACCAACTGAGTCGCCTGATGCCTCGACATTTTTTAAAATCCAAAATGTGTGTATTGGGATCATTTCCCATTCCTCTTCGTCTTGGGTGCTTTTAGTGCTGTATCTGTCTGGAGGAGCCTGCTTCTGTAAGCCTCGCTTTTCCTCCCGTGGGCTGGCAGAGGACAGTGGAGCAGCCAACACACAAAACTACGGTTTGTACATGGCTCAAGACGGTAGTGACTGTGTCGGATCCCAGGCACTTCATGCCTGTGAAGCAGGAGCTGGGGCTCTGTGCCAGGTGCTTCTTCTTCTTGTGCTTCCTCTTCGCCTCTTCCAGGGATGGGTGGAGGAAGTCCTTCGTAAGGGGCATATTCTTGTGGGGTGATCGTCGGCGCCAGAAAGGCCATAAAATTGACATGTTAGCAATTTTCAAGTGTCCAGTTCAGGGGCATTAAGCGCATTCACCCTGTGGCACTGCATCTTTCTCCAGACCTCTTTTCGTCTTCCCAGACTGAAACTACACATCAAACAACACTCCTTTTGCTCCAACTTCAAGCCCCTGGCAACCACCATTCTACTTTCTGTCACTAGGAATGTGACTACTCTAGGTGCCCCCATGTAAGCAGAATCACACAGAATTTTCTTTTCTTTCTTTCTTTCTTTTTTTTTTTTTTGGTGACAGGCTGATTTCACTTAGCCTCATGTCTTCAAGTTTCATCTGTCGTGTACAGCAGGTGTCAGAATTTCCTCCCTGTTTAAGGCTGAATGATATGCCACCGTATGGACATACCACCTTTTGCTTACATTGCTTCCATCTTCCGAACTTTCCTCTGAAGTGTGGAAACATTAGGCATGAGTGCCCGAAGGGCTAAAGCTCTCCAGTGCCCCATGCTCTGCTCCAGAATGCTCGTCTTGGACTGCCAACAGCCCCCACCAGGTATTATTAGCACGTAGACCAGTTGCTCAGTGGTTGGCACACTCTTGTGCTTAATCTTCACAACAATGGAGTAAGGTGAGTGTTACTCCCCTGTAACAGAGTCTTCTACTGAGACGCAGAAAGGCTAAGCCACTTGCCTAAGGCCAAACAGTTAATAAGTAGCAGAGCTTGGATTGGAAACCCCCAATCAGGCTCGTCTAACTCAGACGCATCACTCCCAGTGCCCATGCAAGGCCCAGAGGCTCTCTGCCACCAGTTCCTTCTGTTTGGTTTCAGATTGGGTTGGTTTGTAAGAATAGTAGAGCTGACTCTACCCACTGACAGACCACTGACCACATGTGCCTGGAACGGCCCGTTGGATCCTGAAATCCTGGCCGCCCCCCCTCCTGCACACACACATGCATGAACACGCACTCATACTCATACACACACAGTTCTGAAATCATTCTACTTTGGGGGCTGTCAAGACTTCTCTATTGCTGTGTAAGTGAGGCAGCGAGCATCATGGAGATGCTGGGATTTGTATTAACTTTGTTCATCAATTAGCCAAAAGAAGCCACGCCTGGACTCGGGACTTGGTTCATGTTCTTGGACCCACAACTCTTTCATAAGCTATTTGTTTCACTTCCTCTCCGGAGGCAATCTGCTCTTGAATGGATTGATTTAAAAAAGTGTCCAGCATTTGAAAATGCTAGAAGAATTAGGCTTGAGGCTTTTGGCAGATGTTTACCTGCTCATGTAAGTGTGACTTAGAAGCCCGGGGAACATCATTTTCTACCAAGGAAAAGAAGGGCTGAGGGGCCTCATGGCTGAGACTTGGGTGTGTCTTGTGTGTGTGGAGGGGTGCCTCATGGAGGTGAGAAAAAGCCTAGTGGGGCTGGGAACTTGCAAATAGAAAACACAAACTCAACTGCTTCAATTTTGCCAGGAGCTGGCCAAGTCCACAGCTCTCTCGGATGCTACCCCAAAGGCTGGCCAGAGTGGCTATGCACATGCCGGTACCCTGGGCAGCAACAGGCCCAGCTGGGTAAACAGAAGTGCAGGAGCAAAACAAGCCAATAAATCATGGCACGGCTCTAGGCTGCCCCAGTCCCCTCCTCCCTCTTCCTTTCCAGCTCCCCCGGGTCTCCCTATCAAGCAAATGGGCCCAGGTGTCCTTTGATCTATCTCCTTGCCCTTCACAAGGGAGAAACGTATCTATAGGAAGGGTGAGCTCAGCCCCACCTGTGACCTGCCCCAGGGCTCCTTGCAGGGAGCTGTGAGCTTCACACATCCAGCTGCTAATGGCAAAAAAGAAAAGCAGACATGGGGTGTTTGAGAAGCTACAGGCTGGCCTATGGTTAGAGAGGCCCTGGGTGGTTGACCTTTATAGAGTTATAGAGATGAATGGGCCTGTTCTCCACCTCAAGCAAGAGCCACTGCTTATACTAAGCACACAGAGCCCTGATGGGACCAGAGCTGAGCTCAAACTCCACCACTGCTCCTTTGCTTTGTATTTTTCATACACATCCTGTGCTCAAATTTGGAGCTCTCACATTTTGGAGATCCCTCATCCTGCTAGTAAACGGACATATTACCCAATGTTGGGTCATTGATCCTTCCTCAAGGAGGCCCATACAGCGTCCTGTTCTACTGGATAGAGCTCTTCTGACTGCTGTACCCCCCAGTACTTAGAACAGTGCCAACATCTCCCTGGTGCAGATTAAATACTTGTTGAGTGAACGAATGAACTGGCATAATGTAATGGTGGAAAGGTCAGTCTCCGAAGTCAGAACAGAATTCCAGCCCAGGTTCTGCCAGTTTGACCTTGGCAAAGATAACTTCCCTTGGCCTTGGTTTTCTTGTCTATAAAATAATAGTATCATAAAAAGAGTAATGTGTGAATTAAAAAAAATAATGCATGTACTGCACTGAGCCAGTGCATGACCTGTAAGTCCTCAGTAAAATGTTAGTTATTATTATTATTTTTGTATATCAACTCCAGGCAACTGGTCTAGATTGCTGGGGGTGCTGAATAGAGGATTCTGTGGTCTCAACCCAACTTGATGGAAAAGAGTGCTCTAAGGCCTGCTAGGAGTGAAGACAGGAGAAGTGGGAGCTTACTTACGCTATTTGCCTTCTCTGGTTTGGCCATGAAAATGGCCAACACTGAACCATCTGGAATACTCTTCAGGAAGAAGTACACTGTGTACATCTGGCAAATTGCTTTTATCAGCCATGCAGGTGTAAGAAAAAAGCTTAGGGATTCAGTGGGGACTGCCCCCCACAGTAATGGCAGGGGTGAAGAGTAGGTCTGCCTACTAAAATTCCAAAACTATTCAAATATCCCTCTGCTTGCCCAAGGGTCGGAAATAACATTCTTTTTTTTAAAGATTTATTTATTTATTTGAGAGCGAGAATGTGAGTGGTGAGAGAGGGACAAAGGAAAGGGAGAGAATCCTCAAGCCGACTCGCACTGAGTATGAAACCCCACACAGGGTTCAGTCCTAGGACACTGAGATCATGACCTGAGTCGATGACAAGAGTCAGATGCTCAACAGACTGAGCCACCCAGATGTCCCAGAAATAGCATTCTTCATCATAGAAGCAGACCCTGATGGGAAGGTACTCCCCTATTTTTGAGTCTCTGGTTCTATAAGAAGAATGACTGTCTTTCCATGTGCTTGAAGCCTGTCAAATGTCACACACTATATTTCAAACATGTGAGTTGACATCATGTGAGCAATACTGCACTCATTTCCAAAGCTATTTCAACTTCAAAGGACATGTCAACCACATTAGTCCCACCTAGGTATGTGGCACTTATGATCAATAGGTACCTGATGGCCAAGAAGACCTAGAGGCCCATGTGTATTTAGAAATGGAGCCAAGAAAGGGAATTTTTGACTAAAGGTAAATGAACCTAAGTCTTGTAAAGTTTGAGTTCAGCTGTAAACACAAAGCACATGAAGTCAGAGAAAGTCTTAAATTCTCTATCTGAAAACACTCCAATGACATCATCTCGAGCCTGTGAGTGTCTTTGGGGTCTGGAGAGTGTGAGCCACGAAGCCTCCATGAAGGGAAAAAAATGTTTCCAGAGACTTCTGGCTCTCAACAAAGCAGTAGGGTGGACTTGGGCTCTGAGGGGCACTGTGAGGGTAGGAGTATGACCTCTCACTCCCCATTCCCTGAACCACCTTCACCAAATAACAAACTTGCCTTTGTACATTACTTGAAAAATACCTAAAGAACACCCTGCTCTCCAGAAATACCTCCTTCTTGGCCTCTCCAAGAGACTTGGACTCTCCCAAGTCACCTTTTTTTTTTTCCTTTTAACAGCTTCAGGGCTTGACATTCCTCATGATCAGAGAATTTGGACAGGGTAACTTAGGGAGGCCTTAGCAAACAAGAACATGTGACTCAAGCAAGTGGATGCCATCTGGTCAGTTAGTAGGGCTTGTGGGGAAGGAGCACTCAACAGGGAACCAATTATGAGAGTAGTCTCAGGGCCTAAGGTCCCAGCTAGGGGCCAGAGACCTCAGAGAGCTAATCCCAGGACCTGGCTACTTGAGGCCACTAGGGGCTGGACACAGCAGCAGAAGAGGGAGATTTGAGGGCAAAGAGAACAAATGTTTACATTTTGCCTGGAGTCATGCTGGGCAGCACTTTTCTCAGAGTCCTTCTTTTTCACACGACAGAAGGGAGTCAAAGCTGAGAGACTGCTCGCCTCCTTTTCTCTGTATACCTCCCTCCCTTGCCAAATGAATTGGATACAAAGGGGCCTGTGAATGACTGTGTTTGGCAGAAAGGCTAGGTCGCCTCTTTATGGGTTGCTTACTGATAAAGAATTTATAATAGTCATTCTCTAAATAGAAAGAATTTCATTTTTGCCTCACACCTGGGTAAAACTATGGACAAATACTCTTTATGAATACAGATGTAAAAATCCTCAACAAAATGCAGAATAGGTGAACCCATGGAGACAAAAAGTAGATTAGTGGTTGCCAAGGGCTAGGAAGAGAGGAGAATGAGGAGTAACTGTTTAATGTGTATGGGATTTCCTTCTGGAGTGATGAAAATGTTCTGGAACTACATAGCAGTGATGACTGCACAACAGTGTGAATGTACCAAGTGCTGCTGAATTGGACACATTGAAATGGTTGAAATGGTGAATTTTATGTTATGTGTATGTTACCGAAATAATAAAAAGTCTTCAACAAAATATAGTTGATCCTTGAAGAATGCAGGGGACAGGGGCACCAATTCCCCCCATGTAGTAAAAAATCCACATGTAACTTTTGATTCCCCAAGAACTTAACTAATAGCCTACTGTTGACTGAAAGCCTCACCAAAAACATAAACAGTCAATTGACACATATTTTATATGTTATATGTATTATATACTATATTCTTACAATAACATAAACTAGAGAAAAGAAAATGTTAAGGGAATTCATGAGGGAGGGGAGTCTGGGTGTCTAAGTTGGTTGAGCATCCAACTCTTGGTTTCGGCTTGGGTCATGATCTCAGGGTTGTGGGATTGAGCCCCATGTCAGGCTCTGCACTGGAGCCTGCTTTGGATTCACTCTCTCCCTCTCCCTCGGTCCCTCCCCTCCCCTCTCTCTTTCTAAAAAAAAAAGAAAGAAAATCATGAGAGAAAATACATTTATACTACTGTTCCGTGTTTATTGAAAAAGATCTACATATAAGCAGACCTACGCATTTCAAGCCCGTGTTGCTCAAGGGTCAACTGTACCCCAATATTGAAATCAGCAATGTATAAAAAGGATTATACACAATGACCAAGTGGGATTTTTTTCCCAGGAATTCAAGGTTGGTTCAACATATGAAAATCAATCCCTATAATATGCTATAGTAATAGAACAAAGGACAAAAGCCACATGTTCATCTCAATAGATGCAGGACAAATATTTGACAAAATCCTGTATCTTTTCATGATAAATACATTCAACAAACTAGGAATAGAAAGTAACTTCCTCAGTCTGTCAAAGGGAATCTATGAAAAACTCATAGCTAACATAAAATTTAATGGTATAAAGACTGAAAACTTTGGGGTGCCTGGGCAGCTCGGTCAGTTAAGCATCTGCCTTCAGCTCAGGTCATGATCCTAGGATCAAGCCACATGTCTGGCTCCCTGGTCAGGAGGGAGTCTGGTTGTCTCTCTCCCTGTGCCCCTCCCTTCCCACTCGTGCTCTCTCTCTCTCTCTCTCTCTCACCCACTCTCTCTCTCTCAAATACATAAAATCTTTAAGGAGCACCTGGGTGGCTCAGTCAGTTAAGCGTCTGCCTTCAGCTCAGGTCATGATCCCAGAGTCCTGGGATTGAGCCCCACATTGGGGTCCCTGCTCAGCAAGGGAATCTGCTTCTCCCTCTCCCTCTGCCCGTTTGTGTGCCTTCTCTCATGTGCTCTCTCTCTCTCTCTCATAAATAAAATCTTTAAAGTAAAGTAAAATAAAATAAAAATGTTTTTTTAAAAAAGAGCCTGAAATCTCTCTCCCTAAGCTCAGGAATAAGACAAAGATTTCTACTCTCACCACTTCTGTTCAACATTGTACCAGAGGTTCTAACCAGGCCAATTAGGCAAGAGAAAGAAATAAAAGACATCCATATTAGAAAGAAAGAAGGGAAACTATCCCTATTCAATGATGATATAATCTTATATGTATATAATCTTACATATATAATCTTATATGTATATATATGTATGGATATAATCTTATCTGTATAAATTCTAAAGAATCTATCAAAATAACATTTTAGAGCTAGTAATCATGCTCAGCAAGATTGCAGGATACAATATTTACAAAAAAAAGAGACAAACCAAGAAATAAACTCTTAACTATAGTGAACAAACTGGTGATTACCGGAGGGAGGTTGGCAGGGGGCTGGATTAAAGAGATGATGGAGATTAAGGAGCACACTTGTTGTGATGAGCACTGGGTGATGCATGGAAGTGTTGAATCACTATATTGTACACCTGAGGCTAACATAACACTGTATGCTAACTATACCAGAATTCAAAATAAAATAAGATCAATAGTATTACACAAACCATAGATACCTGAAAATAAAATTAAGAAAACAATTCCATCTACAATTAAGTAATAAAAAATTAGGAATAAATTTAACAAAAGAGGTACAAGACTTGTACACTGAAAATGATAAAACATTACTGAGTGAAATAAAAGAAGACCTAAATAAAGACATTCTTTGCTGATGAATTAAAAGACAATACTGTTATGATGGCAATACTCCCGAAATCAATCATTTTGAATCAAACAGGTGCAATGCAATCCCTAACAAAATTTCAGTGGGCTTTTCTTGCAGAAATTGACATGCTGATTCTGAAACTCATATGGAAATAGCAAGAGACGAGGAGCTAAAACAATAAAAACTCAAACTCTTAGAAGAAAACATAGTTATAAAGCCTCACGATGTTAGATTAGAGTAATGGATTTTTAAATAGGACACCAAAAGCACAAGTGACAAAGGAAAAAAGAAAAGATCAATCAGACTGTGTGAAAATGTAAAGCCACATACCGCAAATTATGCCATCTAGAATGTGAAAAGACAGCATGATGAAGGGGAGAAAATATTTGCAAGTCACACACCTAATAAGGGACTTACTTGTATCTCAAATATATAAAGAACTCTTACAAACTTAATAACAGAAAGACACATGACCCCGTTAAAAGTGGGCAAAAGATCCAAAAAGACATGGCCAACAAGGACATGTAAAGATGTTCAGCATCATTAGCCACCAAGAATATGCAAATCGGAACCATAAAGAGAGGGGCACCTGGGTGGCTCAGTCGGTTAAGCATCTGCCTTCGGCTCAGGTCATGATCCCAGGATCCTGGAATCGAGCCCTGCATTGGGCTCCCCGCTCAGCAGGGAGCCTGCTTCTTCTTCTGCACCCCCCCACTCATGCTTGTGCTCACTCTCTCTGAAATAAATAAATAAAATCTTTAAAAAAACTATAAAGAGATACTGTTTCACATCCACTAGAATGGCTATAATGAAAAAGATTAATAACAAGTGTTGGAAAGGATGTGGAGAAATTAGAATGCTTGCACACTACTGGTAGAAAAGTATAATGACCTGCCACTTTGGAAAACAGTCCAGTACTTCCTTAAAAGGTTAAACATAGTTACCATGTGACCTAACAATTCCACTCCTAGGTCTATACACCCAAGAGAAATGAAACATGTCCCCCCAAAAACTTGTATACAGATGTTCATAAGAACACCAATTATGAGAGCCAAAACGTGGAAACAACTGAAATGTCCATCAACTGATGAATGGATAAAGAAAATATAGTACATCTATACCATGGAGTCTTATTCAGCCATAAAAAGAATAAACCTTAAAAACATTAAGCAAAGTAAAAGAAACCAGACCAAAAAAAGGCTTCATATTATATGATTCCATTTCTATGAAATGCCCAGAAGAGCAAAATCCATACATACAGAAAGGTTAGTGGTTGCCAAGGGCTGGGGGGAGAGGGAGTGGGAAGTGACTCCTAATGCGTAAGACATGTCTTTCTGGTGTGATGAAATTATTCTGTTATTGGATAGTGGTAATGATTGTTACCACTTTTTGAATATATCAAAACCACTGAATTTTATACTTTAAAAGAGTACATTTTATGGTATGTGAATTACGCTGCAATAAAAAAAATGGGAAAAAGTTTTCTGGGGGAGATCACTCTGATTTTTGGTATATAATCCAGAAGAAACTCATGGAATTATGTCAACTCTCATCTTCTTATTTCTATGAACAAGATTTCTCAGTCCTTATGAATATAAAAAAAGAAAATCAGAAATGGAACTGATATTGAATACTGTGTTTCTAGCAATAAATAATATTTATCCACAGATACCTTTAAAAAGCCCACCCATTTTATTAAGAGATGCACTTAAATAAAAATTTACTTTTGTAGTTAATAATTATTTTTATTTTTTTTATTTCATTATTTTTTAATCATTTTTTAATTTATTTTCAACATAACAGTATTCATTGTTTTTGTACCACACTCAGTGCTCCATGCAATCTGTGCCCTCTCTAATACCCACCACCTGGTTCCCCCAACCTCCCACCCCCCCACCTCTTCAAACCCTTCAGATTGTTTTTCAGAGTCCATAGTCTCTCATTGTTCACCTCCCCTTCCAATTTCCCCCAACTCCCTTATTTTTAAGATTTATTTATTTGATGGGGGGAGGGGCAGAGGGAGAGAGTATCCAAGCAGACTCCCACTAAGCACAGAGCCCAAGCAGGGTTTGATCCCATGACCCTGAGATCATGACCTGAGCTGAATCCAAGAGTCAGATGCTTAACTCACTGAGCCACCCGGGCTCCCCTATTCAAAAAATCTTAATATATTTATTCTGTTCTTATCATTTGTGTACAGTAACTATAATATTTTTAAATAACTAGTGTTTTGTGGACACAAGAAGTAAAAGTTAATTTCAACCTATGAGTATATTTTTGTTTCAGAAGAGTCTGAGGGGGGAGCATTAGACTTCCATGTATAAAAATGTACTGCCTTGGGGTGCCTGGGTGGCTCAGTGGTTGCGCATCTACCTTCAGCTCGGGTCATGATCCCAACATCCCGGGATCAAGCCCCGCATCGGGCTCCCAGCTCAGTGGGAAGCCTGCTTCTCCCTCTCCCAGTACCCCTGCTTGTGTTCCCTCTCTCGCTGTGTCTCTGTCAAATAAATAAATAAAATCTTAAAAAGAAATTTACTACCTTAAGATAAAATTCTCTGGGGGAAGTGAACTAGAAGTACAGACTAAAGGAGAACAATGTTAAATGTTTAAGAAGATTTTGTTTACATGTTTTCAAATAAAATGGTGGTGGGTAAAATCACTTTGGTGTTTAGATTCCACTAATATATTTCAAAGAACAAAGAAACAGTTGTATTTTAAATGCTGATATTTACGACAGATTGGAAATAACATCTTTGCAACTGTTTACACTCAAGACTGTAAAATTGTATGATAAAAATGTGCAAGGGGACATTTAGTTATCAAAGGTCAGAACACTGAGAACGACACAGTATCATTTCTGTGATACTCTTGTCAAAAGTGGATAATGTCAATCTAATCATGAAAAAAACATCAGACAACCCTCCACTGAGGAGCATTCTACAAAGTAGCTGGTAAAAAAGCTTCAAGGTCGTGAAAGACAGAGAAAGACTGTTACAGGTTGAAAGGGACTAAGGGGACATGACAACTCAATGCTATGTGGGATCCTGGATTGGATCCTGGAACAGGAAAAAAAAATCAGTGGAAGGACTAAGGAAATGTGAATAAACTCTGCTGTTTAGTGCAATGGACTGAATCCGACCCCCTCACATTCATATGTTGAAACCTAACCCCTCATGTGATGGCATTAGGAGGCAGGGACTTTGGGAGATAATTAGGTCACTTGGGTGGAGCCCTCATGAATGGAAAGGGTATCATTATAAAGGGGACCCCAGGAGTGTCTGGGTGGCTCAGGCAGTGAAGCGTCTGCCTTCTGCTCAGGTCATGATCCTGGAGTCCTAGAATCGAGCCCCACATAGGGCTCCACAACCCAGCAAAAGGCCCTCAATCCGACCATGCTGGCCCCCATTTTTCAGGCTTCCAGCCTCCAGTACTATGAGAAATAAATTTCTCTTGTTTATGAGCCACCGACTCTATGCTACTTTGTTACAGCAGCCTGAACTAAGACATTTAGTCAGTGTTATTGTACCAATGTTAATTTCCTGGTTTTGATCACTGTACCATGGTTAAGTCAGTTAACATCAGGGAAGACTGGGTGAAGAGCATACTGGAACTCTCTGTATTATTTTTATCAATTTTCACATAAATCTAAAATTACTTCAAAATAAAACGTTTAAGAATATCACAGGGGATTCTCAGGCAAAAACGTTTGATGATTATTGAGTTACATGAGTCACAGTGTCCATGAGACAAAGGCAAACCAGTGCAGCTCTTCCTGGTTCTGAGACCCAAGAGAAACTTTACCCGGTGCCCTCAGCTCCCACTGCTGTGATAAGGTCCTTAGCATCCTCTTACAGGAAACAGCAACAAGTAGGGTTCATTTTTCTTTCTGTAGGTCTGCATTGTGCCTTGACAGGATGCTTACAGGTCTCTCGAGTGCAGGTGCCTATTTATTTTTTTTTAAAGAGTGTTCTTCCTGATTACAAAAGCAATACAAACTTCTTATAGAAGGGCGTCTGGGTGGCTCAGTCAGTTAAGTGTCTGACTATTGATTTCAGCTCAGGTCATGATCTCAGGGTTGTGAGATCAAGCCCCACCTCTGGCTCTGTGCTGAGCGTGGAGCCTGCTTAAGATTCAAAGATTCACTCTCTCCCTCTTCCTCTGCCCCTCCCTGCCTGCCCCCAGCCCTGGTTTCCTGTGCTCTCAATCTCTCTCTTTCTCAAAATTAATAATAATAATAATAATAATAATAATAAACTTCTCATAGTAATTTTGGAAAACAAAGAGAGCTACAAAGAAGAAAATAAGAATGTCTGCAATTGCACACTATGATGAGGATTTTGGGCTATTTCCTCCTAGTCTTTTTCCATGCATATATACACGATGGGGGGGGTCTTTTAATAAAAATAACAATCATACTAATATAATTTCAAACTCCTTTTTCTTCACAATTACAATATAAGACTATCTCTCCACATCATGATATTTTTCTACATTTTAAATCATGAATGTTGGGGTGCCTGGGTGGCTCAGTGGGTTAAGCATCTGCCTTCGGCTCAGGTCATGATCCCACAGTCGTGGGATAGAGCCCTACATCGGGCTCCCTGCTCAGTGGGGAGCCTGTTTCTCCCTCTGCCTCTCCCCCTTTCACCAACCCAACCCCTGGCTGTGCTTTCTCTCTCTCTCAAATAAATAACGTCTTAAAAAAAAAAAAAGAAAACAAATCATGAATGTTAACTGAGTAAAATTTAAATTAAAAAATGTTTTAAATCACAAGATAAAATTCCTTTGTGTGGATACACCAAAATTGATGTTACTAAGCCCCTATTACTAGATCTTGTGCTCGTCAAACCTACAGAGCCAAGGCTCTGTTTCTACCACACTCTCTGCATGCCAGGTAGGCACTTAGACCAAGCAAATGGACCAACAGACAATCGTGGCTAATAAATGTCAAAGAAGATAGGGTTTCTGCTCTACCAAAACATAAGCAAGCCTCAGAATATTGCTTCCTACTGGATGATGGTGAAGTGTGGTGTCTATCTCCCCAAACCCCTGTTTATAAAAATGTTTGAGTCTAATGATGTATTATATGTTGGCTAATTGAATAAAAAAAGAGAAAGAAAGAAAAATGATTGAGTATATCCCCAAATATCATATAGATATAATTTTAATATATTTATTTATATATTTAACTTTTGGCATATGCACTTAAGTACATCTATATTGGTGGCTTACAAATGCTATTAATGTACTGCATACTAACAAAATTATTGTGGGCCTTATATAATATATAAAAAACCATATAAAGTTATAAATTATGGATGAGAAACTTATGAATTCTAATCAAGCACTCCTGAATTTTAGGGTGTCTGTTTTACTTCATAAAGCCTATACAGAAAACAGAAATTTAAAAGTGATAAAATAAAGAGGCAATGGGAATAGAAGTTCTAACATTTTCTTCCTGGCCCCCAATGTACACACTCTGCTCTGGGGATGGAGTGGTGTGAATGGAGAGATCTCCAAATTTACCCATTATTGGCTTGGAAAGAGGCAGCATGTCACTTGTCATAACACCTTCATATAGCTCCTGAAAGCGTCCTCAGTCAGGAAGTCCACCTCAAACCCTCTTGGACCCCTCTAGGCATTTCAAATTGGCTCCTGCAGAGGACTGCTGACCTCTGTGCCACATGGTCATTCGTTACACTGCTGGTGTGTTGTCTATTGACTTTAGATTGTTGGAGCCTGTAGGCAAGAGGCGGGCCATTAATCTGTCCAGCACTTAGCATGCTGTTAGCCTTCATTGTTAGAGGCCACTGTGATTTGTAGACCAAACACGGGCCCTGGAGTCAGAAAACCTGGGTTTTGGTCCTTTCTCTGCTCCTTGCTTCATTGTGTGACCTTGGGCAAGCTCATTTGTCTCTCTGAAGGAAGCCACAGTGTGCCACAGGGGGCAATGTGACAAGCAGAAGAGACATACGCCCGAGAATCAGCCAGACTTGGCTCAAATCTCAGCCCTGTCATGGGGTGCTGTGCAATCTGGGGCAAGCTTATCTTTTCTCAGCTTCCATGTTCTCATTTTTAATTGGGGGATAATGATCCCACCTATCTCACAGGCTTGTGAAAAGTTACTAGAATAACACTTAATGAACATTTGCTGAATCTGACATTTAAAGGTAAGTAGAATTACTGAATGTCAAGTCCTCCAAAAGCATCTGTTCCAATTCCTTCATTCCACAGATGAGCATACTGAGGACAAGACCCAGGAAGGGGGTTTGTCCAAGGCCACACACTGAGCTCCATCTCATCTACACTCTTATCAGGGTGCTGGCATTAGCTCCAGGTGAATTCCACTTAAGCACTCCTTTGCTTGTAATAGACATTTAATGCTTATTTTTCTACATAAGGGGGAAGGAAAGGGAAAGGAGGAGAAGAACCATGACACTAAATTCAGGCCCACAGGTCAGATAAAAACATTCAGCCATCCAGAAGGAATTTGGGTGACAATAACATTCATAATAATAGCTCACGTGCTATGGACCACATATTAATCTAGGCACTTTTCACATATTAAGGCACTTAATCCTCACAATAGCTTTATAATCTCCATTTTACAGCTGAGGAAATGGGCTCAGAAAAATTTTGCGCTTGCTCATGGTTATACACTGGGAGAGTAGGATTCTAACCTAGGTGATCTATCTCGGGCAGTAGTTCTCCAACTTGAGCAAGCATTAGAATCACTGGCAGAACTTGTTCAAACACAGATGACTGGGTCCCACCTTCAGAGTGTCTGATCAAGTAGGTCTGGCATGGGGCCCAAGAATGTCTGTATCTAATGAGTTCCCAGGTGACACTGCTGCTGTTGGTAGAAGGGCCGCAGTTTTGAACATTGATAGTATATGATTCTACAGTCAACCACCTTATTACACTACCCAGCCATCCTCTTGCAAAATCCTTCATTGACTCCTCCATAACCTTAAGATAAAATACAGATGCCTCCTTAAAACACATAGGGCATTTTGTGATCTTGCCTTAGCTAGCTTTCTAATCTCATCTCCTTCTGGTACCCTCCATTCACTCATGTCCATCCTCCAAAGCTATTTTCCATTTCAGAATGTACCAAAAGCCCTCTCTGGCTTCTGTCTGCATTTGCTATTCCTTCTGTGTGGGATGCCTGCACTCTCACATTCTCCTCCAGCCAACACTTAACAAACTTCTTGTGCTTTAAGGTTAGAGATTCAGCTGAAGCATCCCCTCCTTCCAGAAACCTAACAATCCTACTTCCTACCCCCTCTCCAAGTTGGAGTGAGGGGCCTCTTTGGGGCCCCCTAGTCTTCCTTCCTGCTCTCAATATCCTTTAATTTTCTATGCAGTGGTTTCCCCTATAACCCTGAGGGACCTATTTCACTCATATTAGTATTCCCAGTATCTGATACATGGTAGATGCTTGTTAAAGGTGATAGTTGGGGAATGTCACCAGAAGCCAAACAACAACATTAAAAGCTGCTTGATGAGGGGTGCCTGGCTGGCTCAGTTGGTACAACATGCACTTCTTTTTTTTTTCCCAACATGCAATGCTTGATCTCTGGGTTGTAAGTTCAAACCCCCCCATTGGGTGTAGAGATTTCTTCAAAATAAAATCTTTAAAAAAGGTAAAAAATAAATAAATAAAAAATGCAAGCTGGTGAAAATATAGAATCAGAAAAAGCAAAGTGCCTCTTGCTATAAGCCTGGCCTGGTCCCACAGAACTGATCAACCATTCTTTTTCCCATTGCCTGTCTCCCTTTCACCCTTTCTCTTCCTCCCCAACTCCACATCTAGCACTGGACATACTCTACCCATGCTCCTCAGGCTACATTTATAGTCCCTCTGCCCCAGTCTCTGATGGCCTCCAGATTGCCATTAAAGCTGTCCCCTTTTGCAATCAGGAGAGAACCTCTCTCTGGCAACACTGTAGGACTTAGCCAGCTCCGGTTCGCCCCTTCCCTCAGAAGTAGGGAAGATCAGGAATGGAAGGAGAAGGCGGGGGCATATACCCTGGGTGACATTGATTTTGACTTTCTTTCTGGATTGTGGCTGATTCTCTTTAGGGGAGTCGTTTTCACCCTCTTAGGAGAATGGGATGGGATAATTTCTCATGATGTTTTTTTCTCTTTCGGACATGAAGGCAAATAATAAATTCCGGTTGGCCCTGTGATTTATGAGTTCCTTGAAATAAGGAGATCTAAGAAGCATAAGCTCAGCTGAGATCTAAGAAGCATAAGACAAGTTTAATATTTATAATTTGCTCCTCCCAATGACTGGCCTCAAGTTTCATCAAGAGTTGTGGGTCAGCCAAAGCAAACAGTAGGGGGAGTTGTACTTTGTAAAGTGCAACTATGAGATAGGGCCAACCGGCTCTTGTGGAAGTTCAAACAGAGTCACTTAACAAACAAACAACAACAACAACAAATAAAATTAAAAAAACAACAACTACAACAAGCAGCAACAATGTCACACCCTGGGAAGGAGAAAGATTCTGATTTCCAGAGTTACATTATAATATTCAGAATGACAGGTTTTTAACAAAAAATTATGAGACCCACAAAGGAGACCATACCCAGAAAAAACAAAGCAACCACTAGAAACTGTCCCTGAGGAAGCCTAAATGTTGGGCTTTTTAGACAAAGATTCAAGTCTTCAATTTTAAATATGTCCAGAGAGCTAAAGGTTGCCACGTCTAAAGAGCCAAAAGAAAGTGTGAGAATGAGGTCTTGATAAATAGAGAATATTAATAAAGAGGTAGAAATCATTTTTTAAACGAACCAAGTAGAAATTCTGGCATTGGAAAGTACAGTAACTGATGTGAAAATTTTACTAGAGAAAAACTTACCATAGATTTGAGCAGACAGAAGGAAAAAATCAGCAAATTTGAAGACATTGAGATCCAATGTGAGAAACAGAAAAGAGAATAAAGAAAAATGACCAGAGCCTGAGAGACCTGTGAGATACCCTCAATATACAACATAAATATAAGGGAAGTCTCAGGAGGAGAGAGAGAAAGAAGCAGGAAGAATATTTGAAGAAATAATAGCAAAAGCCTCCCCAAATCTGATGAAAAACATTAATCTACACATCCAAAAATACTTCAACTAACTCCAGGTAGGATAAACTCAAAAAGGTCTGCACCTAGACACTTCATAAGCAAACCGTCAAAAGCCAAAGGCAAGGAGATAATCTTGAAAACAGCAAGAGACAAGTCACTCATCACATACAAAGGATCCTCAGTACGTTTGACAGTTGAATTCTTATCAGAAACTAGGGAAGCATGAAGGCAGTGGGATGATATATTCAACGTGTTGAAGGACAAAAATTATCAACTGAGAATTCCATACCCAGAAAAATTATCCTTAAAAATGAAGGAGAGGGGCACCTGGGTGGCTTAGTGGGTTAAAGCTTCTGCCTTCGGCTCAGGTCATGATCCCAGGGTCCTGGGATCGAGCTCCGCATCGGGCTCTCTGCTCCGCGGGGAGCCTGCTTCCCTTCCTCTCTCTCTGCCTGCCTCTCTGCCTACTTGTGATCTCTGTCAAATAAATAAATTATTTTTAAAACGAAGGAGAGTATTATTGAGCCACACACAAAAAAGAATGAAATCTTCCCATCTGTAAAAACATGCATGGACCCTGAGGGCATTATGCCAAGTGAACGAAGTCAGAGGAAAGACGAATACCACATGAACTCACTTATATGTAGAACCAAAAACACTAACCCAAGCTTGTAGATACAGAGAACAGACTAGTGGTTGCTAGGGGTGTGGGTGCTGGGGTGGGCAAAATGGGTGAAGGGGTCAAAAGATACAAACCTCCAGTTATAAAATAAATAAGTCACAGGGATGGAAAGTACAACATGGTGACTATAGTTCATAATACTGTATTACATATTTGAAAGTTGCTAGGAGAACAGATCCCAAAATTCTTTGTCACAAGAAAAAACTTCTTTTGTAAGTATGTACGGTGACAGATGTTAACTAGGCTTACTGTGGTGATCATTTTGCAATAAATACAAATACTGAATCATCATGTCATATACCTGAAACTAATACAATATTATGTGTCAATTATACCTCAATTTAAAAAAGAGGGGAGGGGCACTTGGGTGGCTCAGTCGGTTAAGCATCTGACTCTTGGTTTCGGCTCAGGTCATGATCTTAGGGTCGTGGGATCAAGCCCCGAGTTGGGCTCCACACTCAAAGTGGCACCTGCTTGAGATTCTCTCTCTCCCTCTGCCTCTGCCCCACCCTGCCATTTGCACTCTCTAAATAAACAAACAAAATCTTTTTAAAAAGAGGGAAAATGGCAAAGGGAGTCCTTCAGGCTGAAATGAAAGGACACCAGACAATGACTCAAATCCACACAAAGAAATAAGGAGCACCAGTGCACATAACATGAATATTTATAGGTAATTATTAAAAATATGAATGTATTTTTGTAACTCCCTTTTTCTATCTGATTGAGAAGATAACTGCACAAAGCAGTAAGTATGGATCTATGTTGACAGGCACATCATGTAAAAGAAGGTAATTAACAATGCTCAGTTTACAGATCAAGAGCCAAGGCATGCTCAAACGGAGGGGAGGTAGTGAGCCTTGCCAAGGTCATCCCACAGTCCAGAGGTGGAGGCAAGAATTGAACACATGCTGAACTGAATTGAATCCCAGCTGAATGGAGTTCACCTAGAGTGATCGACATAGTTCAGGGATCTAAGGACATTCTCTTAGCGAGGAAATGGCAAGACCACACGTCGTAAGTGCTTCCCATTGTGTCGGGCACCAGGCTAAGTGTTCACATGCATACAAGTTATCTATTGCCTCCATGTAAGAACCCTGGGAATTAGGTCCTAGGACTATCTTGTTTTATAGAATGAGAAAACTGAGGCACCAAGCATTTAAATAATATAAGCACAGTCCCACAGCTGGTAAGTGCCAGAGCCAGAATGTGACCTCAGACAGTCTGACCCCAGAGCCTGTGCCCTCTCCACTTGACCACGTCAGCAGTTCTGGCAATTTTCCAGCTATAGATACTGGTTCCCAGATGAGTTGACATCCAGAGCCAGTAGTATGATTTCAGAAGTGCCAGAAAGGTGTCTTCTCTCAATATCCCTTTATTAACCTTCCCACTTGCTGGCCAATGCCCAAAATTCCACTGATAGAAATTTATTCCTTTGGCTTAAGTTCTTGTACCCTGAAACAAAGACCTAGGAAATGGGCACATAAGCTGCTGTGATATTCTTTCTGGAGAGATGCTTTTGCTGTGCACATGTAGACAGCTAACATGAAATGCCAGAGAAGAGGGAGGACATAAGAGCAGGAGGGCCTGAAGCCCCATGGGAGAAAAAGGAATAAGGTAGAGACCAGCAACAGGCAAATGTTCCTGTTTTGGAGAGGACCAGCCTTTGTCAAATGACCGTCACCGCTCTGCAAACATCCTCCCAGACAGCACTGAGTTTCTGAGAAGGAAAGTTTCATGTGGGAGCCTTTGGAGCAAGGTTCTTCAAGGGAAGTGGTGATAAAAACCCCAGGGTGGTCTGTTTGTCCTGAAATTCCCTCCCTTAGCTCTGAGATACGACTTAGCACAAATTCCTCTGCTGGTCGTCATACTGCAGCTACCTGGGAAACAACTCCTGTCTGGAAGCAAGAGGAAGGGGGCTGAGGAACAGTTTGGGAGTGGGGGGAGGACCTCCTGCTGTGGAGGTCAAAGCTAAGAGCTCTGCTTTTCTACCCAGCTGCAGGGAGTAGTAGCGGAGTGGGGGAAGTGCCCTGCCTGGGCTTGGCTCTGCCCTTGCTGGCTGTATGACCTTGAACAAGTCATTCCTGCCCGATGCTTTCTGGCCCTCACTTATCTTCTATATGCTAATGACTCCCGTCCCTATTATCCTTACACTAAACCTCCCCTCTGAGCTAGAGCTGTTGTCCTAAGTGGGCAGCGGTCCCTTCCAGAGAACACTTAAAAAAATAAACATCCCTTAATTTCATACATCCATCTATAAGACAAAGAATGTTCCCTGCAGCCTGACCTCTGAACCCGTGCTCTTTGCTACACCATGTTTTAATTCCAGGGTCACACTTGTGAGCTGTGGGACCTGGATTAATGTACCTGAGCTTCAGTTTCCTGGTCTGTAAAATGGGGATATAATCATGCTTGCTGCCATATATTAAGCCCTGTGCCTGGCACATACTGAGTGCTCCGTATGTGTTTTCTAAAAGTGAATAAATGAGCAATGACTGGGTTTGATTCCCCAATTTGTGTGTGTGGTTTTTTTTTTTTTTTTGCATCAGTAGATGATTGGCTCCTTTTTCAATTTTTGAGACATTTAAATCAAATGAAAGCCACGTCAAGCTTCAGAAATGCTGGGTAAAGCATTCAGTCTTCTGGTCTACCTTGTAAGTGCTCCTAGGGGCCCGCCCCTAAACTTGCAAAGGCACACATGCCATCTGGTTCTTCATGAATGCTCTCGGCCACACTGCCAGGGGGAGCAGAGAGATTGCCACCATCTGCCTGGAGACCCAGTGTGGTCTATTTGCTGGGATTTCTGCGGTACTGAGACTTCCCCTCCACCCCCACGCCCCATTTTCCCAATCACTCCCTCCTACTGCCCGAAACGTCCGTATGATCTTCTGAGGAAACTTAATCCCAAAATATCTACCCTATCGGCTCTCATCGTAGACCCGTGGCCTCCACCCACAGAGGCTTTTTGCCTCCTAGTCTTGTTAATGCACGCACATACCTGCTATGGCCCGGGCTCTTGCCAACTAAGCCCCAACTCGCTGTTCAATCCTTAGCAGGACTCGACAGTGTGGGACACAGAATGAGTATGTGGAGTCAAGGGGCTGTCGCACAGCAGGAAGGCAAGCGGTGTTCAGGGAGGTGGGGGGCTGGTGGACCCTCTGCCCCAACCCTGGTGACCCTCCCCCGAGTCTGGCTGAAGCTCCTGGCAGAAACACAATCCAGATTGGACCATCAAGTCATAGCCGTTTGGGCTAATGGGTGTGGAGGAGGCTGGTCTATATTATGGACCAGTTTTCAAAAAGACACAGTTTTAGGACTGCCCAGCCAGTCCAGTAGCACATGGGCCTAATAGCTAACCAAGAGCCGCCAAGCCCCAGGCCTGCCAGATCTGTTTAATGACAAGATAAGAACCATTTATAATTAGCACATTTGGTCTGTAAGTAGGCCCCACTGTACCCCTAGCCAACGGTTTGTTCCCAGGGTTGCAATGAGCATGTACCCACAATGCTTCTTCCATTTTTAATAGAATCTCAAAGAAAACTCCATCTTTACGAAGCCCAGCCCCTGGCAGATGCTCCCAAATGCTGAGACAGGGCCATCCAAAGCAGGGACTGAAGTTGGCTGTAGCCAAATCATCAGAAAGTAGTACCTTGGGGGAGATGAAACCTTGACCTTCATTACAATGAAACACAGCACTCTCAGATGGCAGTGGCCTCCCTCTCCTTTATCTGCTGGAAATATACGGTCACCCAAACATGAACGGGACACACTTTTCTCGCAGGCATCAAATCAGGAGCAGGACATAGTCAGAAGCCAGAGATGGCAACTTTCCGGCTATGTCAAATGAAACTCTTAGTGGAAGATATCCCAAGCAAGGTGCTAGGACACCCACTTCGGTTTCCTCCTAAGGAAAGGGAATGCACGACAAGGATCCTGGGTGCCTTCTCCTATCGTGGGCCAACACACACCCACACACACGTTTCACACACAAGTCCTTTGTTGAGCGTTGAGGCAGGACGTGGGGAATTTAAAAGAAGAGCCCAAGAAGTTATTTTATTTCATTTCTGGGGGCTTCTCACAAATCTCAATCCTGCAAAGGAGCCAGCACCAAGTGATACAGACTGGAGTCCCTCTCACGGAGCCTGAGACAAAACAGAGGACATGGCCGGGCTCAGGGCTGGAGAAGCTTCATCTGATGGAAGCGGGTGTGGTGGGTTTGTGTTTTGGTGGAGTGAAAAAATAAAAGAGGGGAGTGTGGGCAAAAAAAAAAAAAAAAAAACCCACAGGAAAATCTCCCCCAAACCCACTGGAGCTGGGTCTGAAGAGGCAGCCCAAGAGAGAGGCTCACCTTCCGCCTCCTTTGTCGTCTGTACTGATGGGCGAATTTGGAGCTTGTGAAGACGTATACACAGGTAGTACATGCCCCTAAGGAACTGGTCCCTGGCAGAGATGGGGGTGGGGCTGGGGGTACCTGGGGGCTATTTCTTCAGAAAGCTCAATAAGGAGGCTGCAGATTACCAAAGGTAGAGAAGATTCTAGAAGAGTGAAAGCGTAAAGGCACAAATGAGCATGGCGGGGTGGCATGGGTGCTAGGGACCCAGACGAGGCCTAGCTTGAATGGAAGGCCCCAGGCTAGAAGCACTGAGAGGTGAAGAAGTTAAAAAAAAAAACCCAACAGATTGTACTTGTCAGATACTACAGGTTATTGGCATCAGAGCATTCCCTGCCCTTCCCTCAGGAAAAGAATGTTTGCAGACCTGTGTGAGGCTGCGTGCCGTGCCCTCCGGCATGATGCCTGCTTCGCTGCCTCACCTCTGGGAAAGACGCCGCTTGTCTTCAAAGGTCTGGAGGGGTCCCAGGGAACCTCGTTGGGGTTCTTTCTCAGATGAAACATAGCAAGCTGGGACAGCTGTGCCTGACATTTCCTGAGTGGAGCAAGGAGGGCTGCGCCTGGCTCTGCCTTGTCTGGGAGGGGAAACAGTCCAGAAGGCGGCTACTCGGCCTCCCTGCTTCCACTCTGCTCTCCCGGCCCCAGAGCTGGGAGCCCTCTTGAATGTGTTGGGTTGAAGGTTGCGAATAAATCCTGGATGTGGGTGTTTGTTGTTTTGGTTTTGGGTTTTTTTCCAAACTCCATCCAGGGCAGCCCTCTCACACTTCGCCCGTTGTCCCCATCCTGTTGGCAATGATGTAGGCTTGACCCCCAAAGCAAAGCCCCACCAGTTTCTGGAGCAGTATGGGAGCCAGGGGGTCTCCCCAGAGCCCAGCCAGTCCAGTGCTCTCTGTCCCGGCTTGAGTTAAAATGCAGGCTTAGTCCCCCACTCCACACCTGCGCAGGGCCAGCAGGCCTGGTCTAACCCCCAATGCCTGGCACACAGGGGTCTCATTCACAATTCAGTGTGTTTCAAGGGGCACTGCCTACCACAGGCCACTCTTCCATGGGGCCTCCTTCCTACGAGTGACTCCTGCTCACAGTCAGGCTGCTCTAATCTTGCAGATAGGCCCGAACCTCCCTCCCTCAGCACATTTTTCAGGAAGGGTGTTTCTCTCTCTCTCTCTCTCTCGCTCGCTCACTCGCTCGCTTTCTTTTTTATCATCATCAAAATATATTCACAAAACACCCACATCTCTGTCCACACTATAAATCAGGGTGGGGAGCCTCTGGCCCACAGCCCAGATCTGGCCCTCAGCTTGATTCATCTGGCATGTGGGGGATACTGTACTGGCTTCCACAGCTGCAACCCAGAGCATAATGCCTGCCTCCCTCCCGGCCTCCCACCCCCTGCACTGCTGGGGTCGGCCCATTCCAGAGCGAGCCTCGAAAATAGCCAGACTCAGATGTGGGGCGGCGGGGGTGGGGGGGGGGAGGCGGCTCCTGTGGCTCCTTCAGTTGCTCTTCAACAGGAAATGGGACCACAGAGCCAGGGAGGTGATTTTCACAATGACAAAAGTCAACACTGAGCGGCCACTTCGCGAATTTTCAGCACTGACCTAACAAAGCATGTCACCTAGGTTTTCTCATTTATCCTTCCCAACCCTTTTGCACTAAGAACGTTTGATTTCATCTGGAGTGTAGGAAGCAGGGGCTCAGGAACTTGCCTGGCCCCACGGTGAGGAGGCAGCCCAGCTGGGAATTAAAGCCCGAGGTGGCTGACATCAGCGCCTTCATAAGCACTCGGCTCTCCTCTCTGCCGCGTCCCCGCGGCATGCCAGTTCTCACGATTCGGGAGGCCTGTCATTTCCTTGTCTCTGCGTTACATGCAGTAACCACGCGCTCGGTTCTGGGGTGACAGTAAATTCAACCCCAGTTCCTTCAGAGTGGCAAGCCCTGCTCTGAAGATTTCTAGAACAAGCAAGCAAACAAAACCAAAGAGTGGAGGGCGTGTTTAATGGGCTACTGATAATTTTTAAAGGCAGGGAAACTCTTCCCCAGTCCAGGACCCCAAAGAAATAGAAGAATACTAGGGGAGTTGATCACAAAGATTCCCTTTTACTGTTTGTCTAGATAGATCGTGACTAAAAGGGGGGGGGTCGGAGGGAGTTGGGGGGAGGGAGGGGGAGGAGGAATCCCCCCTCCCCCGCACTGGAGCAAGCCCCTGGTACTCTCCAAAAGAATTCTTCCAACCCTCCCATAGTATTGCAATGCCCCAAAGTACCATTGGCCCAATCCTTCACCTCCTCAAAGACTGTACTGGGATGGCATCTCTCTGCACAAGGGGAGTGGGAGCCCAGAATGTACGCCCCAATCAAATACGGTACATCTCTGGGTACCAAGAAGGAGGTTGCAAATCCAGAAAGACCCAGCAGTTGAATGGTTAAAGACAAAAAGGGAGCATGGGGCAAATTCAGAGCCCCCAGTGCCAGACCATCTGTCTACCTTGAAAAAAAAAAAAAAGGAAATATAAGCTTCTGCCTGACATGAAATCTGCGAATACCAGAGGCCCCGCAAATACCCTTTGCTGACACTCCAAGACAGCGGACAACTGCTTGGGGTTAGGACAAACCAGGGGAACTCGAGACTGATCCAGGAAAGAGGAGGCAGCTGCTTGGTGACAGAGCCCCAGAGCCCCTGTGACTCCTGCTTCTTAAGGCCCAAATGACCAGAGGTACAGAACAAAAGAGTCGGCTGGGCCCCTAACCCCGCCAGCAGGGTGGTCCCAGAATCCGACAGCTGGTACTAACAGCCCTGGCAGAGCGACACTCCAAATGAGTACATCTCATCCTCCCAAGATCCTCGGAAATGGAAGCTTTGCTACGCTCATTACCGAGAAGGCTCTGGCGCCCTCCAGCTCATTTGTACCTCTTTACCCTCTCCCTGAACATGTGTTGCCTGGCAGGCACAGCTGCAGGCTCCTGCAAGCCATGGTCTCAGACCTCCAGGAGACCCCATGGAAAGGGGTCAAGGTGAGGGTGATCAACCCGAGGGGCATCCCATCAGAGCCCTGGAAGCAGGTGGCCCTGCAGACCTGGCCACAGGAAACCCATGGCCCTGTTTCCAGAACTTGCTTATATCCTGCCCTGCATGGCAGCCCAGAAGCCAGCAACTCAGAGGAGTTTGATTCCTACCCAGAGAGAAGTGCAGAAAAACTGCGAGACTCTAAGGAAGTAAATCAAAATAACAGCGCATCTAGAAGCCTGGTGACCTATTTCCTGAATCGGATGTTGGAATCGCCTTCCCACAGAACAGCCAATTGTGATGTGTTAGTATTTTCATGCAGCGCGGCCCTCTGGCATGGAGGCTCTGCCCCATTCCTTCCCAAGGAAATTCCACTGCAGGCAATGTTATGATTAGTGGACTAATAACACTTGTCGTTGGAACACTAGACAAAGCTGCAGTGTGGACTGGCCTCCAAGTCCCTTAATCACCTATTTCATCATCTCGACACTGGAGCCCTGGCAATAGGGATGGGCTTGTGGATCCCAATAATTAACCAAAGGGACAGCTGCCTACTTGCATGGGGATCTCCCATCCCTCCATTCATAAGCCCAGGCCGAGCTGGGATGTTAACTGGGGTGGCTGCTGTGTCCAATATGGGGTGGCAGTTCGAGAAAGAGATGCTGCAGGCTAACTCTGAAGCAAGCCACCTGACTGTTCACTCCTGACAGTCACACACACACACACACACACACACACACACACACACACACACACTTTCCTTGTGATTAGCTTGCTGGGCTTCTGGGCGGGGGCCAGGGGAGAGTCCGGGAAGTGTGTGTGCACTAATGCGCCCTGCGACCTGACTGGGAGCACCGCCAATTCCCAACAGTATAATGGTGAGCTCCTCTACCCTTCCCCCTGACATCGCATGGGGCTGGCATGGGGAGATGATAGGGAATCTCTAATCACACCTAGGCCCCCAAAGAAGCCAGTTGGGTCTCTGGGAAATAAGGCAGGGTGGGGAGGAGAGGGGGACAGTCTACCCTACTCCTTCAACTGGTCCCTTTTGATTGGGCTTCAAATCAAATTAGTTCATTAGCTGAAGGCAGACGCTTACAGTCTTTGAATGAACTGATTTGGGAGTGACAACTCAATAACATAAACAAGGAGAGGAGAGGGAGGCTGATACAATCATAGAAGGAGGAAAAGAATCTCCGGGGACTTACTGACTTCTCAGAACTGCTGGCTAGCCTCGGACCAGTGGACTTGACTTCCTTTCTAACCCTGAGAGCCATCGGGGCTTCTTGGCCACATCTTTGCGGGAAGAAATAAACATATAAAAAAATATGAAGGGAAAATTTAAGCTGGGGGGGGGCGCAAGTAGTGACAGCAAGACAGAGAGGGGTGAGAAAAAAGAAAATAAGAAAAGGGAAAGGTCAATTATTGTTGGAAGGTAGAGTGCTAATGGCAACATCTGCAGGCCCTTAGCTTCTAGAAGCACTGGAGCTCTGGGGTGCCTGAAGCTGGCTTCAGAGAGAAGTGCTTTCCCAGCCCATGGTATGTGACTATTTGGAAGCCATCAGCAGTTCTCCTGATGACAAGACACAAGGCAGGCAATCCTCGGCAATTTTCTTCCCACAAATGCACCCATCCACAATTCCTGACATAACTACACTGTTCATGGGGATTCCCAGGAAAAGATGGCTGTTTCCAAGCCAACCAGGCAAATCCCAGGTGTTCACCCACCCCCGCCCCTGCTCCCAGAACCTAGGTACCAAGAGAGAATGGCTTTTGTCCTCTCCTCCACTGTCCCTGAGAAGTACAAACCACCCGGGGTGACCAGATAGCTCATGGAGCAAAGGCTCAAACATTCTCTGGGAAAGTCCCACCCCAATCCCTTTCCCACTGACCTTTCCAAAATTCATTTGGCTTTGCTTTGGGCTCCACAAGTTATGAAAGTTAGCTTCCAGGGGAGCTAGAGATGAGGCATTCCCAACGTGGGATTTAGATCTCTGTTAATTTCCACCCAATTGCCAGAGTATAGTTTGGGGGCTGTTTCTCCCTCATATTTAGACAATGACGCAAAACCTGTTGATTTGTTTACACACAATTGTCCCTTCACCGGACAGCTGGTATTCAGCAGAATGGAATAATTAAGAGATTCAAACAAAATAATTATGTGGGAAAATACGGTTGGAGTCAAACTTGCCTGTAATCTATCTATATGGAGGATTCGTGTCTAAAATGTGCATAAAACTGTCATTCTAGATTCTGTTGCCTTGTTATCCTGAAGTAAAACAATACTTTATCGATGAGAGATGTTTCATATCATGCTGTTAAAGACAAACACGATTTTTTAAGAATCGTGGGAACAGTGACATGAAACATTCAGTTTATTTTCATCTCTTCCTGGGGAAACTGAAGTTCCTGGTGAAACGACTTTATGAGGCAATGGCTTCATTACACTAAATGCCTTTTAAAAAATAACACAGCAGGGTGGGAGTGGGGGGTGGTGGGAGCCACCTTGTTAAATTGCTTTTTTGAACTTTGAGCTGCCTTCGGCTTTCCCCATCGCTCAGGGTCCAAAAGATGGGACTCTGCTGCAATGTACACTTCTTGGAAGGAAAGCTGCACATGTAATATCATATACTAGGCACACATCAGTCCTCTGCCCACACAAGTGGTTCACTTCTTGCCTCCCCCATGACTGGGGCCACTGAGCTCTCTTTCATTTCTGTGATCTGACAAAGGCAGTGTGGTGTGACTCGGGCCCAGCACCTGGATGGGGGACTAAGCCAGAATGACAAGCTGGAAAATTACTATCTGCCCAATTCAGAAGGTCTGGAGCCACGGGAAAGAGTGGACTTGGAGTTGGGTGGATTTGGGATTATTTGGGTTTTATTTAAGTGAAGTGTCCGGTCTTGATCTCAAAAACTCGACCCAGCTTTAAAAATGCTGTAACTCTTTGACACCATCCACCAAAGCTGAACATAAACTTACAACCTAGGACTAATTCTACTCCTGGTATACTCAACAGAAATGCACGCCCACATGCTCCAAGACAAAGGTACAGAAATATTCCTAATAGCCCACACTGATGGTAACTCAAAGGTCCGTCAAATGTATAATGTCTGGACTGTGACAAAGTCATTAGATGGAACGCCATCCGGCAATGAGAATGAATGGTCTACAGCTATAAGCACACGTGTATATAAATCTCACAAGGGTGACATTGAGCAAAAGAAGCCAGATACAAAAGAGCGCACTTGTATGATTTCATTTACGTGAAGTTCAAATGCAGGCCAAGCTAGTCTATGCTGGGAGAGGTCAGGACTGTGGTTAGCCTTGACGGGGAGTGGCTGGGAGAGATGAGAGGTGTGGCAGGTTGTACGGTGGCCCCCAAAAGACATACCCACATTCCAGAACTTGTGAATGTGAACTTCTTTGGGGGAAGAAGAGGGGTTTTTGCAGATGTAATCAAATGAAGGATCTTGAGATGAGATCATCCCGGATTATCTGGGTGAGCCCTCAGTGACCAGTATCCTTGTGAGAGATGGAAGAGGAGACACACAAAGGGATAAGAAGAAGAAGAAGGTCCTGTGAAGACAGAGGCAGAGATTCATAGTGACATGGCCCTGAATCAGGGAAGGTCTGAAATTGCCAGAGGTGAAGGAGGTGAGGAAGAACGCTTCCCTCGAGCCCCCAGAAGGAGCAGGGCCCTGCTGCCATCTTGATTTCAGACCCCTGGCTTCTAGAGCTGGGAGAGAAACATTTCTGTTGTTGTAAGCCATTGCATTTGGGGTGATTTGTTACCACAGCCCTAGGAAACTCATACAAGATAGGCGCTCTCTTTCTTGAATTGGGTGCTGATTATGTGGATAAGTTCATTTTGTAAAAATTCATCAAGTCTTACACTAACCATCTGTGTACTTTCTTACGTGTATAGTATACTTCAATAAAACATTTATTTAAAACAATCCATGATTCGATAACCCAGTTTCCAGCTGCCCGCCATTTTGAGTAAAGAGAGGCTGGCTTCCTGAGGTTCCACCAAATCAAAAAGTATGCCCCAAATGAATGTACACCCCTCGTCTTTCCTTCCACTGCAACATGGTGAAGGGAACTTTGGAAGACAGGAGGTCAGAAGCAAGCAGCAAAAGGTCCATTTTCATATTTCCCTCTTTTAAGTTGGCAGCATGAGAGTTAAGCGATAACAGATCTTCAGGAAAGCAACTGTCTAGAGGTTCTGGGTAATGATAGAGTGACCAAGACCTTACTTTTGCTCAGAGTGGATCAGCTATAAACCTTTTGTGATCAACAAGAAGCAGCAGCCAAACCGTCACTCCACCTCACAAGATAATTTTGCAGTGTGTGGGAGGAGCATGGCAGAGGGTTCGTGCATTTTTAAGAACGACATTTAAAAATGGTTTCCTCTGTCTCAAAAAACAAACAGAAAACATGCGTGGCAGCGTACCCCCGATAAACCAGCCAGAGGTTGCAGATTTTTTCCAAAAGAATAAGATGTCTCTAAAATGAGCATGTTTTCCATTTTCCACTCTCTCCAACCCCAGGCAGAGGATTCTGAATATGCACTCCCCTCGCACTGGCTTTGAAGAAGTCAGTCCTTGCCAGGACTATGGACTCAAGACAAAAGCCAAGTACAGATGGAAGGGACTGTGGAGAGTGGGCCCAAATCCCCTCAGCAGGGATTAGTGAGGAACAAAGCTGGCAGGGTGGGGATTTCAAACAGTCCCAGGTGCAGAGAGGCACGGGGCAGGGGATGGGGCACCGGGGAAGGGCCTTTTTCCATTCTCCTGGAAGTCAGCTCTCAGGCATGTCTGCTTAAAGGGGGCCACTGCTGCCTAAATCCAGCTATCAAACTCTAGTTCAAGGAGACCTTGTGACTGAAGGTGGCAGACAGGCCTCCTGTTTCCTCCATGATGGAGGAGCCTCTGCCCCATGAGCCCTGCCCAGGCACTGAGAACCCAAGACTGTGGCCCCATGGTCTGGTGGTCTTCCTCCAATTTTAAGAGGGGTTTTGGAGTCCATGGTAGCAGGGATAAGCAAAGTTTTGGCAGTGGTTTGAGTGCTAACTTCCTTAAGGGGCCAAGTCAGGCTAAATTGATGACTTCTCAGGGAGCCTGGGGAGCTCAGTCTTGATTTCGGCTCAGGTCATGATCTCAGGGTCGTGAGATCAAGCCCTTCATTGGGCTCCACACTCAGCAGGGAATCTGCTTAAGATTCTACCTCTCCCAGGGCGCCTGGGTGGCTCAGTGGGTTAAGCCTCTGCATTCAGCTCAGGTCATGATCCCAGGGTCCTGGGATTGAGCCCCACATCGGGCTCTCTGCTCAGCAGGGAGCCTCCTTCCCCCTCTCTCTGCCTGCCTCTCTGCCTACTTGTGATCTCTCTCTGTCAAATAAATAAAATCTTTTTAAAATAAAAAGATTCTCCCTCTCCCTCTGTCCTTCCCCCTGCTTTCTCTCTCTCTCTCAAAATAAATAAATCTTTTTTTAAAATGGATGACCTAAGTTCCCTCCTGCACTGGAATCCTCAAACGTGTGTGGTTTGTTCCGTGTGGAAGCTCTGTGTCTCGCCTTTTCAAGTGTGAGCTCCAAGGATGGCTAGCGCCAGGCCCTCTGTTTCTGTTGTCACCTTCGAGCTGCTGCCATTTCCATGCAGCTGTTAATGCAAAGAAAACAAGAGAAAGAGAGAACAAAGAAAAGTAAAGACAGAAGTGAATGCCACATGTTCCATACTAGGCCACTATGGGATGGCCACAACAGTGACCTCTTCGGCAAGAAGAAAAACTTCACTCCAGTATGTGAGAGGGGAAAATGAGAACGTAGGGGGCTAAAAGAAGAAAATCCCCACCTAGAAGACATGAAAAGAAAGGCAATGTTTATGAGACCAAATAATAAGTAACTGATTTGAAAAGAAGTCAAAACCAAAATCTAACACTGTGGGTTAACTATACAGGGATTAAAATAAGATTCTAGGGGTGCTCAGGTGGCTCAATCAGTTAAGCATCCAACCCTTGATCTCAGCTCAGGTCTTGATCTCACAGTCATGAGTTCAAGCCCCACATTGGGCTCCAAAATATTTTTAATAAAAAAAAATTAGGTAATGTGAAATTCTGAGCCTTGACTGTAACCTATATTCCATGATTTTTTCCTAATTCAGTTTTGTCTGTATGGCATTCCAGCCAAATGTTCTAACCAAAAGCCCCTGAGGAAAGGCTGAACATGAGACAATAGTTCATAATTCAATTCCATCAGCATTTACTGAATGCTTACTACATGCTCAATATTCTGTTTGGTGCTGTGGGGAATGTGTAGAAAGCGGACAACATGGGCGATGCCTGTAAGAAGTTTGCCATTTTGTTGGGAGAGAGAAGAAGTTCCAAACGTATAACAATCCAAATGATTAAGTGGGAAAGTAGAGGCACAGAGAACCAAAAGAAGCATACTTCAGTGCAAAGAGGTAGGGTCCAGGCGAGAATGGGCAATTTAACACCACAAGAATGCCACAGATAGTAAGGAGAGGTCCACAGGATACAAATAAGGTAGACACACCTGGGCTGCAGGGACAGGGCCAGCCAATGGCACATACTGAAACTGACATGAGTGCAAAAAGTGTCAAGAGTTGGTGCTATGAAGACAACTGGTTCCAAATCAACAAGGGGCTGGGAATGGCTTCTAAACTCTCAACCACAAGGCATCAATTTGAAAGACTAACTGATGCGAAATTGGTCATCTTGTTGTGGTAGTGACAAAAGTCTTTGGTAACGGAATGTGAATACTGCATAAGAAGACCTAGATGGGAAGAAGTTGTTGGTACGTGTGTAGCACTATTTACAGAAGCAGACCTAAGTTCTTTGGGCCATTACAAAGGTGGATTTTGGATCAAAATAGAGGAGACCACCTAGGTGCTACTCTTCCCTCCTCCCTTGGTTATGAGTCCTTAAAAAGCAGTGGTTCCTTCAGAGTCTGCCCAGGGGACCCTGTGATCCATGTGGCCTTGGGGACTCACCTCACTTCTCCAAGCCTCAGTTTCCTCAAATAGGACTAATCATAATAATATCTCCCCCCACTGAATTCTGATGAGCAATCAATTGGGTGATAAGTGTGGAGTGCTTAGCACAGGGCCTGCCACACAGCACAAGCTCAATAGAAGTTTGCTATGGGGGCGCCTGGGTGGCTCAATCAGTTAAGCGTCTGCCTTTGGCCCAGGTCATGATCTCAGGGTCCTGGGATTGAGCCCTGCATCAGGCTCCCCACTCAGCGAGGAGCCTGCTTCTCCCCCTACTTGTGCTCTCTCTGTCAAACAAATAAATAAAATCTTTAAAAAAGAGAGAGAGAGAGTGAATTTGGGTTTTGGACTCAGATTAGAATCTAAATCCTGTGCTCTGCCATTTACTACGTCACTTTAGGCAAATCAGACTGTTTATTGTTGTTGTTGTTGTTAGCCATTGTGCCTAGAGTAACTACCAACTTGGTTTCCCCGGGTACCTTAATACTGGACAAGGAAGTTAGGGGACACAAGTGCTCCAGGCAACAGAAAAGCCAACCTTCCACTGTCAATGAACAAATGGGTCTTCTGAGTTAGTCTCCTCTGAGTCTAGCTGGTGCGTATCAGTCCCCCAGCGTCTCCGTGGATGATCTGGGAGTTCCCGTCTCAGCGACCAGCCAGCCTCTCTTGTCACATCTGCGCCCCAGAATGAGAAAGGTTTTGGCTCCCAAGGCTGGAAGTCCAGAGTGAAGTGTGATTGCTGTGGCCGCAGCTCCTCCCCCGCCCCCTCCCACACCCTGGCCACTCTCCTCCCTGAGCTGCCTCTGTCCTCCAGCTCAAGTGAGACCCCACGGCACTTTCAGACCTCACACCCACACATGACAGCAGCTTAGAGGGAGAGTGACCTCTTGGCACCGAGGAAACTCTCCTCAGAAGCCCACGGCAAATGTTCCTTCCTCTCTCATTGATATGAACTGGGTCACGTGCCCATTCCCACAGAAATCCTCGTAGCCAGGTAGACCTGAGGCATCCGGGGCACGGACTTAGCGAGACTGCCTTAGACTAATGAGGCTCTGCCCAGTGAAGCTGGAAGCAATCCCCAAAACTCCACTTGTGTTAAACAATGTGTGAATCGATGATAGGATATCGACCCGCAATGGCCACCATCTTAAGCATAGGATATCCGTGCTCCCTAATGCTAGAGATAATGAAAAATAACCCTACCACCAGTAACTGGCCACGCCCTGAAAGCTAGCCGAAGTTAAGGTCTACCACAGTGACCTCTTTGGAACTATAGTCATATCCGGAGTAACAGGAATGTCACTGCCTGGAAAAACAGGGTCCTTTTCTAAAATGGGCTTTCCCTTCTGGCCAGACTGCTTGGTCCATAATGACAGTTGATAGGATCTCTGGGAGAGGTTTCCTTGGCCTTTTGTTTGAATGTTGTGCCCCCTTTATGATTCTATACATGAAGAGGAAACCAGCCCTTTCCAGGATTGTCAGGGCCCTGATTAATGCCTCAGTAGCAAGCACGACCCAAGCCGCAGTGAGCCTGGTTCCTTCCTTTCCCAGAAGGAAGCTAACATGGCTTTCCCTTTGTTTGAAGGTACTGGGTTAAAAAACACTTAGCTGTAGGTTCAGAGGGAGGTAGGAGGCCCTAAAATCAGTTTCCCTCCTCACCTCTCTACTGTTTATGTTGAATTTAAAATTAATCAGCCCAGGGACGCCTGGGTGGCTTAGTCGGTTAAGCATCTGCCTTCGGCTCCGGTCATGGTCCTGGGGCCTTGGGACTGAGTCCCGCATCAGGCTCCCTGCTCCTCCCTCAGCCAGCCGCTCCCCCTGCTTGCACTCTCTCTGCCAAATAAATAAATAAATTCTTTTTAAAAATTTTAAAAATAAAATGAATCAGCCTGAGAAACTACCATCCGTCCAAGCCAAGGCAAAAGACTCCTTACACTGACACAGACGAGGCCAGACTACTTGCAGAGCTCGGCATGACCCCCTGTCCTGGAAGGTATATAGCCACAGGCCTGGGCCACAAGCTTCCATTCCATCATCGGCTTCTTCCTTGACCCGGTTTGAATTTGTCAGAACTCCCACCCCTCTTGCAGAATGGTTTCGTTTGCTTGCCTGACCTCTGCCTGGTCTCCCCAGGGCGGGTTGCTTTGTTCTCCCTCAGCTGGCCAAGCTGGCCGGCTGCCTAATGGTCCCAAGAGATGGAAAGGCACCCTTTACCTCTCTCCGGTTTGGGGCCATTTTTACTGCCTCTCTGGAGTTACCATCAAGGACTTTAAAAACATCTTGGTAAATGCAGATGTAGAGGCTAGATAGGATTGTGGTCACCTTGGCCTTCATTTTTCTCGCTGCTCGCAGAGTAGGAAAATTCAGTGCTGTTTTTGGATTTGACCCAACACCTTTTCTGTCCAGAAAGCCAATAACTCACTCTCGGAGTGACTGGTTTGGCTCTGCTGGCTATGTCACGTATCATATATTATAGATGATCTATCATAGTCATTGGCAAAGCTAAGCAATGCCCGAACTCCCCTCCTAGATCCCAGCACCGACTGCCAGAGGTAACCATACAGTAACATTAGAGAGACGTGGTGGGCTGTTAAACCCATCTGCGTGATTTGAGGTGAAAGTGTAGACGACTTCCAAGTTTCTTGGATTAGTATCAGTAGAATTTCTTTTGGACTCTAAATACCTCGAAAGACCATATTTTCTACATTACTTGGAATCTGTTTTCACATCAAGTGAATATTGTATACAGAACAGTGTGCTCAACGTTCAAGGGGCTACTACCCAGGTTTTAGGAAGGGATACACCGCATGTGCTGTGGAAAAATGATAAACAATCCAATGTAGTACAGGCTAAGTCAAAAGGAATGGTATAGAGCAGACCGCAGACGCACACGGAGGACTTTATCCTTAGTTGATGTATAACTGCTTAAACTCATTTCTAAGCACTGCCCTTAGGCCTTTTCAATCGGGACAATGACATACTCTGGGAGAGGTGGGGTGGAACACCGCTGACCACCTAGAATTAAATGAAACCTCATTAACCCATTGCCAGCCTGCACCCAGAGGGCCCTGTGTAGTCGCTGGCTTCCTGTGGCTAACATTGGTCTCTCCAGGAGGCCAAAAAAGTGTCTGCCAGGTGGCTGTCACCTCACCTTGCATTCTACTGGGGAAGGGAAGATAAATAAACGTGGAAGAAACTGGGAAGACCGGTGACCTGACCTCCCTGGGAAATACCCCGCTATATTTCGAGCCGCCTGGTTACTCAGCTTAATGATTTTAAAAGAAGACATTATGTTGTTCAGTGGCCTGTAGTGAAGGTTGCACTCTGCCAGGGAAGAGAAAATAAATGTGGGAGTGGGGAAATAGTAGGGACCTCCTTGGGAAATTCTCTGCTGATCACTTAGCTTATTAATTTTTAAGAGACATTCTGCGAGCCTGTAGTCAGGAAATGTGCTGTGGGGAGGAAGAAGCCATTTAGCAGAGACAGGAAGACCATCAGCCCCTGGGAACCCACCAGGAGCATTTACAAGGATGAAGACACAAGCGTCCCATTTTCTACCTCTTCACACTTTTCCAAGCACTTTCACGTGTACTACCACAAAAGCATAGAATTTGTCCCACCTCAGAGTGGGACTTCAGGCCTTATCCATGACTTTAAGGAATTACCCAGTATGGCCTCCCGCCCCAGGCAAGACTGTCACCTACAAAATCCTTCTCGCTGAAATTTTCAAAGAAGCACTCCACGGAAGCCAGCTTAGCACCTTGCAGCATCTCTATCTTGGAGAAAAACCAGCTGAGGGCCTAGAGAGTTCCAGAACAAGATGATACAGTCAATTCGTGACAAAACTGGCCTTTGACAAGGGAGTCCCAATTCTTTCCAAGCTATCACTTTTATCTTTATCTTTTATCTTTATAAGATATAAAGATATTTTATCTTTAAGGGGATAGATTCTAGTCAATCTTCTGGTCCTTACTATGTAATTTGGTACCGAATTGTTCGCTCATTGCTTTAGAAGCTCCAGATCAGTTAACCCAACTAGAGTACAAGATCCCTGGAGATGAGACTCATATCTCCTACTGCCTTTGAACCTCTATCCTCTCCCTACCTTACCACCAATGTTAGGAGTCCCTGGAAGATATTTAACAAACACCTAAAATGAATGGATTAACATTCGACAATTTCTGAGTTACTCCTATTATATCTTAAAGGTATGCCAGATTCTACTTTCCACCGTTACACCCTCATCTTTGGAAATTTCACTTGGTTGTAGAGATTAGGGCTACTTAGGCAGGTTAAAATACTCTGGTATCAGGGCTTACATAGGGGGAATGTCTTGATATAGCAGATCGCCTTTCTCGATGGATGAAATAACTGACAATTACCTAGGTCTGATATTGGCAAGTTGAGGATCCAAAATCTTTATTTCCCTTAAAAGCCCTGGCTTACTCTGTTCTAAAGAACAGAGTAATTGTATTGCCCCTTTCTGGCCATTGGAACATTTTAAATAAGACATGCTGTGCTCATATTATACCTTAATGTGAGAGAAAGAGTTCTAATCAGGGTTATTTGTCATGGGCTTTTGACATAAACTAGTGTCTTCCAAGAGTGTTAGGCCACAGTAAAGATAAGAATCAAAGACAAGAATCAATTACACAGAAATATCCATAGGACTGACTACTTAGCCAAAACATGCACTTTTTTCTGAAGTTAAAATTTGGGGCTTGGTAAGATATTTCTATTAAAAAAAAAAAAAACAAGATTTGGGGCACCTGGCTGGCTCAGTTGGTGGAGCGTTCAACTCTTGATCTTGGCGTTGTAAGTTCAAGCCCCACACTGGGTGTAGAGATTACATAAATTTTTTTTTTTAATCTTTAGGGCCACCTGGGTGGCTCAGTGGGTTAAGCCTCTGCCTTCAGCTCAGGTCACGATCCCAGGGTCCTGGGATCAAGCCCCACATCAGGCTCTCTGCTCAGCAGAGAGCCTTCTTTCCCCTCTCTCTCTGCCTGCCTCTCTGCCTACTTGTGATCTCTGTCTGTCAAATAAATAAAAAAGTCTTTAAAAATAAAAAAAAATAAAAAACAAACATAAAATAAAATAAAAATCTTTAAAAACAGCAAAATTTTAAACTGCTGTCTATACCTAGACTTAAAAAAAAACCCCTCTCTTTAGTTCATAATTCTTTTGATGTTGTTGACATACAGAAAAACCCTAGCTGATCAGTTTCCATTCCTCTCTGCTCATTCTTTTAATTCTCCTTTCCCACAAACAGAATCTATATTGCAATAAGCATCTCCCGCTACTGCCACCCAAGGAATCTGGAAAGCGTGTTAGTTAAGTAGCTATGAGTTTTCACAGTGCTGTAATTTTTATAGCTATAATGGAGACTCCCGTCACCACCACTCCTATACCAGAGATGGGTTAGCTACCCCCAAAAGTCTTTCAACAGGAGAACAAGGGACAGAATCTGGCAGATTTACCCTAACCAAACACCACCTAGGCAGAAGGGGCCCAACCTGTCTGGTGAGATTCTTTCAAACACATTTTATACTATCCAGGCTTAAATTCACCAGGGGGAAAAGAAACCAACACTGAAATTTACCAGGAAACTTTTAAGGTAGAGTAATAGAACTGCTAAGATACACTTAAACATAACTTTCTAAGCTTAAACTGCATAATAATCTTTTCCAGATCCTTTTAGTTGACGTCTTAGTCCAAGAAAAACCTTATATGGACTTGCACACATTTAGCCTGGTGCAAATCTGGCCCCTATCAAGCCCCTTAGACTTGGCCCCGCACAAATTCATGCTGTCAACTGCAGCCTGGCTCCCACCGTGGTCCCGTTGCTCCTTACAACACCTTACCCTGTGAACATTCCAGTCTTTCTCCTCAGGCCCCCAAGGCCTCTACCTCCCAACTCCCCATTCTTAGTAGATGAGCTTGTCAAAGGTTGCTGAATGAAACTGAAGCTGAGAGTCTGAACTCTTTTAGAGACTGGAGGTGTGAGAGATCTCCCGCCTCAGATGAAGACTCTTTTTTCCTCAAGACTCTCAAAGTTATCCCTCCCTCTCTGCTTTAGAGTTAGTTCATCCCTTCCCACCTTCCTCCTTCCACATTTCTCCTCTCCCTCTACACTTGCACTGTCCTATCTGGCTAGGCTAGGACATGTGTCCTAGAACATGTGGCTATTTAAATGTAAATGAATTAAAATTAAATAAAATTTGAAAGTCAACTTTGCTATTGACTCAGCCACATTTCAAGTGCTCAGCAGCCACTCGTGGCTAGTGGCCACTGTATGGGGCAGCGAAGATACAGAACATTTCCATCGCTGCAGAAAGTTCTATGGGATAGCAATGATCAGTAGGATCCTCCGGTTCATTACCTAGCCCACAGGCTCTTCAATCTCACCACAACGGCGACAACTACCTTACAAATAACCATCCTACCCTTGTACCTAGCAGACTCTAAATGTCTCCACCATTTTTTTTGGTCAGTCATCATCCTCTTAAAATGTCTTCTCTCTAACCTGTTCCTCCCACCTCGGGTCCCTGGCATAGCACCACTGCTGAGGTGCTGGTCAGATGAGACCATGAGCTTCCCTCCTTGATCATCCACTCCAGGATCCTTGCTATGCCTCCCTCCTGTCCCCAAAGTCCCGTCCTCCATTCTTTCTGCCAGCCCTCCTCTAATGAGCTCGTCTCCCATTGCTCACCTTTAACTAGCTGCTCTATGAAAACGGGATTCAATCTCATGGCTCAAGATGCTAATTTCTCACCTACATGCCTGGCATGAAGAGTCAGGGACTGAAGGGGCAGAAACAAAGACATGGGATGGCTCTGGCCAAAGGAACTTTGCCTATATAATAATCCTGCTGTAGTCTTTCTTCCGGCTAGTTTCAAAGTCTCAAGAAGGCACAGAAGTTCTTTTTCTTTTTGATTTCTTCTTCCTCCTTTTGGAGGGCGGGTATTAGTACCCACCCTCCAAAGGGCGGGAGTGCATTAGTACACTCCACACTGCCACTACATAGCGAACTACACAATAGTTGTAGATCAAAACGGAAAAGCAGGCACTAATTAACACAATGCGGCAAGCCTGAAGTAGAGGAAACGGACAGGACAACACCTCCATCCCTTCTCGAAAGGAACGCATAAAGTACATTCTAACCTTTAACAGCATATGACATCTATAATTAACATGAAGGGATGTCAGAACTTGTTTTCTCCCTTTGGCTTTTTTTTTTTCTTCTTCCAGGAGACACATTGCTCTGTTGATCAGAAAGCTAAGAAAGCAAGCAGGTAGAAATCTACAGCTCATTCAGCTAAAGGAAGATTAAAATAATAGACCACACAGTGCATGGTGCTGGAGTTGGTCACACTTAGGGACAATTACATCCTGACCAATGTTCCTCTCCAGCCCCCCCAACCCAGCCTTATTGAGGTATATACAGTTGACCCTTGAACCACTGGATTTGAACTGTGTGCCTCTACTTATATGTGGATTTTTTTTACAGTACAGTACTGTAAATGTATTTTCCTTATGATTTTTTAAAATACATTTTATTTTTTAAAATATTTTATTCATTTATTTTGACAGAGAGAGAGCATGCAAGCAGGGAGAGGGAGAGAGAGAGAAGCAGGCTCCCTCCTGAGCCGGGAGCCTGATGCAGGGGCTCGATCCCAAGACCTTGGGATCATGACCTGAGCTGGAGACAGACACTTAAAGATTGAGCCACCCAGGCGCCCCTTCCTTATGATTTTCCTTTTTTAAAAAATTTATTTGACAGACAGAGATCACAAGTAGGCAGAGAGGCAGGCAGAGAGAGAAGGGGGGGGGGGAAGCAGGCTCCCCGCTGAGCAGAGAGCCGGATGCAGGGCTTGATCCCAGGACCCTGGGACCAAGACCTGAGCCAAAGGCAGAGGCTTTAACACACTGAGCCATCCAGGCGCCCCTCCTTATGATTTTCTTAATAACATTTTCTTTTCACTAGCTTACTTTATTGTAAGAATACAGCATATAACACACACAGTGTACAAAATACATGTTCATTGACTTTATGTTATCAGTAAGGCTTCTGGTCAACAGTAGGCTGTTAGTGGTTGAGTTTTGGGGAATCAAAAGTTATACAGGGATTTTTTTTAAAAGATTTATTTATTTATTTAGAGAGTGCATGTGCATGAAGTGGGGGTAGGGGCAGAAGGCAGTAGGAGAGAAGGAAACTCTCCACTGAGTGTGGAGCCAAAGCCGGGGCTGGATCTCACAACCCTGAGATCACGACCTGAATGGAAACCAAGAGCCAGGCACTCAACTGACTGAACCATCCAGGCGCCCCTGTCAAAAGTTACACAAGAATTTTTGACTGCACGGGAGTAGGGGGTCAGTGTTCCTAACTCCCGTGTTGTTCAAGGGCCAACTATAGCTGACAAATAAAATGGCAATGTATTTAAAGTGTACAACATGACAATTTGCTATATGTATACCATACACAAATATACAAATATATATTGGCTATGTGTATACAATCAAGTTAATAAGCATATCCATTACCTTACCTAGTTACTTTTTTTTTTTTTGTAAAAATGCTTAAGATCGACTCTCTCGGCAAATTTCAAGTACCCAACACAGTATTATTAACTATAGTCACCATACTGTAAATTAGATCCTCAGAATTTATTCATCTTATGACTGGAAGTTTGTACCCTTTGACCAACATCTTCCCATTTCCCCCACCCTCCAGCCCCTGGCAACCGCCATTCTACTCTGTTTCTATGAGTTTGACTTTTTTTTTAGATTCCACACATAAGTGACGCCATACAGTATCCGCCTTGCTCTGTCTCCTGACCAGCGTTCCTGAAATGTAAATTCAACACCCAAAATCCGCAAGTGATGCTAAGGACCCACGGAAACCGGAGAAATTTACACCAGACGGATATGGGTCGTCCCAAAACTCAGTGATCTTTGACAGCTACAAGGTCAAAGATGGTTTTTCACAGTGACTTGTACGAAGTTTGCTTATAAAAGAAAAACAAATTTAAAAGCAGGCATTCAGTTATATACAAGGTAATCAAAGTGGCAAAAATAATCTCTAAAGTGAGCATTTACTAGGCAATTTGGGTTAAAATGATATAAAAGGCAGATTGTTTGGGCCAGTATATCTGCTTTTCTTGCACTTGAAGAAAATTTATAGATGAAGAAACTGCTTTAAAAAAAAAAAAGAAAGAAAAAGGAAAGCCTCCTTTCCCACAGCCTTCTGCCAAACAGATTCTGTTGCTAGGTAAACATAAGCTACCAACAATTTATGTACCAATATATATAGCAAATTGTAGCTGAGAGGAAGCTCGCTGGCTTATGAAACAGATGGTAGATGTGTGTCATGGCCCAAGAAAGAACAGGGCTTTGCCACGATGAGCCATTGCAAGTCTCCCTGACAATTTCCTTTCCTAATAAACACTCTGATTTTTTATGCTGTGAAGCTGGAGGAGCGTGGAATCATGTAGAAAAGGGAGTACGAAGGAATGGCAAAGATGATGCTGAGAGTTGGAATTACTGGTTTTAAATTTTGTGTTTAAATATATGGTAACAGCAGTATAACCAACACAGCTCATAATATATCCCTCAGACTTGTCGTGCGAGTTGAAGTCAAAATTTCATACGCCCAACTACATCAACTGCTATAGCACTGTAACAAATTTAAGAAAGCCTGGTCAGGCAATCAGGGGCGGAACAAGAAGCTATAATCTTCCGTGAGAGAATGCAGCCATGCTTATGAAGATTTTGCAAAAAGAAATTTCAGCAACTTAAGCCCTTGCTTGCAGCTCATTTTCTCATCCAAACTAAACTGGTGCTTGTGTAATAAGCAACTGGTTCACAACTGGACTTCAACTGTCCACCATATCCTGGAACAAACTGTTGAACCACACTCAGATCCACACTGACATCTGCAGGAAACTGACACGGGACTTCTATGAATTGACTTCTAGACACAGATTCTCAACCATTCATCGCAGTAGTGTGTGAACGCACAAAACCTAAATACCCCGGAAGACTGTTTCTTTAAAAAAATACTCACAAAGTTTAAGCCTTTTCAGAGACTAAAATATTGTACCTAGAGCCTGAACTCAATTACGCAGAGAAAACCCACAAACACAGAACTATGTCTACCTGGTGTATTTAGGGTGACTTTTTATTTTCACTTTAGAATGTTCTATTTTCCAGTGCTTTTTATGTATTCTCCAACGACCATATAGCACTTTTATAGGAAGTTATCACTACCCCAATTTTTACCTCCAATGCTTCCTTGTCCCAATCTGTATTCACATTCATCAAAGCCTTAAAACAAAACAAGCCTGCAGAGCGCTGTTTTGCTAAGCAGCGTGCTTATTTTAAAGGCTCTCAAAACTCCTAAATACACACGAAGAGATCTATAGCACACTCAAATTGCTCTGGTCTAATACAAGTGATTTTTTTTTTCCTACGGGACTTTTCAACTGAGCAAAATGTCCAAGTCACATTTATTGGATCAATCTCTAATTACAATGTTATAGAAAACAGGATCGACTACCAAGAGGCTCCTTGTACAATGACTGTCTGGAGGAAAGCCTGTTTTTCTGGGCTTGAAAAAAAATCAAGTGACTCATTCAAAGTCTGAGGTAAAAATCAACACTTGAAGAAAGCCGTAGTCTACGCGTTAAAAGATTAAGTGTAATAAAAAAACACACTTACAGTTGTGCTACAGAGCAAATGTTTATTGATGTATTTATTTTGGGGTGCCTGGGATGCATTTGCTTGAAGACCCGGAGCTATGGCTGTTAGAGTTCCCAAGTGAACTCACAAAAGGAAAGCTCAAATACTGTGGGTTTACAACAAAACCGTAAGAGGCGATTTCAGCAATGAGATCAAACAATGTAAGACTCTTCTTAGCAATAAACTAGTCCTCAGTTTTCTTGTTTGGGTGCGTGAGAAAATAATTCTAGAAAGATAAGCAAGCAGGACTTTTTCCAGCACTTTTCATTGTTGGTCCCTAATTCCCCTTTAAAACTCGCAACTTCTACTTATTTTTGATTTTACGCTGATGGGCCTTGCCTAACCTTCTACTTTAGGTAATAAATGGGTAAGAATTGGAACTCGGGGAGAAAAATTAGGAGAGAGATTTTACAATAAAATTCACGTAGGCACCCAAAAAAGAGACTGGGGAGAGGGAACTAAAGGAACTATGGATGTTGCCTCCACTTGACTCACCCAGTCATTCATTCAACTACTCAGCCCTCTCCCCAAGGGTGCCACACGGTCAAGTTGACTGCATATTCTCAAAATCGTACGTACATCTCTCTCTACTATGTGTGAAGTGGAGTATCTTTTCACATGTTTAAGGATCATTTGTTTATTCTGTGATTTGTGAATTCATGTTTCTACACATTTTCCTTTCAGTATTTTCAGCCTTGGACCCTCTTGTGAAATTCGAGAGCTTTTTATGTATTGGGGATATTAGCCTTTCATGTAGGATATGGTAGAAGTATTTTTCTCCAAGTTTTGTCATCTTGCTTTTGACTTTGCTTATGTTTTTTGCCGTGCAAAAGTTACTTTCATTTTTATGCAGTTGTCATTTTCCATCTTTTTTTATTACGTCTGGATTTGCAGTCATATGCAGAAAGGCTTTCCCCATACCCAGATTTTCTTCGAGCACTTGCATGGCTTTATTTTTTATATTTAGATCCATTTGAAGTTTACTCCAGTGTACAGTATAAGGTGTGCAGCCAAATTATCTAATTTTTGTGGTTATCCAGTTATCCCAAAACATTTATTAAAATGCCCATCTTTGCCCCAGTGATTTGCTTATTATTATATATTAAAAATAATCATGCATTTTTTATATATAAGAATATAACAATATATAACATTTTACATTTATTATTATTATATAATATTTAAAATTTATTATATATTAAATTTTCATATATACCTGGGTCTACTTCCAGACTTTCTGCTTTATTCCATTGACCTGTCTGTTCATGCACCAGTACAATAATGGTAACAAGTTATAACACACTAAATAATAATTTAACAAAATAATTTGAAGTGATATGCAAAAAGAAGGGGGGCAGCTTTCTTTAACAAAGTGGTAGCTAATAAATGACAGAATTAGGAAAACATCATTTTGCAGCCACCATTAAAAACTGATTCGGGGGGGCGCCTGGGTGGCTCAGTGGGTTAAAGCCTCTGCTTTCGGCTCAGGTCATGATCCCAGGGTCCTGGGATCGAGTCCCACATCGGGCTCTCTACTCAGCAGGGAGCCTGCTTCCCTTCCTCTCTCTCTGCCTGCCTCTCTGCCTACTTGTGATAAATAAATAAATAAATAAATAAAATCTTTTTAAAAAATTTAAAAAAATAAAAACAACTGATTCAGATAAGCATCACTAATGAGTGCTAAAACTATCCGGTGAAAGTATTTGGGGAATAGGACACGTACAGAGTCACACCTAGTTTTTAATGTCAATTCATTAAGTACAAAGGGTAAAGAGTACCTTTCCAGTGGAAGAATCTGGAGAACACTACTTTCACCAAGTGATCAAACTTGGCATCACCAACGGGACAACTGATGTCACCTACCTCCCGATACGGTACAATGGGAATCACCTACATGGTATTCTTGCCAAAAATGTTTAACGATTCACTGAATCTAATCATGAGGAAACAATCTGAAAAATCCAAATTACAAGACATTATGTAAAATAACTGGCCCAGGCTCTTCAAAATAAATATTTCATAAAAGATGGAAAAAGTAGGGGACTGTTCTGTAAAAAACTAAAGGGGTGTCTGGCTGGCTCAGGCAGTACAGCATATGGACTCTTGATCTCGGGGCTGTGAGTTTGAGCCCTACGTTGGGTATAGAGATTACTTAAAAAAAAATTCTAAATCTTTAAAAAAAAACAGAAAAGAGGGGCGCCTGGGTGGCTCAGTGGGTTAAAGCCTCTACCTTCGGCTCAGGTCATGATCCCACTGTCCTGGGATCGAGCCCCACATCAGGCTCTCTGCTCAGCAGGGAGCCTGCTTCCTCCTCTCTCTCTGCCTGCCTCTCTGCCTACTTGTGATCTCTGTCTGTCAGATAAATAGATAAAATCTTTAAAAAAAATAAAGAAAACTAAAGAGACAGGACAAGTAGATAAATTTGCATGATCTTTGATCCTGAATTTTGGATGCTCTATTCAAAAAAGAAAAGCTCTGAGGCAGCACTTGGGTGGCTCAACGGGTTGGGCATCTGCCTTTGCCTCAGGTCATGATCCCAGAGTCCTGGGATCAAGCCCGGGATCAGGCTCTTTGCTCGGCAAGGGTGTCTGCTTCTCCCTCTCCCTCTGCAGCTCACCCTGCTTGTGCTCTCTCTCTCTCTCACTCTCTCTCAAATATATAAATAAATTCTTTAAAAAAAAAGAAAAGAAAAGCTCTAAAGGAGATTACTGGGGCAATTTGAGAAATGTGAATATGGACTATGAATTAAATAAAATTATCTTATCGATGTTAAATTTCTTGGGTGTGCTAATAAAATTGTGGTTATATAGGCAAACACCTCTGTGTCTCTGTGAGACCATTCTAGACCAACTGATCGCCTTCCAGCTTGCCCATAAATTCATGAGAAAAAATGAACAACTATGGTTATAAGGCACTAAGCTTTGGGGGTGGTGGGGAGAAGGGGGAGAACACACAGTCATAGCTCATACAATGATATCGTCTGTGTAAAACTTTGGGAAAATGAAAATACTGATGCATTTGTTTGCATAACTCTCTGTAAGGAAACACAGGAAACTGAAAATACGACTCTCTGGGGGAAGATTAACTAGGGTGGCTCCCATGAAAATGGGAGGGACACATTTCACTGTCTACTCTTCTGTACCTATGGAATTTTGAAATATGTGACTTTATTTCCAATAAATGAATAAATAAATGAATAAAATCTGTTTCTTTACTCAAATCTTTTTAGAACCCTTAAATCATCTCTAGTGGGTAATAGGAACTCTCATACCTTACAGGAGAGATTATAAATTGGTACACTCTTGGGGGGGTGGGGGGGTGGTTTTAAGCAGCTCCTACAAAATATGTAAATGCATATGCAATGTACAGACTGTCTCTGGAAAAAAAAAAAAACACCAGAAGCTGGTAACACTGGATGCATCTGAGGAAGGACCTTATGGAACTGGGGGTCAAGAGTAAAAGGAAGACGGACTTTTTTCTATATGCCCTTTATACTACTTGAATTTTTTACACTTAAATTGTATTACCTTTCAAAAGGAAAATAATGAGTAAAGTGCACATACCCTTTGACCCAACAATTTATCACTTCTAAAAATCTCTCCTGCAGAAATACTTACAGAAGCAAAAATAAATGTATATTACTACTTAGGTATACTAATAAATTATAAAGAGCCTAAATGACCATCAAGTAAGGATTCGTTAAATAAATTATGGAATGTTTGTACAAGGGAATAATATACAGTTGCTAAAAATGAACCCATAAACCATCACCCAGGTCAACACAGAACATTCCAGAACTCCTAAAATTCTCCCTAATGCCTACTTCAGCCATTCACCCCCTATGAATTATCACAAACTGAATAAACCCATATAACCATCACCAAGGTCAGCATAGAACATTCAGAACTTTTGAAGCACCCCCTAATGCCAATTCCAGTCATTTAACACTTTATGAATTATCACAAACCAAACAAACCCATTTAATAAATCACCCAGGTCACAGAAAATTCCAGAACTCCTGAAGCGCCCTCTAATGCCCACTTCTAGCCATCCACACTCTATGAATTACCACACACAGAATAAACACTTGTAACCATCACCCAGGTCACAAAGAACATTCTAGCACCTTCCACAGAACATCAAGTTTGTGCTAATTCATCAAGCAGTACACTCTTTTGTATGTATGCTATAATTCAATAAAAATCTCTAAAATATTCATGCGTATCTATTATAAATATGTTTGCATATTATAAAAAGGCTAATTACGTATACAAATCAAAGTACTACATTATAGATGAGAAGGCTGTGCGGGGAGGAGTTTATTTACTTTGATTCTAGCAGGTCTGAAATCTTTATAGTGAGCTTTTTTATACATAACTGATTATTTCAAAATGAAAAACTAATGAAGAAAAATACATACAAAAAAAAAAGTAATTTTAAGTATAGCTACGAGATATTAGTTTTGTCCTTGATGACAAACCACACACCATCAGGATTATAAATCCTAGAATTCTTGACCCACCACCTAAAACAGGCAGCGTCCCCCTTCCCGCCACCCCTAGCCCATAGATCTTGAGGGAATTAAATGCCTAAAGAACCGATTCAAAGAAACACTTTACCAGCCTAGGCTTCCACCGCAAACGTCGATGTAGTTACTAGATAACTAAAAATATAGACTAAAAATTTTATAGAACAAAAATTCCTTTTGCCTGAGACACCTGGGTGGCTCAGTTGGTTAAGCGTCTGCCTTCGGCTCAGGTCATGATCCCAGCGTCTCAAGATCAAGTCCCACAACGGGCTCCTTGCTCGGCAAGGAGCCTGCTTCTCCCTCTGCCTGCCACTCCCCTGCATGTGCTCGCTTGTGTGCACTCTCTCTCTGACAAATAAATAAAATCATTCATAAATAAATACAACCATTCATAAATAAATAAATAAATATTCCTTTCGCCCAAAGCAGACAGGCTTCAGTGACTCAGACTAGAAACTTCTTTGAGGCTGACCTTCTGACCTTAGCTTTGGAGCCCTAAACGCTCTTTCAGTCAGAAGAGAGGTAAGGAAAGAAACTGAAGAAAAACCACACGTAGGGAAGGCAAGAAACCTTTTAGGGTAACTGAACAGTCCTAGTTTGCCCAGGACTTTCCTTGTTTTAGCACTGAAAGTCCCCCGGAAACACCTCAGTTCCAAGCAAATGAGGTCTCAAGTCCTCTTTAGGCTCCTTTCCCCCTGAACCCCAACCAAGTTCCCCCTTGACCTTGAATGTGCCAGAGGGGTTTCTTCTTCTCAGAAGCTACAGGAGAGGTACCAGACTTCTTTTACCACACTTCACAGGAGAAAAGCAGACTGAGAATCCCAGAGAGGATTCAAGAGGCACCCAAGAAGAGCATTCCACACAGATTCAACAGCTTTTAACCCCGTCATACCATCAGCTCCACACACCCCTGCGACCCAATGCTTTCCCTGGATCTAAATTCTGATTCAGATTTTACTTTGAAGAGAAGGGGCCATATCTAGGGATCACTCCTATCAACTCACTTTTTGTTATGTTCATTGCTTAAATACACGTTATTTTAAAATATTGTTTGCTAAATCTATGCCCCCAGAAAACTTCACATCACTGTCATCAATGGAAAACCAGTCCCACATGCCACAAACAGAAAGTACATATTAGGTATAACTTAGAAATATTACCTAAAGGTGGTACTTCTTGACGCAGACTCCTCAAGCGAGTTTTCCTCAGCAATGTCTGGAAGAAGCCTGAAGGTCCTCCTAGAGGTCAGTGTGTGGTTAACACTTTCTCAGGGATTTCTTCCAGCTCCTTCCACAGATGAGAGTAATTTTCTTTTAGCTCCCCCTATTGGTTAGAGTGTGGGGTTACTGTTCAACCAAATTTTATTGAGTGACTGCTACGTTTTGGATACAGTGCTAGCCCCCGAGGCTACAGAGCTTGGAGAAAATGGGGAGCGATTTGGGGTTATAATTGACCAAGGGTTGGAAGAGAAGGGAAAGAGGAAATTAGGATATTTAAGCCCAAACTGTGCTGCTTGTCTAACCTTCCTCTGTGGGCCCCCCGCCTTGATTTAAGCCACAGCAACTTGACTTTTATCCCTTCCACCTCACCAAAAGCACACTCACGAAAGTCTCTAGGAGACCTCATTATCAGGCCCAATGGGAAGTTTCGGTCCTCATCTGAAGTGACCGTGGAGACGACTCTCCTTAGCTCCGCCGAGAATGTTGGCTTGTCTCTGCAGGTTTTTGTCCCACCTCTCTTGCCGCCCCATCTCTCCTTCAGCCTGTCTCTTAGCTGTTGTGTTTGTCAGGACTTTGTCCTTCATCCTCGCCCCCATTAATCTTGCTACTTCCATCTACATGCACAGCTTCCACCTCCTAGAAGACCACATGCGGGCCCTGTTTCTCCCTCCCGCCACCTTTTCTTCGATTAGCAAATTACTTCTCTCTGGGAGATGAATTCACCTGTGTCCCATTTCCCTCTAGCCGACTCCCACCGGCAGCCCGGGTCTGTTCTCCCAGATTCAGCTTCCAGGTTACCACTTCGAGCAAGCATTCCAGCAGCACAGCCCAGGTTATGTCAGGGGCTCTCCTTCCATGCTCCCCCACTTCACCCAACACCAGAGTGTCGACTGCTTGATCTAGTTCTGTTTGTCGCACCAGGCTGGTCTACTTGAAGGCATGAGCGTAATCTGCATTTAGTTCCCAGCACAGGGCTAAGTAGTTGTCAGACTGATGAATACGTGAAATCCCTGAGCTGTGAACCACTCAACACAGAGGAAGAGGAGCTGGAGAGGGGTGGGTAGACGGGATGCGTAGGAGCCAGCGATATTTAAAGCCTGAGTATGTAGCCCTTCTTCCCTTTCCCTTCTGCAGAGGCAGCCGGGGCTGGTGGGACTGGAAGGACATCGGGGTCAGTGCAAGGAGATGGCTGCAGCTGAGGAGGCAGCCAGGTGGCAGGGTCAGAAATTGTTTACGTCCAGGAGAGATGAGCAGTCATATTGAGGATAGAGGGGACCAGGGTTGTCCCCATCAGAGGATGGAGTTACAAATATGGGTAGGATGGGCACTGGAAGGAACCCTGTGGCATGGAACTGGAATTGGAGGTTCCAGTTTAAACTCATTTGTAATAGATGAACAGGGGTGTGTGTGTGTACACATTTACATAGATTTTCTCTATGCTGAAAAAGCCTTTAAACCATGATGCCCTGGTAGGAATGATTATACTTGCTGCAGGTGTAGTGCCTATACCTTGGCTTTGAAATACCATTTTCCATTAAAAGCAATCGGGGCTCCTTAGAGAAATGTCTGATCCCAAGGCTGGGGCAAGGAAAGTATGAATCTGGGACATCTTAAGCCAGGTTGTGAAACACTGCTCGAAAAAACCCCCGAGGTTTTTCAAAAGGACACAGGAGCCAGCTTGGAGGGGCTCTCAACTGTCCGAATCTGAGATGTGAATATCAAAATAATGAAAATTATTTTTTAAAGACTTTATTTAGAGAGAGAGAGAGAGAGAGTGTGTGCACACATGCGTGAGTGGGAGGAGACGGAGAATCTCAAGCGGACTGTGCTGACAGCAGAGCCCCAAACAGGGCTCCATCTCAAGACCCTGAGATCGTGACCTGAGCCAAAATCAAGAGTCAGACGTTTAACCAAATGTACCACCCAGGTGCCCCAATAATGAAAATGACTTAAAACCCAATGACTAAAACAGGAGTTCACAAGTCCACACTGATGCAAATAAATGGTGAAGGGAAATTCCTTTTTTACAGTAGAATGCCAACTAGCAAATGTAGAAAGAATAATAGAAGGAGGGTCACGATTAGGTGGCCATCTTACTACCATCAAGCATGGAAGATCAATGGATCCTAAAACTAGCGAAAGTTTGAGGACACAAGATACTTAATACACTGTCAAAGTATCCCCACACAAAGTATTTTATTAATTTCAAAGGGAAAACTAACTGTACAGGTATCTGGCAGACACCACCTTAACTGAAGGATCAGTGTTACCATCACCAGTAATCGGACAGTGGCATCACGTGCCCCCCACAGTAATATACAGAATGCGGCATCGCTTCTGTGGCATTTCTGCCCAGAATACATAACCTGAATTTACTGACTAGGAAACATGAGTGAAACCTAAATTGAGAGACATTTTTAAAACTGGCCAGAACTTTTCAAAAAATATGAAAATCACAGAAGGAAAGGCCGGGGGACTTCCAGATTGTGGGAGATCAAAGACCCGCCGTAACAATGAAGTGTAACCCATAATCCTGGCTTGATTCCTGGGTCAGAAGATTTTTTTTCTTTTTGCTAAAATAGCATTATTGGGACCACAGGCAACATCTGAATGGAGTCTCTAAATTAGATGGGTGTTTTGTATCAAAGGTAATTTCCTGATTTTGTTCGTTGTGATATGGTTGTGTAGAATGTCCTAAATAGTCTTTAGAGAATGTATTGAAGCAGGGAAGGGTAATGGGGTATTGTTTTGGTAACTTCTCCGATGGTTCAGAAGAAATATGTGAATATTTAAGGACTTACACATACGGTGGGGCAGGGGGAGAGAATGATAAAACAAATGTGGGGAAACATTAACAATCAGGTAACCTGGTGTAGGATGCACAGGGATTCCTCATGCATTTCTTGCCACCTTTCTTTAAGTGTGAAATATCCCAGTTCATGTTTCTAATATACTGAAAAGAAAACTGAGTGTTTAGAACCTGAGTTATGCAGAAAGGCTTTTATTTTTTAACCTGCAACCCCCTACCTTATTCATAAGACTAAATTGTTTTGGAACATGTTTAAAAAAAAAGAAAAAAATTGAAAATAAGTAAGAAATATATGTGGCCTTGGCAAAAACTGTCTAAATTGTCCAATTCTACAAAATGCTCGTGAAAGTCTGACAGATTAGGTGGAGAGGTTTCTTTTTGTTTTGGGAGATAGCCCAAACATCAATGCGGCTATTCTTCTGAGCTCCTGGTATCCTTTTACTCCAAACTTGACTGCAATTAGACACAGAGCGTGGGATACTGGGACACGGAGGCAGAAAATAATTATTAGTAAGGATAAAAGAGATAGACTTGGAAAACTTGTATAGAATTTTATGCATGTGTACACATTTTATTAAATTTGCATTCTAAGATATACACAAGGTCAGCATTTCACAAAACTTCCTATTATTTATTCCAAAAGCAGTTATCATGAAACAGAGTATGATTATATAAGTTAGTCAAGCAAAAAGAGCATCTGTAGGATTTTATCATATCATCTCTTGTACTTGCTTTCAAATAGAAGCCTGAAATATGATATATTAGAATAGGAAGAGAGAATTTTACTTTATAATAATGACCACTTTTCAAATATTAGACTTCATATAAAAATAAAGGGGTACTGTCAACAAAACGCATCTGAAGGCTAGCATCGCTTTTATTTTTTCCAAAACAATCCCTGCATAAACTTAACTTTCTAGTCAATTTGAACAATAAAAATGAACCCCGGTTTCAACAATGAAGTGATTCATCTTGTCTCCTAGTTCTCGCACTACTGCTAATGACTACAATTTCCTGTCCCAATTCTCACCCACCACTGGATCTCAAGAAGAAATTGAAATACCATCACATTCCGAAGGTTGTTTCTTACGAGTCCTAAATTAGAGCCAAAAAAATATCATGGCCAAAAGTATCCCTTTAAGGCAAAGGAGACAGTAGTGCGGAAGTGGATGATTAGCCTGTAAAAGAGAAAACCATCTCTCGGCATTATATGGGCAGAAACATTTGAATGCGGTTCTTTCAGAAACAGGACAGACACACTGGATACCATCAAAGTAATTCTTTAAAAATGGCGCGCTAGGGAACACGCTTCATAGTATGTACATTGATGTTGCGCTTGAAAGCTGAGGGACCTTGCACGGGCGAAAGCAATACGAGAAATCAAGCCGTTAATGGCCATCGGGGCGGTTAGTATAGTTTAGGATCAACACCACCTCGGATGCCAGAACTACTCACTGCAAAGCTAAGTGATGCTCTCTTGTAAGCCAAAGAGGACAGCTTTCCCCTCAAGCCATACGGTAGGACTATTCTGTGAGCCCCCTCAAAGCGCATCATCTTCCTTCAAAATTCAGAATCTTTGCCTTCAAAGGACACAGGGGCAGTAGTTTCCATTTCTTACATTCATTTCAAAAGTGGAATATTGTGATCCTAGCAGGCAAATTTGCATATTAAACACAGACAATCCAACCACGATGTCTGAACATTAAAAAGCAACCAAGCACAACAGACATTTTTACACGGTTTTAAATAATAAATAACACAACGATAGATTACACTCGGTTTTTTGTTTTTTAAATAGCTCTATCAGGATTTTCCTCTTTTAAAAATTAAATAACTTACGGTACCTCGGACTTACTATCATGTACACTGTTCACAGCTCAAACAGCTCCTTAAAAGCAGAATGCACAGTAACATCGACTTTTTTCAGCTCCTAAAAGCTTCCTCACAGATATTAAATTGCCCTTACTAGGAGGCAGCATCGACAAGAACTGGATTTGGACTCTGGTGGCAACACGATAACCCAAACAGAGTCAGCAGCAGCACGCACTCACCACGCGACAAAACCGACAAATCCAAGGACAGAAAAGTAATCAGAAAAAAAAAGCAGCAATCGAAACAGTATGTGGCAATCAGACACATTAAAGCCCCCTTTTCTACCCTACCTTAAGACATCCATCTTTACAGCACAACACTGTACCCCAAGGCACCTCAGGCCTCGTAATACCACCGAGACAAGCTGTCAAGCCCCATGCATGCTTTTCTACACAGCGCTTTGGGTGTAAATAACATTATTCATTCATTTGTAGATGCTCCACACATCTGGTCAAGGCAGGGATTTCTTCTCCTTGATAACACCACCTAGAAACATTAACAATATTTTATATATTCCTTCGGGCAACAGGTTTGGGGAGAAAAATATCAACTGTGGCTAAGGCATAAGAACCTGTGGAGAGTCATCCAGGCATCCTGTCAAGTCCATTTACATTCTCAGCACTAAAATCAATCCTCACGTCATACACTCCACCGGCAAAGAAGCGATATGGGTAGCAATGAAAGCGACTATGGGTTTCTTCCCCTCTGTGAGAAATGGCAAGTAAGCAGCTCAAACAGGAAAAGGAAACAAAATGATGTACTTGAAGCTGATGCAGAAAAACAAAAATTTAATATAATCGAAAGCAATCCATCTGTTATTGTGAAATAAAGAGATCTGAAACTATGTAGTCAACAGAGACCAAAACAAAACAAAACACGAACAACAAAAAAAAAAACCCAAATCTCTCAAGCAAGAGAATTTCTGATCAACTTTAGCTGTCGTGTTGCTGCTGGGAAAAAGAACCACTGTTGAAAATACACATCAGTGCTTTCCTTAAACGTATAGGCTCTATAATAGGTGCTCTTTGAGGCACCGAGGAATATATATATATGTATATATATATACTGAGCAATCAAAAATGAGTATTGGAGATTTAGTCACTAGATCCAAAATGAGATCAGCAAAAAAGAGACATACGTAAGGTCACTACACTCATAAAACTGAACTTTTAGAGAAGAGAGATGCCACACAGAATGGCATCGGAATGGTTTTTTTTGGGTTTTTTTTCAGCCTGTCGCACTTTAATCCTCATTATGGATCAAAGTTCTCTGCGTTCCTCACTGCAAGTTTTATGTAAGGAACGGCAGTTAAGAACGCTGAATCAGAAATGGGTAAGTCACTTGGATGAGAGATCGTCCATCAAGATGAACGGAGAGCATGGACTGGAGCATGCTACTGGAAACTCTGTGGTTGTTCTGCCTTTAGCCAGTGAGTCTGAGGATAAGCCACTGCTGCTACTACTGCCATCCAAAATATCTGAACTGAGGACAAAGCAAAAAGAATTATAAGCAGATGCATCTATCAGGATAAAGGTAAACATAACATGCAACGACAAAGTTCCAAGAACTCACACATCGGTAAGAGCATTTGTAAATAATAAAAAGCGTAAGCGACAGCAATGACCTACACAAGGTGCTACATTCGGATACCTGCAAAAACAAGGTCACAGATAGCCAGAGGACATTCAAGGTTCCATACCACTTTGGTGCTCTCTTGGAGTCACCAGAACGTCCAACACGGAGTAAGCATTCCTTGACGTGTCATGATTTTGGTGAGCGAGTTCCCTTACCTTCAGCTCAAAAGATCGCTATCCTTAGATTTCTCTTCTTCCCTTCCCATCAGCCTTCGAGTAAGAGGACTGGTTACTCACTGAGGCACCCTGGACCATCTGAAGTACTCTAGTAAGTTCCCTGCTTCATGGCTCCTCTACCCCAGAACACGGTCCTTCGACTACTCTAGATCCGACCGCTTCCCCCTTCACACCCCCTTCCCAAGATGCCTTCAAGTCAAACACTTCTCTTTTCTGATTTCTCATATAAAAGACCATTTGTCTTTTATATTCCTCTCATCTGATGAACTTCTGACACTGTTTCCCTTTCTCTTGCTGTTAGAACCTACAAGTATCTCTTCAAGCCTCCTTCAGTTACTATCCAGTTAGGCTGCTAGAAGGAATGTTCTATAGCCACAGACCCAATACCCTCACCCTCCACTTGCCTCTTTGACTCTGACAGCTAGCTTCCACTCCCATCCTTCCACGAAAACTCCCAATCTGGGCACCAGAGCCTCTAGGATCCAGCCCAGGGACTCCTTACCCACCCAGCCTAGGCTCTTGTGGCTGCCAACCATCCATCTGGCCTGCTTCGTAATAAACCCAGCTTCATGCTTCAGTATTCACCATTTCACACCAGGCTGCCTTTCTGGCTCTGAGTCCCATCAGTCCAACATGTAAGTCCTATGCTCTATATATCTGGCCTGAATTCACTCCTTCATTTATTCTAATATTTACTGAGTATCTGCCAAGGGCAGGAAGTATGCTAGATCTTAGAAATATGATGGTGTCTAAGACAGACATGGTCCCGGCCCTCATGGAACTTACGAAGTACAGTGCAGAAGACAGACATTTAAGGAATCATGCTGATACGTGTGTAACTTGGGATCAAAGCAGCACAAGCAAGATACAAAGGGCTCTGCGAGTATGTGGCATGAGTAATCTGATCCAATGTGGAGGAACTGGAAGGAACACGTTCCCCAAAAGTGATACTTGAGCTGCTCATCTGAAAGATGAGTAGGTATTAACTAGGTCTGGTTTGGGAGGAAGCAAGGGTGGTTTTTGGAGCCGAAAGAGGGCTAGTGTGGTTGTTAAGTAGAGAGAGCGAGGACACGATGAGAGACAAAGCCGGAGAGGTCGTCGGGTGGTTTTAGGATTTGCAGAGACACACTTTTTAATTTTGAAAAGGGAAGCAAGCACAGAATTGGAAAAGGAATAATGAATCAGGAAATATGGGTTCTAGATGAAGTCTGGTCACTAGCTCTTCTACAAAAGCCCACCCTGGTCTAATGTGCTTGGAGGCTAAATATTAGCTTCACTTTTAATATGATCACTTTTATGGATCTCCAGGTTAATACATTCCTGGTGTTAAGCAACCCATGGCACACTTGGAAGTTTCTGGGCCCTGTACCCTCCCCACCACCTCAAAGACATGTAATGCTTTCCCCCACTTCTCTGCTATTTTTTTCTATTGCCTGTGGATTGTTTTTAGGCAGAGACAGAAAACAAATAAACTTTGGAAAAGTAAACATAAAAAGGGAAACAGTACAGTCCACGGTACTCCCACTCTATGCTCACTGCTGTGAAATGCATCATTAATAACAGCACTTTTAAGTAAGAAGTTCGGAAAATTTAGCTGGCACTGCTGTTTTTCAACCCACTGGTAAAATAGGTCTAAAATATGAATTATTCAAACTACTGAAAGAAAGTTACACAGATAATCTAAGGCATTGGAAAATCAAAAGACCTTTATATTTGCCTTTGGAACATATGTGATTTTTCCTCCTGCAGCACTTTGCCTAGACTAATATTAAAATGAATTTACTTTCCTAAAGCACATATTGGCTGGGCAGCCGAAGGACACGCTCTGTGCTACTTGGCAAGAAGAAACAGGCCTTGATTAAAATTTGGCCACCAAGCAGATAATATGAATATAAATAAAGACTTTCTTATTCCAACCACCGGCCTTATGGTGAGCCCTGGGTTAAAAGATTCCATTTGTAACAAGACCTGCTTGCTTAGGTGAATCCTGTATTCACTCAAAAACACAGAACATGGCTCATGAGGAGAAACCTCTCATCCAGCACAGTTGATTACCTTAAGAGAAATAAGCTAACAGGGAAATTACCAAGAAGTTACCAGGAAAAAAAGAATACAAATCTGAACATTTCGTTTCGTATATTCCTTTTCAGGAATTTCTTCTCTATTATTAAATATGAACATACGAAAAATTATGCTCATTAATAGTAAAATAGCATACTTAAATTTAGCCTCCAGCATAATTTAGATTCAGAACTTGGTAAACCGTTAACCAGGTATTTTCTCTGAACTAAGGTCTAGTTTCTATTCTAATAAATCTGACACTACTACACTTGGTCATGGAAGCAGAGACTACAGGTCACAGATTACCCACTGTCGGTAAATCCGTGCAGAGCAAGACTTCTGTAATTTTTTTTTTAATTCACAGAGAGCTCCCCGAATAAAAGTGACTTTCACAGCGTTCATTACTAAACCTTCTGTCAGGCCTTCTAAAAGCAACAAAGTATGGTCCAATTCAAGTTTATCTTTTTCCTTTCCTAGCTGAAACTCTGATGGAGGTATTAATGGGCCTCAGACTAATGACTGAAAGCCAGACAATGCAAGGAAAGCAAAGGACCTAGATAGTTCAAGCTGGACACAGGAGTACAAGCATCAAAAAATGAACTAATTCAGGGCACCGGGGTGGCTCAGTGGGTTAAGCCTCTGCCTTCAGCTCAGGTCATGATCCCAGGATCCTGGAATAGAGCCCCGCATCGGGCTCTCTGCTCAGCGGGGAGCCTGCTTCCCCCTCTCTCTCTGCCTGCCTCTCTGCTTACTTGTGATCTCTCTCTGTCAAATAAATAATTTTTTTAAATAAACTAATTCTAATTCATTCTGGCTACTGAGTATACATAATGATGCAATATCTGAACCACACAACCAAAAATACTTATGACTTTTTTTTTTTTTTGGAAATTTCAATTCTTTTTTTTTTTAATTTTTATTTTTTTAATTTTTTATAAACATATATTTTTTACTTATGACTATTAAGGTAGTGTCCTCGGTCTAAAAAAAGTAAGAGTGAAAGTATAAGAGAATTATTAAAACATTCAAATGATAAACAACAAAATTGGGATGTCCAGTGTAACTGATGCTATTACCCACCTGGCGGAGTCACTTTGTGCCTTGTGCAGTCAATAAACTGAGTTCTATCCGACTAAGGACAGGCAGGAAAATGTACTCCCAATTCGCCACAGCCCTATCAACCCCCACACAGATTCTGGTACTACCCCTTGCTGTGGATTAAAGTGGTCCACAGAGTAGGTTTTCTGGTCTCTACGATCTTATCTTAGAAAGATCCAACATTATATTTCCACATAACTTCTAAGTTTTTAAGATCACATATTTAAATATAATCACTTCCATAGTCACCTTGGGGATAGTTTCTTTTTTTTTTTTAAAGATTTTATTTATTTATTTGGCAGGCAGAGATCACAAGTAGGCAGAGAGAGAGAGAGAGAGGAGGAAGCAGGCTCCCCGCTGAGCAGAGAGCCCGATGCAGGGCTCGATCCCAGTACCCCAGGATCATGACCTGAGCTGAAGGCAGAGGCCCCAAACCACTGAGCCACCCAGGCACCCCGGGGATAGGAGTTTTAAGTACCAGCACAGATGTCTAAGCTGCTCACTTAAACACAATCAAGGTATATATATACGGTTCTATTATTAAATAAATCGTGATTAAATCTCATTCTTTGTACACGTCACATATTCCTGATTAAGTTTTCTTGCCGTGACACATATACCACTAAAAATAATGTGAAAATCACTAAGTGAAACCCAGTGAAAAATGTTAAAATATAAAGGTTAAGTCAGCAGTCACACTAACACTGACGCACTGGGCAAGAATCTCATGGGAGAAAACTTTTCCTTTCCTGTCTGAGAAACAGACTATCACTGAATCTTCACTACGTGGCTAGTGGCCCTAAAAACAGATAATCTTGTTCCCATAAGAACAAGGAGCAGAACAAGAGTCCCCAGCACACAAAAGGAATCAAAGCACCACGGAATGGTGAACTTCCAAGCTACGATCAAATTCTTGAGGTTCGGAAGAACTAAATGCAGAATGACATAATTCCTGTGGTTGACAACGTTCCCTGGATTTGCTTGGCAAAGATTTCAGAGATTTCATCTAGTAAAAAAATATGATATCAAGAGCGGGCCTACTATTCCTGTGGGCAGCAGTCACCACATTGGACACAAACCCTACATAGGTCTCTACTCAAACTTCACGCTTAATTTACACTTCAAAGATGTCAGATTTTATTTTTTTAATATACTGTCTTTTTAAGATTTCATTTATTTGACAGAGAGAGAGAGCATGCACAAGCAGGAGGAGCAGTAGGTGGGGGGGGACCAGGCTTCCTGCTGAGCAAGGAGCCCAACGTGGGGCTCAATCCCAGGACCCTGGGATCATGACCTGAGCAAAAGGCAGATGCTTAACCGACTAAGCCACCCAGGTGACACCCAAGATGTCAGATTATAATGACTGTTATCTAACATATGAAGTTTAACTTCAAGTTTTAAAAACCCATCTTTCCTTTGTGGGGTGGGGCAGGGGGACAAACGAAGACAACTGAAATGATGAGATGCCATCTACTAACGATCGACCTTTTCTGCTCCCTAAAATGTATAAAAATGGTTTCCTTGGTTATCACATAGATTGGCTATCCTTGGCAACAGAAACCAGAACACAGGTAGTTATCTCTCTCCCCATTTCTAACAATACTGATCAATGAAAGAAAGTCTGATCAATGGAACTGCATTATAGAGATAGGAAAAAAAGGTTTTGCAAAAGCAGCATCCAATTTTTACAAATCACGAATAACTCCTGTTCAAAATCTCTTCATTGCAAACATAAATGTCAACAAGGTACCCCAAAAGTCAGAGCAATCTTAAGCTTTTAATATCCTCAGGAGTCCAAATGCTACAAACTTACTGAAAATACCTTTTAAAGTTTAATTGCTTAAATATCTTTCACACTTAGTTTTGTGAATTTGGACAATAAACTTCAACCTATTACTTGAGCCACACGTTGGCTTGTTACTGCTCTGACTGGCCATGAAGGAAGTGAATCTTTCCAGTGTGAGGCAATGGTTTTTGTCTTTATGGATCAAAAATGCCCTTAATCACCAATGTCGATGTCTCCAGTGCTCTCACAGTTAGTGACAGTTCTAAGGAGAAAGAATGGGAGTGGTGGTAACATAAATAGGACCCTCACCATAGCCACCATCGTTGACAACTTGGGTTTTGCTATTCAGAGGAATAAACGTCTGGACAAGGGGTGAGGACCCTTCATAAATCCCAGACCCTTTGCTTTCCTTCCTTTTTTATTGTTTTATGGCATCCTGTACAGTCTATGACAATATTTTTTTAAAAATCGCCTTACCCTCTGTGTTTTCAGCTTGGCGAAATGCTTCCTTATCTTCTCCCTAACTTGGTCACTTGGTTAGCAACTGGGTAAGCAAAGCTATTTATACTGTCATGTGCCTATATTAAAACACACTTTACCATAAAAGTGATAGGCAGTTTCCACTAAGTGTAGAGTTTCATCCACTAGTCCTCTTGACAAGCTTTAGAAGTTTTCTCTTTGCAATCATCTACATACCTGGAAAGGCTCTCTATGCCAAAATTAGCACACTGAGCTACCAAGGACAGACATAGATGATAGAGGAGAGACTGTGGGGCTGAAAATAGCTAGAACAATCTAAAAGGCATCTGTTCCAAGGTTAGAACAGTACTGATCAACAAGTCTAATAAACTAGAAGAATCTGTGACTTCTTGGTCAACTACAAGTGCAGGTTATCTTACACAAAACAATAAATATGTGATCTGGAAAGGAAGAATCACTAATCTTTATACCTTATAAGTGGCGTGCACAATTCCTCCATTTAGAGGACACCATCCTTATATTTCTAAAGTGAATGCACTTTTGGGCTCTTAAAAAAGATCCTCAGCTATAAAACTCAGGCAACAAAAGTACTGAAAGGCACTACACAGTTGTGTCTAGAACACAGGGGCTCAGTGAATTGATTAGAAATAGGTGCCAAGGGGCACGAGGGTGGCTTGGCTGGTTAAGCATCTGCCTTCGGCTCAGGTCACGATCCCAGAGTCCTGGGATGGAGCCCCGCATCGGGCTCCCTGCCTCTCCTTCTCCCTCTGCCACCACCCCCCCACTTGTGTTCTCTCACTCGTGATCTCTCAAATAAATAAATAAATTAAATCTTTTAAAAAATTTTTTAAAAAGAAGTAAATACTGAAAGAATTCAAAGTATTACCCGGCCACTGCCACTATCCCTTCCCCTTCCTTCCAATATATGTCAGCATTCAAGTACTCGACTTCAGGTACATGAAAAGATATTAACTTCTGCACCGAAACACTGAAGGGCCTTAAGTTAGATGAGTATGGCTGAAAAAAAATATTATGTGACTAGACCACGGGAATCAGGAAGTGTTTTTATACTAACACTTCTTTTTATACTAAAAAACAAAACCTGGGTAGGACTGTGACAGAACACCCCCCAAATTTCAAAAACACTTTATAACAGAAAATGCTATAGAAAACGCCATGCTTCAGAGGATGCTGGTCTTCCCTGCTAAGTCAAAGGATATAATACAAAATGCAGGCAGAGCAGCTACAATCAATGCACATTATCCACACCAACCTGGAAACTCTCTCACGCCATCCAGCTGTTGCCACGCTCCCACACCATTAGCACCTACCGAGAGAGGCTGACCTAACAGGAGCTAGGGAGGAAAGGGAAGGTGCCAGAAACATACACACACTTCCGAAGGAGTACTCAATGACTTTCAAATGATCTTTTTTTCACATTCTCTGTACCTCCCTGGAGCCTTCCCCTCTATAGAGCATGAATAAAAAGCCAAATGTTATTCCAAATGATCCCAACATACTTCAGATGTGGCTCTTTTTTAATAGATCATCCCCTAACATCCTTCGGATTTGCTTTCATTTTTTACCATGAACTGAGATCAGACAGTTGTGCAGCCTCTGGAGACAGCATGCTGGTAGTGCCTTGGAAGAGCCTCTTGGGCTGGCTTTCTGTCTCCATTTCACCTACAACAGAAAGAGATGAATGCTACCGTAAAACAACTTTACAAATACAGGCGTGGGGCTAAAATGGGATGATCTTTGTTCAACTAAAGCTCAGAACGCTTCGTCAAGCCATTACTTCAAAGCTGTTTTTCCACAGGCTTTAAAGTGGAAGAAATAATACTTCCATATAACCTCAACCAAAAAGTAAGCAGCCCTTAAAAAAAAAAACACACACACCTTATTTATAGCATGCTATGGATATAGTCCTGTTCTTTAAACAAAGAGCAGAACCAGAACACGGACTGCATCAGGCAAAATGAATCAGGCTTACCCCAGCAGAAATAAAGAACCATCCCCAAACAGCTGAAGCTCACAGCGAATAATGATTTATCCTAGGCAATTAGCAAAGACTACTGATTTTATATTATTTTAATATATTGGAGTATTTCCTGAGTCAAAGTCAAATTGGTTAAAAAGTATGCAGTCTAACGGTGTATAAATTAAAGGTTGCTTTAGACTACTTAGGGAAAATGAACACTTTAAAAAGTGACTTTGAATGCCCATCTGTAATTGAAAGCAATCATTAATCCATTCAGGAAATTGGTGTTGTACTGGCAACATCTCACTCTTACAGACTATCTTAGAATATCTTTAAGGTAGCAGAAAAACTTTGCATTAATCGGAATAACAACATTTTGCCACCAGGAGTGCAAAGACTAAAAACCCTCAGTTAAGACAAAAAAAAAGCCCCCTTTCAAATAAGCTATGATTTAAAACACACAAATACCTTAGTTTTGAGGCTCTTTATCTGAGCTTTAAAATGGAATATTAAATAAAACTTAATTCTTGGGCCTAACTATATGTTCCAATGGGAAATTAGTAATTGTGAATTTACAGCCATACAAGATTCTTCTGATAGAAAAAGAGCAAGCAAGAACAAATGCAACATTTATTTTTTTCCCTCATATTATCAATTAATTCATATTATCTTTCTTCTGGAGCTATTTTGGAAATTACCAACTCAGGAAAAGTTGTATTTTTATTTGCTTTTGACATGCTTTAATATGGAGCTTTTAAAAGCTACTGCCAGACTTTCGACACCTCATTAGCAAAAGACTTTAGCCCTTTTAGCAAAGAATTCCTCCATCTGCTGGTATATTTTGGAATAGCTTTGAAACTAAACCACCATACTAATTCCAACTTCCTGCAATATATCAAAAATTAATAATAACAATAATAATGGCTTTACTTTCCAAGTGTTATTTTCACCTAATAGCTCCTGAGAAGGTTCTTAGGGTTGTAAATAACTCCTTGCAGCATTAAGGTAAAAGACTACCAGGTTATAAAAAAAAATTATTCACTAAATGCAAACATCATCACTATATCAAAACCTACTTTCCAGAAAAAGTATGATATCTGAAATATCACACTTTTTGAATCTGTGCATGGTGCTATTGGTGGAAAGTTTCCACCAAAGCTCCAAGTACCTGTTTACCCAGTATTAGGAGTGAGATTGTTTTCCTGGCCCCAAAGGTGATCTGCACAAAGAAACCACTTGCCGAGTTGCTTTTTCAAAATTATGGTTAAAACTCTTGTTTAAAATGACATCCAGGGGCGCCTGGGTGGCTCAGTGGGTTAAGCCGCTGCCTTCGGCTCAGGTCATGATCTCAGAGTCCTGGGATCAAGTCCCACATCGGGCTCTCTGCTCGGCAGGGAGCCTGCTTCCTCCTCTCTCTCTGCCTGCCTCTCTGCCTAGTTGTGATCTCTCTCTGTCAAGTGAATAAATAAAATCTTTAAAAAAATAAAAAAATAAAAAAAATAAATGACATCCAACACTTGGAATCATACGGGTATAGCCCCAGGAAGGATGACTCAACCTTTCCTAATTTTTGTGCCTTTTTAAAACAGACTCCATAAGGGGCCCTCAAAGGCATCTGAAACTAGCACCGAGTGAGATCATTTTAGTTTAGTGCCCTGTGGTTCAAAATAAGGTAATTAAGAGCACCCCATCATATCAAAAACCCTATGGACTCGAATATGAGGCAGTTTCTCTCTGTGAGGCATAATTTGGTGGTGGCTTATATCTGAATATGCGTGTTCAGGGACCTATTTACCAGGACATAAGCATGTACTTCTGCAATGTATTAACTTGCATCTACTTTCTATTCAGATCACTGAGAGGCAAAAATTTCTGGAATATATATTGGTAATATGAATTTATGAATAAGATTCAGTTATGAAGTACAAAAAACATAGACAGTATCAGATAACTCATTTACAAAATTTAGATTCCATAAAGCATATGCTGGGAAGAATATTTCCCATTTCTTTAGAAAAAAGGACTCATGCCTTGAGCTAATTTCAGACAAATTCTAGTTTGTCATTCAAGCTCAGCTAGGTTTAGTATCAGAAGTGTGACACTTGCCTTTTCTTTTCAGAGGACCAAGAACACTGGGCCTGATGCACTTGACTGGACTCTGACTCCTCCTGCTTCAAAGAATAAACAAACAGGATGTGAAGTGCTTCTAAGATGCAAGATAAATGTTAGAGCCCACCAAATAAATCAATGAAATTGACAGTCATCTAGAAAACGGTGGAAAATGCCCGTGTTGAAAGTTAACGAACTGAAATGCCAAAACATGATCTGAGCTGGCCTACAGCAATCAGAGACAACACGGCATTTCAAGCGATTTTAAAAAATCATTCTGTAAGACAAGGTATCTACAACAGTTTTTTTTTTTAAGATAAACCTTATTAAAAAGGTATCTTGAGGAGCGCCTGGGTGGCTCAGTGGTTTAAGCCTCTGCCTTCGGCTCGGGTCATGGTCTCAAAATCCTGGGATCAAGCCCCGCCATCGGGCTCTCTGCTCAGCCAGGAGCCTGCTTCCCCCTCTCTCTCTGCCTGCTTGTGATCTCTCTCTCTCTGTCAAATAAATAAATAAAATCTTTAAATATATATATATATATATATATATATTTAAAGGTATTTCGATTTAACTGGTCTACAATCTTATATTTTTTTCCTTATCCTTATAAAGAATATATTATGGGGTGTGTGTGGGTGGGTGTGCGTGGGGGTGGGTGTGTGCCTGGTAAAATGTCACTGGTAGAATATAGGTGACAGGTAGTATGCGGATGCTCATTTGGTTCAATTTTGTTGTCTGTTCGATAATTTCCGTAAGAAAACGTTGGGGAAAAAGTTCATCAGGAGAGACAAGCTGTTGCAAAGCAGGTTCACTTACCTGGTGAAGCGTCTCGGACTAGGAACGGGGCTCGGGGGCAGCCCGCTGCTGCTCACAAACATTTGTAAGGATGGTGAAAAACATTGCTAGAAAAAACACATTTCATATTAACATAGCTTTAGTGCTCCAGCTTTCAAAAGGTTCTCAAGATAACAGAAACAACATCCTTAGAATTACTTAGCTGTCTGTCTATATGCACACACACACACACATACACACACACACGAGAGAATATACACATGTATTGACAGACCATTTTTTTTTCCAAATTACTATCACAGACTTTCATTCACTTTCCTTCTCATCATCGGATTCTTTACACATGAGGTGGGGTGTGTGTGTATGCGTGCGTGTGTGTGTGTGTGTGTGTGTGTGTGTGTTTTAGAGAGTTAACAGCTCAGTGTGTGAAAGAGAGTTAACATCTTGTAAACGAGCCGACCTTTCCAAATCCTCTAGTGGGCGATGGTGCTGGAGACACCGGGGTGAAGTCAATCCTTTTAGGAGAATACAGTTTCTCCGGCTTCTCAAAATCGCTGTCACTCTGTAAACACACAAGTGTTACTTCCTCATAATTCACAATCCAGCACATCACAGCTCTTTACTACTCAAACACACCTACATTTTTAGAATAGGAATGTACAGATTCTAAAAGTTGCACTCTCATGTTTTGGTGGAAAAGCAGAGATCAGAAATGAATACAAATTTGGAAACGGGGTGGGGGAACAGAAGGGTACCAAAAAAATGAATGAAGCCAATGAACAACATAAAGGTTTCCAGAAAAAAAAAACCAAGCAAACATGGGATTAACTTTACCAGGCTCAAGCTCTCATCCCATGACTGGCTTATCTGCATTGCTGTCTGCACTTCCCTAAAACAAACAGAAATGAAAGGCCATTCAGTGCTCAGACATACATACAAGACATACATCAGGCTAGACCCTGTTCTCATGGAGCACTAACCGTTCATGTGCAGTTTCCCTGTTCATCATATCCATGCCTTCCTCCTGCAAAGACAAACACATGCTGAAAACACAGTATTTATGCACATCCACATGGTTCTCTACCTCGAAGAAAATCTTAGAAGACTTTTCTACCTTCTTTGCCATCATCACAGCGCAGCAGAACATTCTAAGATTGTCTCCCCTGCCGCATCTGTGTTTCACCTGCACACTCAGAAGAATTTCCAGCTGCCTGTGGCTATTCATGTTTAATGGCCCAATCTTCAGAATGAAAATAAAAGCGAAGTGGACAATTCAGACTACTGTAGCTCTGAGCTAGGAAGGAAAATTTACCCTTTTGATCTGATGCAGCCTGCTGCTAGGAACACGGTTAGGCGAGGACGACAGCAACTGGAAGGGAAAAGTAAACATTTACTATTTTCTGAAGCATGGAGTAGCAGTCTGCTGTCAGTCCTGGTGTCCAACCTCCTCCCAGATAAGATTTCATAGTCTTCTCAGAGATGTAGCTCTTTAGATCACTGAACATTAGTGCACCAGAGGCAGGACATTCAGTCTTTGGAAAGTACACCAGGTGTCCAACCTCAAAGCACCATCTGTCACTAGACAGCACTGACTTTAACACTTTTCCCAAATGAATGCAGGGCTGTGTACATTTATGTGAGAGAGAAAAAAAAAATATTCCAGGCCTTGGAAATATCCATTACCCCACTTATCTAAAATAAGGAACTAGGTAAGAAGGGAAAGGAAAAAAAAATTGATTTTAGTCATTTTAACACCAAAGTACCAATGGTACATGTCTTCACAGGCTCAGAAGCCCAGTATAATATTCTATGATTAGGGTCGATCGAAAACATTTTAAAGCTGCCATAAGATTTTGCTTGTGTGATCTAAATCAGTCCTAAAATTTGGTCATCACCGCTATCACCGCAAACCCTACTTACTAGTTAAGAAAAATCAGTGTGGAAGGCAATGTGTATTTTTCAGATAGCTTCTGCTTTCCCTTAGATCACTGCGTTTTTGACAGCGCAAAACTAAAATGATTTGGGGGGAGGGGGCCCAAATTATGTTCTGGCAAAATAATCACAATCTAATCACAAGATGAAAGGTACAATTCCTCTCAACAGCTCTTACAGGGCTCTAACAGCCATAATGTAAACAACTGCTACTTAGTCCCTAATTAAATCCAAATAAACCTGTAGTGCCGTAAAACCAAATAAGACACCAGCCCTGTTACAAGAGGCCCTATCCGATTAAAACGTCTAAAAATCCTAATGTGGTGAGTCGTACAAAATGGTGATAAATTGCTCCAAGTTTTTTAGGCAAAAGCGAAGTCAGGTGAAAAAAAAATTTTTTAAAGGTATACACTGAAACAGGATTTTACCTCAAAAGGATATCTCTTCAGTACCCTCCCCTTCCTCTTACTTTTTCCTCTCCTAGGCTCTGAAAATAAAAAAAAAACTTTACGAATAAAATCCTCTTAAATAAAAGGGGTTTTTTTTCCCCCACTAGAAAACAAACACATGTTTACTGGTAAGCTCTTAATGAAGGCCATTTGAGAAACACTAAGCGGGGTGCCTGGGGGCGCAGGCAGTGACGCAGCTGACTCTTGATTTCGGCTCAGGTCATCATCTTGGGGTCCTGGGATGGAGCCCTGAGTTAGGCTCCGTGCTCAGCCGGGAATCTGCTTGTGATTCTCTCTCTCCCTCTGCCCTGACCCCTCCCCCGACTGGTGCCCACTCTCCCTCGCTCTCACAAATAAATAAATAAATCTTTCCCCCCAAAAAGGAAAGAAAAACACTAAGCTACTAGGCAAGTAAATAAGGGAGGAAAGACTAAGAGAATACCAGAGAAGAGAGCACAGATGTGTCTGTCAGAGAACAAAAGAAACCCCAGAGGCCACGAAATCTGCAGGAAAGCCAAAGATTGCAAAAAGCTGATGGCAGATAAAGTCAGAAGTATAGATGCTGCATCTATATGACGTCCAACTTGTCAACGTACACAGAACTGGAAAGAAGACCCAAAGGGGAAGAACAATGCTGTGGCTAGTACTAGAAACAAGTGTTAATGAACAGGCTGAGAAAAAAGCCAAGTGCTTCAAGGAGGATGCTGGTTAATGGCATTAAGTACAGCAAAGAGCTCAAGTGGGGTAAGAAATGAGGCCCCTGCCACCAGCATCACGTGGGCACTGGTGACTTTCCTAAGAACAGGGTTTGTTGTTTTTTTCTTCTTTTAAGATTTTATTTAGAGAGAACGAGAGCAGGAGGAGGAGCAGAGGGAGAGGGACAAGCCAACTCTGCATTGAGCACTGAGCCCAACGTGGGGCTTGATCCCAGGACCCTAAGATCATGACCTGAGCTAAAATCAAGAGTCGGACACTTAACCGACTGAGCCGCAGGCACCCCTCCAAGAACAGGTTCTTTAAAAAAGATTTTATTTGTGATAGAGTGAGAGCAAGAGAGGGAGCTGAGTGGGTGGGGGGTGAGCATAGGGAGAGGGAGAAACAGGCTCTTCACTGTGCAGGGAGCCTGACGTGGGGCTCGACCCCAGGACCCTGAGATCGTGACCTGAGCCAAAGGCAGAGGCTTAACCCACTGAGCCACCCAGGAGCCCCTGAGAACAGTTTTCTAATAGTGTGGTGATAGAGGTAGTGAGATCACAAACTGGCTGAGTGGTTGGCAAGAAACTAGGAGATGAAAAATGAGAGGAAGTGTGCTGTGGATTAAGCTCTGTGAAAGCTCAGAGGGGTGGAAGGAAAACGGAAAGAGAGGCCTATGAAAGAAGACAAGTCTGTGTTCCAGATATTAGATATGTGAGTCAGAAGAAAGTGGGAGCAAAAAAGCCAGGCAGGAAGGGACTAGAGGGTAGACAAGAGCCTGAGCAAAGTGACAGGAGACTCAGAAAATCTAGGAACCATTAGGAGAAAGTGCCCCATATGAAGGTAAAGACATTTTCAGGAGAAGAAAGCTGACATGTATACGAGACAGCCAACTGCACAACTGTGAATAGGGAAGGGTCATCTGCCAAAAGTGAAAGGTGTAGGAAGCTTGCAGAATTTTTTTCAAAATTTGAATATTGCTTTGGAGAACAGCATGGAGCAAGTGGCACCTGGAACCCAAAATGCCCAGGAAGAATTTATCTCCTGGCCCTTCAAATGACCAATTTCTTGAAATTTCCCTACTCCTATACAGGCAACACCTTTCCACTGGTCACTAAGAAATAAAAGTTCAGTCCTCTGGAGTACTCCTTCTCCCTGCATTTATACCTAATCCGTTGTCAAATCATGAAGAAACTATCTCTGCACATCTTCATGTGCCAGTCCCCTCCCTTCCACTTTGCTCCACACCTTGCTTTTGGCAGGTTAATACAAGACACAGGGAAGTGTATTAAGATTTATAGGGTGGGGGGGCCCGGGTGGCTCAGTGGGTTAAGCGTCTGCCTTCAGCTCAGGTCATGATCTCAGGGTCGTGGGATCGAGTCCTGAGTCGGGCTCCCTGCTCAGCAGGGAGTCGGTTTCTCCCTCTCTCCCCTCTGCCTGCTACCCTTCTTCATGTGCTCTCTGTCAAATAAATAAATAAAATATTTTTTAAAAGATTTATAGAGGACACTGCGATATAACATGTAAGGTGTAATCAGCGACGACAGAAGTACCCAAAGGGTGCTGCAGAAGGCTTCCTGAAACAGGAAGCTCAAAAGGAAAAGGGGATGGAGGGAAGAACCACGTAAGCATCACCACAGAGCAGTGAATCAACATGGCTCCTCCAGCAAACCTAGGGACTGTAGTGCCGCCCGAGAAAAAGATATTTGTTGCGAGGGAGAGACGAGCCTAGACAGAGTGGATAAGAATCTTCACGTTTAGAAAAGAGAAAAAGTCAAGTGTAAAGAGGCAAATTCATTTTCCCTTCTTTGCTCTACTACTGATATCAGGAACACAGCTGGGTAACAAGTGGAAACATTTTTCATAAACACAGCAAAATTAAATTCTCTTTTCCAGCATCCTCGGGGAAGGTGACATGAATCAAACCTCCAGATCGCTAACATTTTCCCCTTTAAGTATGTTTAGCCACTTCAGCTGGAAATCTTTCTTGAAAGCATTGTAATTTCCCCCCCCCCCCCGCTTTCTTAAACAGATTTTTCCAAACAGAATGGCTCTGGCGTGTCTCTATTCTAATCCCGGCCCTGCCGCTTCCCAATTATGTGATTCTAAGCAAGTCGCTTCTATCGGCTGAGTCTTAGCTGCTGCCTCTTTGAACTGGGAAAAACATCTTTTGTCCTGCCGACTTCATGTGGGTTGCTATGAGAATGACAAGTGTGTAAGGACTCTGTAACATGTAGAACACCACATAAGCATAGGTACTACTATAATTTAAGCAAAGGTTAATGACCTGGGTATCTTTAAGAACATCAAGTATTTTACAGTTCTATGCCGGCGAGGTCCTCAGGGTCTATTAACGGGCTCTCAGCCCTTGTACTAAGCCACGGACTAATTTTTTAAAAGCCTCTCTCTGCTTTTCAGTTTTTCCCTCTCCTCCCCTGCTAGCAGCTATTAGTATACCTTAAACCCGAATGTACCTCTTCTGATTTGCTGCTTCTCCACACTACCGAGTTGGAAGCTTATTATAATTGTGCATAAATTTTAGATGATTCAGAGGTCAGAGAGGCTCCCTATAAATGACGAACCTTTGTGCACAGACTATGGAAATCAAGCACAGCCATTCACAGGTCTGTTTGCTTACATCTCAGATGTCTTCCAGAGCGCTGCAGCTACTGGCTAAGTGGGGTCCGCATGTGAAGTGCTACTACATAAAAAACCTCATCATAATTTCTCCCAATGCGACTGGCTAATAAGATGATCCCTGACAGCTCTGGCTATATAAAACAGTCACTATTAGCAACTCTACCGGGAATATAAATATAGGCATTATAAAGGAGCGCTTACTTTGGGTAAATAACATTGTCCAACAGCTATGTGTCAGAAATAAACACTCTGCTACTGTCTAAATGATTTTTGCTTCCTAGGACAAATAAAGACCACTTTTTCAGCTATATTTAGAAGTCAATCCTGATTTACCTCATAACCATGATGCAAGCAGTGACAAAAAAAAAATGAATAGTTTTTTTTTTTTTTTTAAATACAAAGTCCCACAGCCAGGAAAAAACTTTAACCAGATCTCTTTTTGGCACTGAAAGCTGACAATGGCCACTCATGAGCGAGGTAGGTAAAATAATTTTCTTTTTCTTTTGTGAACAATGGTGCATAGCGCATCGTCTTGAGAACGAGAGACTACATTGGAAAGTGTTTTCCCCAATCCATACCATGAAAAATACTTACTTCTATACTTACCAGGCTATGACGGCTCATAATCGTTGTACTATTCCTCCGAGTTCTAAAGGTATAAGGCTGAAAAACCTGGGAAAGTTCACTAAAAAAATAAAAATAAAATTAATAAGGTCTTCCCGTTTAAGGGAACTGCCAAGCCTCTAGTCAACAATGAAATCTTCCATGCTCCTCATTCCGTACAGTGAATAAACACCTCACCAGCCTCTTCAGAGCTTCAGTGGTGGTGTGCTGTGGATGACAGGTTTGCCCAGATACTGATCTCCTCAGTGGTTGGGGGGCAGCTGAGAGGTATGGGGCGGAGCTCCAGACTGGTTGCCTCCAGCTGCTTCTGGTCAGAGCACACGCCCCCAAACCGGTTCCCACCAGACAGGAGCAGCCTCATCTGTTTACCCCAGAAGACCTAAACATATTACTGCTTTCTGTGTGTGCCATGAGGGCAAGAAGGGCTGAGGAGCCCTGTTCCACAGCACATCTCCCACTGTTGCCCTAAATATGTGTTCTGCCGGTGAACCTGCTGTGCAATTAGACAAATATGCCTAGAGTTTTGCTCCCGTTGCCTCTTCTGCCTCTGGTGTCCTCCCTCCCACCACCATTCATCCAAATCCTTCCTCTCCTCGAGCCCCCATTTCAACGCAATCCACTCCATGAGGCCTCTCTTCAATCCACAAACTGAATGCAAGCATTCCCTCCTTTGAGTCCAAAGAGCACAATGGGAAATGAGATGCTTCTTGAGATACTGACTTTACCTTTTATTAAAGAAAAGCGTGCCTGTGTCTTAAACTCTGTGGTCGAGGCCTTTTGTTCCTCTTTGTATAACGTCCCTGCAGTGCCTAGCAGAGTGCCATGCCCATGATAAGAGGTCAAAAATGATTTTCAGGACTGAACTGAATTGGGCTTCAAGGGCCCACTGAGATCACCTAATTCAGTGCTCCTAAGTTTCAAATGAGAAAACACTCAGAACGGCTAAGTGAGTCACTCCTGATCACAGGGAGAAATATTGGGACTAGGTCTAGTCTCCTCACCCCTTCTTCTGTCACATCATGCTATCCTGCAAGTAATTACTTGATTTCTGATTCAAAAAAACAGTGTGTTATTTCTGCAACAGTCTAAACGCAGGTCAGCAGGATCACCCTAGTCCCTAGCAATTGCTTGCTTACCAGATTTAAAAAACAACGCCAAAAGACCGATTTATGCCTACAGAATCAAAAATCAATGCAGAGCTGAAGACAGCATTAGGAAAGCAGTCACTCCATCATTCCCTCAGTTTCAAAATTTAATAAAAGAAAATGAGTTAATTCCATTTCCCCCCAAAATACAGATATTATAATCAGTTTCATAGCTAAGAATTACCTATTTCTTTTTGCTTTCACTGTGCTTAAGTAATGATTTTGGCTAATTCTACTCCCATCCCCTTTTTTGGACTAATTCCATTTCTACAGGGTCTCACAAATTAGCTCTCTACTAAGATGAATTATCTACTTATAAGAGGGAAATGTACTAGGCTCAGGAGGTTTTCCAACCTAACCTTCACTATCCTAAGATTCTACCTTAAAATAGACCCTCTGGTGACTTAACACAAAAATATAAGACCCTACCACTAAAATTCAAGGGTTAATTCTTTCCATTGTTTTCTAAAACCTGTTATTTTCACTGACCTAAGCTACACGACACCCTTCCTTTTTTTTTAATTCACTGGAATGCATTTCTGGCAGTTTTAGGATCTGAAAACATTATGACAAATGCAAATCACTTAATGTGCCATGAACACGCTACTTGATTACAAGTTATTAGATAAATTGTGATTTATTAAAGTAAATGTTCTGTTAATGCCAGGGTTCCTAAACTAAGCTTAGAAATAGCAGCTCTTAGAGACAGGTGTCAAGTTGCAAGTCTAATTCCAGGGGCTTCAGTCTGACATTCAGTGGTGTAAATTAGGCAGGGCAAGCAACCTGTTAGAAGAGCCAGAAGCTTCTTGTAGATCCTTTCAGAGTGGGCCAACAGAGCTCCAGGTAAAGAGGGCCTCATTTTTCCCACAGTTCCCAGAGTTTGGGGTCAAACTTTCACTCCACCTTGGGACCCAAGCGGCTGTCAAGCAAACAAGTCCCCACCCCCTCAGTTTAAAAAACCCAAACGAGCGCCAACTCTCACTTTAGGGAAGGAAGCTTGCTTGCACGGGGTCGAGGAACCCCTGAACTCCGTACTTCATCGTCCCCAACCCGCCTCACCTGAGCCCATGGATCAGGGGAGCGCTGCTGGATCTCCTCAGGGTGCCCCCATCAGATGTATCAGGCTCAAAGTCCAGCTCCATTTTCTCCTGAGCCATGTCGGAGACTTGCAGGCAGGCACAGCGGACAGGGCTCAGCTCCTGGTGCTTAGCTATGGACTCCCAAGACTCTCACTGCAGGACTGAGCTGCTGGGGACTGGCAGCTGGGGGCGGGGGCTAAGGGGCGGAGGCTTGGGGGCGGGGGCTGGGGCGGAGAAAAGCAGGAGAGGAGGAGGAGGGAACGAGGATGAGGATGAGGAAGGGAGGATGATAGTGAGTGAGGGGAGGAGGAAGGGGAGGTGGTAGTGGTGGTGGTGGACGGTGACAGAATAAAGGAAGAGGATGGAGAAAAGAGAAGGATGGAGGGAAAACAACAAGAGGCAGGAAAAGCGGATAGATGGAAAAGCAGGAAAACAGAGAGGGTAAAAGGAGGGCAGGATAGGGAAAGGAATAAGATGGGGGTAAGGAGGAGGACCGAGGGGGAAGAGGAGGGCAGGGTGGAGGGAAAAGAGGAACACGACGGAGGGAAAGAAAAAGACGAGGTGCGGGGAAGAGGAGAGAGGAAGGAGAAGGAAGCGGACAGAGGGAGAAGAGGAGGGGGAGGAAACTAGGCAGCGGCGGAACTCATGTTGCTATCTTTCGGCCGACGACCTCAAGCGGGGCCGGGCTACAAACACCGCGGCTGCCCGGGCAGCCCTAGCACCGCAAAGCTGACAGTCGGGCAGGGCCCGGCCGGGTGGCCTCGACGGCTCCAGCTCCCCATGCTCGGGGACCCGGTCCAGCCCCCCATGCTCTGGGACCCGGTCCCGGAGGCTCCTCAGCCCTGTGAGGGGTGCTTCTCCCCTCCCTACCCCCCCTCCCCGCCTGGAGGACAGGTGGGGGGTTCGGCCCCTCAGCCGCCGCCGCGGTGCCTCCTCTTCCTCTCTTGGGTTCTAATGGCCCGGAGGAACCCCTTGGGGCCAAGACCAAAATCTACAACCTGCCGCCTCTTCCGCCTCCCACGCTTCAGAAGCGGGAACCTCCGCGGGGCCAGGTCTTCCGCGTCCGGGCACCCATCGGGTCCTGCGCACGCGCCCGGCGGCCGCGCCAATGAGCCCGCGGGCACGGAGCATGCGTGGGAGCCCCGCCCAGCAAACCTCCCCCAAAGGGGAGGAGCGTTTCCAGGGGGCCCGGCGCCTTCCTCTCTGGCATTGGCCGGGGGACCCTGGCGCCCGATTTTGAAAAGAACCAATAGTTTGGAGACCTGGAGCATCTTCGTTCAAAGGAGTTTGGGCCGATATTCACGGGAAATAGAAACTTGTGGTTTCCAGGAAGTTTTTTTCCAGTGCCAACTTGTTTGCTCTGAACTCTGATCTCCGCCCATTTCTTAAATCCCTTGATTTTGTTGGTTTTTGGAGGTGCTGATTTCTTTTTCAGATAATCTATTTGGATGCACTAGACCAAAGGAATGAAAAAACAAAAGCAATGGTGTAAAAATAAAGAGACTCTAATGAGAGTTCATATAGCGAGTGGCAAGCACTCATCTCCGTTTTACAAGCACTGTTAGCTTCAACAATATTAGGAAACGTCCTGAAGAACAAGGAACAGAGCCAATTTTTTTTTTTCTTTCTAGGATTTACGGAGACCCTAACAATAGCCATTCAGCATGTGTGAGGCCTGGAATTATTTATTTTATTTAACAAACACCCACATAGCAGTTACTGTGTGCTAGGCCCCATTCTAAAAGCTTTAGAAATACAATCTTCACTACTTGAATGGTCCTGGGATAAAGATGGTATTATATTGTGTTAATCATACATACGGAGAAATATAGGAAATTTAATAGTTATGGAATTGGTTTCAAAATTTAACAAAAAGAGTTTTTCCTGCCTCTTCAACTTAGTTGTCCCGTATTAAACTTGCCAAGCCCAATCATTTTATTCTTCAGTGTTAATATTTGCTGCCTATAATACAGAGTTTTTAAGAATTTTTGAATCATTTCCTTTAGATTGCCTATATTTTTCTGTCAACTGAATTAGAAAAGCAAGCTCTGTTTTGATCAATTTATGTAGCTCTTTTTATCTCAAGATCTCAGCAACCTCTTCATCTGCTCAAAAAAATGTAGTACATTCTATTGTTCACAATAGCTAGTAAATAATCATCTGTTGCCCACATGCAGAGTTCCTAACTCTGAAGAGTCAAACAATTTAGTAGAATCCCTGACTTTCAGGAGTGCCTAGTTGGCTCAGTTGGTTAAGCACCTGACTTTGGCTCAGGTCCTGATCCCAGGGTCCTGGAATCAAGCCCTACATTGCATCAGGCTCCCTGCTCATCTGGCAGTCTTCTTCTCCCTCTCTCTCTGCCCCTCTCCCCTACTTGTGCTCTCTCTCATGTATGTTCTCTCTCAAATAAATAAATAAAATCTTTAAAAAAAGAATCCCTAACTCTTGGGAAGCTTAATAATTAGGAGAAACTCAAGGACATGTGAGAAAATGGATCCTACTTTGGCCATTATTTCCAGATTCTATTCACATCATTCTTGCCTACCTAGTTTCTTTTACCCTTCATGTAAATCTTTTGGGAGGTTTGGGGTATTTGTGTTTTGTGGGCTTGGGTTCAACTTGTCTTTGACTTGCTCTTATGGTAACTAAAGGTTAACCAGTTGCTTAACAGTTGCCATGACCACTGACAAACTAAACAAAAGATTATGACATATTTGTGGGACACCTTTCATAAGTAAGAGGCCTGGTGCAAATGACAGCAGACTGGGACAAGCAAAGACAGCAGCATAAGCAGCAAAGTATAGATCTAAGTAAACCAGCCATCTAAGATCATGGAATATTGCTATGGAACAGCAGGAGATGATCATGACACAGAGCTCGGTTAGTAATAATAATGCGTGAAGAGAGGGGGGAGAAGTAAAAATAATTTCTTTAAATGTTGTTTGCCACTATAGTATATAGAATTGTTTTTCCAGTACTTGTTCCTTTAGACATTCTAATTTGTATACATACTACAGGTTCCTGGCATTCGGCTACACTTTAGTTAGAGAATTCCTCCTCTTTGATAATAGCTGAATACTTCTTGCCATCTCAAGTATGTAGGCATTTCATATTACGACCTCTTTTCTTGAAAGTCTCTCCGTTGCTATTTCCTTGTCATTTTATTATCTATTTTCTTAGTGTTCTTGTACTTAGATTTTTTTAAATTAATATTTGTGATGCTTAGGCATGATGAGATTGTCTATCCGTTCAAAATATATCCATTAAACCTTATTACTTGCCACGAATATTAACAAACTCTTTGAAAAGTAAAATGAGCAGTAGAATTGAGGGAAGATTTACTTGTTTTCTGGTGGACCCACCATTTTTCTGCTATTCAGTTTGGCTTTGACCTCTGTTCTGTATTTTACCACTGCCTTCTACCTTCACCCTGCCTTTACTCAGCTTTAACTGTCATCTTTTGTAACCTTTCCAGGTACCCTGGGAACTTTATCAGGAGATCTTTGTATCAGCTCAGATTCTACTGCTACCTAATTACATGCCATTAATCTCTCTAGAATTTTATCAGCTGTAAAATAGAAATGACTTGCCCGCTTTACACAATAGCTGTGAATGTCAGTTTATTTAAACCTGCATTTATTCATAAATTAATCTAATAAATATTTATCAAAGTGTTTATGAGTACATAAATAGTATCCAGAGAAATATCCAGAGGCACCTCATTTTTTCACTTAAACAGGAGGGCAGGGGAAACTTGGCTTTGCTGCTTAGCAGTTATAACTTGAGTAACCTCTCTGGGCTTCAGTTTCCTCCTTTGCAAAACAGGCATTGTGATGGTGACCACCTCAGAGAGTTACTGTAAGCATTAAATGTAATCACATATTTAAAGTGCTTAGGACAGTGCCTGGCATATAATTAAGTGTATGAAAAATGGTAGCTATTGTTAACCTGTCTTACATCAGGAAAGGAGACTCCAAATCGTCCTCATGTCTGGGATTTAGATAACCCAATTCTGCCTAATATAATTAAGCTTTTCTTATCCTATTCTCAGAATGAATGAGGAATGATTATGATCATTCATGTCATAACTTGTCATGAACTGTTTCAAGATAATCCCATTATTTTAAGTTCACCACTGATTAGCTGAGTAGGGTTCATGATTGAACCAATTGAGATAAATATGTGAAGACATTTTTTTAAACTGCAAAGTGCTATACCACGTAATGATTACTTTAATTAATAACTCTCATTTCAGTAGTTACACTTGCCTTCTGTGCCAGTCCTCCAAATGGTTCCTTTTTAAAAGGTATGGTTTTACAAAATTATTAGCATGCAGTTCAGATTTCAGTACTCATTGTGGCTCACTATAACTGGTGGTGAAAAATTCTAAAAGAGCAATTCTTACAATGTTTGAGCCATGACAGCATTATTAAACGGAAACCCTGATTTGGACGGTACTTAATTCTGAGTTATTTGTTTTGAGTAAATAAGCTTCTCTAACTCAAATCATTTTCTTAGATGAATAGCTTTGAGAAGCTAAATTTTAGTTAGTGTAAAAATACACTTACGATTATGGTTTAAAACCAAACAATGAGATCACATGTATAACAATGATTCGTCCGCACAATTGGTTCATTCGGGTTGGCGCCCTACTGGGGCACTTTAGGAGCAGGTGGCGAGGCTTGGGTTGGCTTGCTTTTTCTCCCCAGACGTAGAGCATTTTTTAAATGACAATTGTGTAGTGTTGGCTAGAACAGAATGGAAAAATTCTTCATGGGAGTTCACAAGCTTATCGACCTCAGTTATAAGAGGATAATGGGCTAATCAAAACTGAGAAGACAGTATTAGACATAGCGCAGGAAGGTCAGCGCTCCCATACAGCTTACTCCTCCCCACCCCTTCTTTCCTGAATAACGGTCAGTGAAATGATCCCAGGATTCACACCGCAGAGGAGGAACAACCACGGTGAATCTCCACTAGAAATAAAGAGAGGACTCGGCTTGGGGTAAAAAGGCGGCTCCTAAAACTGCGCGTGCGCCCCGGGTGAGGCCGACCAAAGGCGCCCTCATTGACTCTCATTGCTTACGTAATAAGCATGCGTCAGCGGGCCGGGCACGGGGCGCAGGCGCAGAGGGGCGGCACCCGACGGATTCTCGAAGGCGACAGGTTGTAGTTTTTGTTCTGGCCGGAAAGCCTTACTTGGGGTTTCCTTTGCTGAGAGAAATAAAGAACGATTCGCGGGGGTGACTAAGATAAATTCCTCATTTTCATTATAGACTTTGAGTTGGAGGGTCGTCTCAGCGTTAGGGACCCCGAGGTTGGGGGGTAGGAGGTTCTGAGCCAGTCCTGCCCCCTACTTTGTGCCCACTGGTATTAGGGATGGTAGGTAGGACTGCAAAGATGAGCTCCTCACACGTCTAAGAGGTTCCTCCTTTCTTCTCTTTTTCGCCCTTTCCTGTCTGTCCACAACTCCTCACCCAGCTGACTTGTCCTTGTGTGAATGGGAGCCAGAAAACCTTGAGAACTTCCAACCAAGCAGTGGTTTCTTCCTCGACGCGGACATGGCACAAGAGAAAATGGAACTAGACTTGGAGCTGCTGTCGAGTTCAACCACCAAAGATGACATGCTGAGAAGATCCAACAGCGCCCCTTTGATCAGTGGGCTTGGGTGAGCAAGCAGGGGGTGGGTGGCAGGAGGTGGGGAAAGAGACTTCAGATAAAGCATTCCCATGCGTTTCTCCCTCGGGGTTCTACAGGTATCTCTCTAGTTCCTGCTCTCCGGAGATCTCACCCTCAGCTTTGGGGGTAGTGGGATGGGCTGGCTGGAGGGAGAGCGCACACCTACCCTGAGGCTGACACACATGTGAACCTGGACGTCCTCTTCTGACAGTCCACCAGGACCCAAAAGCAGCAACCTATTGGTGTGGAGCACCACTTTTCTAACTTCACCCCACCTCTTACCCACTCCTTTGAAGAAGCTGAGCATTCCCCACCCTCACCTCCAGATCTTCTGTGATGACTGTAATTTTCTGTCATTCTCTCAGCTGCTTTGTCACCTCTGACCTTTACCTCCAGCAAATGGAAATGGTTGACAAGCGAAAAAGCTTGGACTTTTTTTTTTTTTTTTTTTTTTTTTTTTAGCTTGGTCCTTTTTCCACCTAGTTTTTATTTGAACAAAAAGTTTAGGTACCACAGAAACTTCATCTCCTAAATTTTGCGTTCTCAATGGCCAATACTGCCTCCAACTTGGTTCTTGGGGGTATGTGAAAAAAAATCTTGCTGTTTTTATGTATGAGCCACAGCTATAAATACAAAAATATTGTGAAAATTTTCGAGAGGGAGTAATGGGGGGGTGTCAAAAACAGCTCCTTAGAAGGCTGATAATGAAAAGCGTAAGATTTAGAAACACCATTCTAACTGATGGTTAACTATTTCCTGCACATACCCAAAAGTCTGGCATGACATGTGCTTATAATTTCTTAAAACAGAATTTGAAAGTAAAATTTTGGATCTCACATCGCAGTATCATAAAGTTTTATCAGTATTGTAAAAGTGTTTGAAAAATTCACTCACTCCCTGTGTTAGTAACTTTGCTCCTCTCTTTTCTAGCATCATTCTAATTGATAGGTACAAATCACAACTGTCAGACGTGAACTTGGATACCAGATCTACCTTCCTTATTTAACGTATGAGGAAACTGAGGCCCATAAGTCTCTAAAATGACATAGTAATAGAGCCAGTACAAGGAACCTGTACCTCCTGATTCCTCAGCTAGTGATTTGTCCACTACTAATCAGCTTCTAAGCTTTTTAAAAAAGATTTGTTTATTTTAGAGAGAGTGCAAGTTTGGGGGGAGGAGCAGAGGGAGAAGGAGAGAGAAACTCAAGCAGATTCTGTGCTGAGCCTGGAGCCCGACTCAGGGCTTGATGCCATGACCTGAGCCGAAACCAAGAATCAGACGCTTAACAAACAGCCACCCAGGTGCTCTTCAGCTTCTAAGCTTATTAACTCTAACCAAATGCAGCTTTCTGGTCATTTGAGATAAGGAAGAATATACTGTACAAAAGGAAACGCAAAGTAAGTTTAAGCAAAAAAAAAAAAAAAGATATTTTAAAATAGAGAAATAAAGGGGCCGCAGCTGTGCATGTTGGGCTGAAAACAAGAACATTCTATAAATCCAGGATTGACTCTACTCCTGTTGTATGAAAACATGAATTGTTATGAACCTGCTCTGCTAGAAGAAAGTACTTGGGGAGAATGTTGGTTTTATTGGAAGCCTTTATGAAATGAAAAAAAAAGTTGCAAACAAGAAACAGAGTGATGGCAGTTATCCCTTTGTGCTTTGTTTTGTTCTGCAAAGGACTTAAATTTTTTTATCATATTAGAGCATAGTTACAGTGTCAAATTACGTAGCTTCCGCTCCTGATGGATGAAGCAAAATTGGTACAGAAAGGTAAGAGGCAATTGCATATATACCTAGTTAGTAGGAGTTCAAGGTCAAGAAAATGCAAGGTGGACCAGTTGTCAAAAAAGAGGTAGCATAAAGATGATATATGACATGCCTGAGGTCAGGGAACTTGGCCAAATGATCTCCTGAGGGCAGATTTTGTACGGTTGTGGCCAGTTTAGGGTGTGGTCAGGGAAGCGAGAACAATCTAGAGTGAATCACACAATGCCTCGGTTGAATTCATGTTCACCTCCATTCCTTCCGGTTACTTACGCACATTGCTCACTTCCCTCACTTTCACTTAACGGAGCCTCCGGTACTTGTTGCCTTGCTTCTTTCACTGCTCACTAAATAATTGTTGCACTTCTTTCAAGTAATTTTCCAGTTTTGCTTGATGCTTCCTGTATATACACACAATCTCTCGTGCCAGAATTTGGAGAATTTGTTCCTTAAATATTAACTTTTTAGTATAAGTATTACTGTTTTTAAAGAAGTTCTTGCACTGTTTTGTGTACATCTTGTATTAATAAAAATAACCAATGTCAAAAGTTTTGAACCTCTTGGTTCTTTATCCTCTTTAGCACTCTACTTACCTGACTTCACTACTGGTGTCAATAACTTTGTTTAAAGGTAGTAGGTTTGTTTTTTGTCTCGTTTCTCTGGCTCTTAGGAGGATTAGAGCAAGTTCTAGGATTTCTGCCAGTGTCTTTCCCCCGTAAATACCTCTAGCCTGACCCTGCATTTAAACTGTTTGAAAGTGAAACAACTGCCTGTGGGTCGTATCCATCCTGCTACTTGATTTTGTAAATAAAGTTTTATTGGAACATGGCCATGCCCATTTGCTTACTTATTATCCAGGGCCACTTTCCCACTATAGTGACAGACCTTAGTAGTTGGCAGAGACTGGATGTCCAACAAAGCCCCAAATATTTACTGTCTGGCCCTTTGCAGAAGTTTGCTGACCATCTGTTTTATTAAATTCTTATAAACGTGGAAAGAGAATAGTGGCCATAGAGAATGGTTGCTTTGTGAATATAACTGGAATAAACATATTATAATTTAGATATTTAGAGCTGCTTATTGGTCATTTGATGTGGAGCCTTGAACATGTGTCTAGTTATAGTACCTTCACTTTTTCTAAGCTGTAGCACTTAACTCAGTTGTAGATACCACTAGGATTTTAGGAATTCATGTTGAATGACTCCTACCAATTGAAATATATGCTTCCTCAATGATTTTTTTCAGTTATAGTCCTGTTAAAATCGACAGACAAAATTTTAGCGGAGAATATAATTGTGCCAGCCTTAAGAATTCCCCCCGCCACATACAAAAAAGTGGAAATATGTAACTCATTAGTGTACCTCCAGCTTTGTTATAAATGACTGCTAGAATCCATTCCTGTTCTTATAGGAGAAAATGACTGGAAAATGAAGTAAAACTTAGACCCATATATACACCTATGTGCTCATAAAATACTGAATAACTGCCTGTTATATGCAAATGACCATGCTGCAAAGTTGTATCTCGACTCAGTAAGCTTTTAACTTAGTAGGGCAAACAAGTAATCAAAGGACTTAAGTATATGATAGAGTAAGATCTATGCTTAGGGACAGAAAGAAAGTGCTAGGGAGATTCGAAGAGCAAGAGCGGAGTGAGAAATGACAGCAGGATTTGTGAGGAATAAGGAGAATGTTCTTGGAGAAGAAGCATGAGATGGGTACTGAAGGATTGATAGGAGGCAGACGGGGAGAGGGGAGCTAGATAACTGGGACAGCATTCTGAGTGTATGGAACAAGCTTGCAGACAGAAAAACAGATGTATTCCAGAGAGCTGGTCAACTCTGCCTGGATCACTGGCTCCCAGATATTCATCTGCTGACCAGTGCTGACCCTGAGTGAATTTTTCACCACCCATGTTTTTTTTTTTTTTTTTTTAAGTTAAGAGCAGAGTACTTAAATACGTTGTGATATAGTTGGCCAATTGTCCTTTCCTGGGCAGGACTACACTTTATCCTGAGATTGTCAGTTATAATTTTTTTAATACCAAATTGTCCTTTCATAAATGAAACAATGGTGTTGGTAGATGGTAGGATTTTTTTTTTAATGACCTTACTGGCAAAAGAAAGATGGTTAGCAACTGTATATTTGTGCCAAGATTTTGTTTTGAAATTTTACTAGTCCATGAAATCCAAAAGTCTAGAGCTAAATGGTGGTGGGCTTTGAATGTCGTAGTAAAGAATGGAACTGAACTCAGCTCATGATAAAGAGTTACTGAAAGTTGTGAGCAGGTAGACTGCCATAGGGACAAAACCGAGATGAAGGGACAAATTAGACGATTGCAGATCCGTAGGAAAGTAAAAAGGTTTGGAATTGGAGGAGCCTGAAAAGGATAAGATGGCTGTAAGAGGGGCACCTGGGTGGCTCAGTCATTAAGCGTCTGCCTTCTGCTCAGGTCATGATCCCAGGGTCCTGAGATAAGCCCCAAGTCGGGCTCCTCACTCAGCGGGAAGCCTGCTTCTCCCTCTCCCACTCCCCCTGCTTGTGTTCCCTCTCTCGCTCTCTCTGTCAAATAAATACATAAAATCTAATAAATAATAAAAAATATAAATAATAAATATAAATATATAAAACATAAATAAATAAATAAAAAGATAAGAGAGACCTAGCACCTGATTGGATATGGCAAAAAAAAAAAAAAAAAAGAAAGTGTTAACACTGACTTCTTACCATCATCGGGGAAACCTGGATAAAAACTACATGGGAACTCTGTACTTTTGCAATGTCCTGTGCGTCTTAAACTGCTTCAAAATAAAAAGTTAAAACAAAAACAAGACATAAAAAGGACAAGACTTCTTCAGGGTCCCAAACTCAAATAGGGCCGAGGCACCATCGGAAGCTGAGGAAGATCAGCCCCCACTTCAGCAGGCGACAGTTGCTTAGCTCCCGTCTGTTGTTGCCATGGGGGAATGTGGCCCAGTGTGGACACAGCTTGCAAATTCTCAACAGAAGCTAGAAATCTGGAATCTGGATTATCTGTGGGAAACCTCTCAGCATTTCGAGTGTGTGCAATGAACCTAAAAACATTTTAATACCGAGGAGGTCAAACAAAACATATCTATGAAAATCACCATTCTGGTTACCCCTGCTACTGATTATCCCTCTTGTTCATGTGAAAACTTCAGAGTTGAGAGGGATTTGGGACTGCACATTGTAGCTTCAATCATAAATTTCAATCAGTTACAGGTTTACACAGAAAATGATGCATTTCCAGGGTCACGATAAATTATACTTCTTCTTGGTAGCATGATTAGCGGTAAAGTGGCATGCTTGAGAATTCCTTTCCTTACACGGAGATTTGTTTAGGCTCAGCCAACTAAGGCTTTGTGTGTGCATGTGTGTGTGGGCGTGCATGCGCGTTCTAATTTCTCCATCTGCACAGCTGTCTCCACAAAGAACCCATTTACATTAACAGCATCGCTGTTTAAGTATTTGAAATCTTATTTCTTAAAAAAAATTTTTTTTGTAATGGATTTCAAATGTTTTCTTTTTCTTCATAGTGATAACTCACAGGTGTTCCAAGCTGACATGGTAACTCCAAGAAATGACCCAGCGCTTATGGCACAACATTGTCTGGTAAGAAAATGCTTGTAGCAGCTTCACTGGCCAAGACTTATGCTACTGGTCTTAACTAGTGGTCCTCATACTTGAGGATGCACCTGGAAGGCTTGTTAAAACAGACTGCTGGCCCTTGACCCCAGAATTTCTGATTCTGGAGGTCTGGGGCAGGGCCTGAAAATTTGCATTTCCAACAAGTTCCCAGTTTGAGAAACAGGGATCTAAACATCACTGAAGGAAAAATAAATATGTTAACTACAGTTATGATTACTTTGCTGCAGCTGTGGCAGAATTAACTTTTAAATCCCATCTGGATTTAACATTGAGATTTGTTTTTATGTTTAAGACCATCTGGCTTCCAATTTTTAAAAGAACATTCTAATTTTGAGAGGAAAATTTGCAAGCTCTCCTAAGAGTAGTTTTTAGGCTTTTACTTCAACTTTTATCTCTCATTTATCTTGAATTGAAAATAAGGTTTGTTTTTCATGGTGTTATAGTGTAATCTCTAAATTATAGCTCTTATCTACTAATTATCTTGTAAACATAGGAAATATGCTTGTAGATCAGTAAACCAAAACGAACAAATGATTCACTATGTGAATCTTCTTATTAATGTGAAATTCATTTAAGATACAGCTAAGTATTGGGACGCCTGGGTGGCTCAGTTGGTTGAACAGCTGCCTTCGGCTCAGGTCATGATCCCAGGGTCCTGGGATCGAGTCCCACATCAGGCTCCTTGCTCGGCAGGGAGCCTGCTTCTCCCTCTGCCTCTGCCTGCCACTCTGTCTGCCTGTGCTCCCACACTCTCTCTCTCTCTCTCTCTCTAACAAATAAATAAAATCTTTAAAAAAAAAAAAAAAAAGATACAGCTAAGTATTTTGAAGTGTACGATTCAGGGGCATTTAGTGCATTTACAATGTTGTTCAGCTACCACCCCTCTTTTCTTTCAAAAAGCAGACATCATGGGGTGCCTGGGTGGCTCGGTCTGTTGAGCATCCGATCCTTGATTTTGGCTCAGGTCATGATCTCAGGGCCGTGAGATCCAGCCCCATGTCGCGCTGTGCTGGGCATGGAGCCTGCTTGAGCTTCTCTCTCTGTCCCTCCCCCATCCTCCCTCTCAAAAAAAGAAAATAAAAGCACACATCCTTGGCTTGTTCCCTAGGTGGAAAGCTTTCAGTCTTTTATCTTTGCGTATGATATTAGCTATAGGTTTTGTCAAATGCCCTTTATTGTGTTAGAGAAATACCTTTCCATTCCTACTTACTGAGTATTTTTATCATGAAAGCTTATTGAATTGTTTCAAATACTTTCTGCATCTGTCGAGATGATAATGTGTTTTTTCCCCCTCTGCTCTGTTAATATGATGCATTACATTGATTTTCTTATATTGAACCACCTTTGCATTCCTGAGATAAATCCCACTTGGTTCTGTCGTATAATCCTTTTAATATACTGTTAGATTGGGCCTGCCATTATTTTGTTGAGAATTTTTCCATATGTATTCATAAGGGACATTTGTCCGTAGTTTTCTTTTCTTATAGTATCTTTGCTGGCTTTGGTATCAGGGTAATGCTGATCTCATAGAATGTGTTAGGAAATGTTCCTCTTCTGTTTTTGGAAGAGTTTGAGTAGGATTGGTATTGATTCTTCTTCAAATGTTTGGTGAAATTCACCAGTGAAGCCATATCCGGCCCTAGACTTTTCTTTGTTGGGGGCATTTTGAAGCAGATTCTATCTCTGTACTTGTTTACAGATCTGTTGAGATTTTTCTCCTTTCTCTTGAGTCATTTTGGTAATTTGTGTGTTTTTTTAGGAGTTTGTCCATTTCTTCTAAATTACCTAATTTGTTGACATATAATTGTTCATAGATTTCTCTTACATGACTTTTTAGTGAAATGTTATAGCTTGGAACCCATTTTAAAATATTGCCTCCTAATCTCGAAAATGGATATTTTCCAGGGTGCCTGGGTGGTGTAGTCAGTTAAGCATCTGACTCGGTTTCAGCTCAGGTTGTGATCTTATGGATGGTGGGATTGAGCCCCACGCTAGGCTCTGTGCTCAGCATGGAGTCTGCTTGAGACTTTCTCTGCCTCTCCCTCTACCCCTCCTCCACACTCACGCATGCCCTCCTTCTCTCTCTAAAATAAATAAACCTTTTAAAAATTTATTAAAAAAAGAAACTGGGGGCTGCCTGGGTGGCTCAGTGGGTTAAGCCTCTGCCTTCAGCTCAGGTCATGATCTCGGGGTCCTGGGATCGAGTCCTACATCGGGCTCTCTGCTAGGCAGGGAGCCTGCTTCCTCCTCTCTCTCTCCCTCTCTCTACTTGTGATCTCTCTCTCTGTCAAATAAATAAAAATCTTTAAAAAAAAAAAAAGAAACTGGATATTTTCTTCTTTGTAGAATGGTATCCAATATTACTTCCACAAAGGCAATATTATTCTGGGAAAAAGTTAGAATTGTTCATTAAACAGATCTTCCTTCTATTTACTCATTCATTTAATGGTATTTATTGAGCACTTGTTTGTCTATCAAAGACCTCCATACCTAGTCATTCTTCTTTTCTACTCAGCCAAGTCAACAAATTTTTTAAGCAATCTCCTATGTATTAAGCCCTAATCTAGTTCCCAGAGAGATCTAACCTAGTATGAGAAGCAGCAGTAGGAAATGACCTCCCTTAGTTGAGATCTTACTGATGTGTAGGAGTTCACTAGCTTGGGATGTGGATCATAGGGATCCACATCCAATATCTACCAAGATATTTTAAAAAAATTGGCGTGTGTGAAGGCCTAGAAACAGAAGAGAGTATAGTACATTGAGAATAGAGTGTGTAGAGAATTTGAAAGAAGTGCATTCTAGCCAGTGTGGAAGTAGAGATGAAGTGGTGAGAGATGAGGATTAGTGTAAGATCTCGTAGGGCCTTCCAAGTCAGGCTAAAGATTTTTCACTTTGCCCTCCTAAGGTCAATACAATGCCATTGAAAAGTTCCAGGTCTGTGATTGACATGACCACATTTTCATCTTCAAAAGATTATCCTGGCTGCAAAGAGGTAAGTAGATTGGAACTGGGCAAAAGGAGATAGGAGATGATCGCATAGGAGGCAAGTACAGTGACTCTGGCTACTGTTATGGCCATGGACATGGAGAAGAGTGGGAAATTCATGAGATATTTGAAAGGTAGAATCAATTGCTGATAGACTGGATGGAGGGCGGGCCGTGGTGGTGGCGAAGATGACTACTAGGCCTCTGACTTGGGCAACTGATGGGTCTGGCGAGGCCACAGAAGAGGGGAAACTTTGCCAAAAGAGTGGATTTAGAGGGGAAGATAAATTTAGTGTTGGACATGTTCAGTTTGAAGTTCTCTGAGATCTCTAGGTAGAGATGTTAGTTATACTAGTTTGAAGCTCAGAATAGCGGTCTGGGCTAGAGACACACATTTAGGCATCATCAGTAGATCCTTATTTAAAACTATGGGAATGAATAATATGACTTATGGAGAGAGTAAAAAAGGAAAAAAAAAGAGGCTACAGGAAAAAAAAAAGAGGCTACAGCTTTAAAGATCACCAGTAGTACCATGAAAATATAAGGAAAATGTTAAGTCGTATGCTATCAAGTGGTCAAAATGATAAAAACTGAAATGTGTCCTTTGAGTTACCCAAATGGAGATTACTAATGAATTTCTTATATTCAAAAACAAGTTCTTTGGAGAGAGGGGTGGGGTGAGATGAAGCCGGATTGGATTGGGCTGAAGAATGCCTGAGAAGTGGGGGCCTCTAAGTGGCGTCATACAGACCAGCTTGGTTGTTCACGTGCACATTACCCTTTCTATGCCTTAATTTCTTCTTCTGCAAGATGGGAATGTGGGTTTGTTGATGTGAGTACATTAATCAGTGTAAAATATCTCCAAAAAACTGGAAGAAAAAGAGAAAAACTGAAGAGCACATAACACAACAGTGTGAATACACTTGACACCACTGCACTGGTGCATTTAAACACGGTTAACATGGTACATTTTATGTTATGTGTATCTTACGATAGTCTAGAGAAAAAAAAAATGCAGGATGCCCCGGGTGGCTCAGTTGGTTGAGCGTCTGCCTTCAATTCAGGTCGTAATGCCGGGGTCCTGGATCAAGCCCAGCATTGAGCTCCCTGCTTATCAGGGTGCCTCCTTCTCCCTCTCCCTCTTCCCCTCCCCCCTGCTCATATACTCTCGCTCTTTCAAAAAAGTTTAAAAATGCTTACAGCATATAAAAAATCAGCATAAGGCACTCAGCACTGTATTGACACATACTAAGTACTCAATAAGTACTAGATGTTTAATTAGCAATAGTACATATAGAGCGCAAACATGTACCTGACAATTTTTTAAATGCATAATTTTCCTTAGGAATTCTAGGCTCTTAATTGGCATAAGGTTCAATTTAATATAAGACATGTTTCAAACAAACCATCTTGCAGAACGGTTGTGTTTGGCAGAACTGACGTCATTCACACTGACTTGATGATGGGAGTTTTAAGATTTAATGGTTTGGCTTACTGTAACAGTGTAATGCGTAGGCTTTTATTTTTTATTTTTTTTTTTAAGATTTCATTTATTTATTTGACAGAGAGAGACACAGCAAGAGAGGGAACACAAACAGGGAGAGTGGGAGAGGGAGAGCAGGCTTCCCGCCTAGCAGGGAGCCCGATGCAGGGCTCGATCCCAGGACCCTGGGATCACAACCTGAGCCGAAGGCAGAGGCTTAATGACTGAGCCACCCAGGCGCCCCTTAGGCTTTTATTTTGTTTGAAGTATCACTTCGTTATTATTCTAAGACTTACGTAGGTTGTTACTTGCTTTCAGGATAAATAAGCTGAATTGTCAGGGAGAATGACATGGTAATTGGAGTGCTTTCGGCAGAAGTAACAAAATCCTGATATATCCCATTACAAAATAGAAATCATTTTTGAAAAAATGCACATATGGTTAAGTAATAACATGAATCCTAAGTATAAGGGTGCTTTCCCCATACTAGACTGTCCTTAAAATTGGTGCCGCAGGAACCCAGAGTTCATAGAGACAGAAAGTAGAATGGTGGTTGCCAGAAGCTGGGACTGGGGGTGGAATGAGAGTGATTTAATGGGTATAGGGTTTTGGTTTTGCAAGATGAAAAGAGTTCTGGAGATTGGTTGCACAGCAGTATGAATATACGTAACACTACTGAACTGTACACTTAAAATGGTTAATATGGCAAATTTTTTGTGTATTTTGTCACAATTTTTTTTAAAAAATCAGGACTGCTTTTCATGTATTTCAATATAGGTAAAAGTGTTTTAGAAAAAAAATGCAGTGGTAGAGGTCATTGAAGAACCACGGGAGCCATTTAACATGCAGATAAAGATGCACATTTCCACTCCTTGTAAAAATCTGCTCTCTCACAATTATTTTCTTAATTAAACTCCAGTAGTTCCCTCCATACTCTCAGAAAATCACTCCACGGGGCGCCTGGGTGGCTCAGTGGGTTAAGGCCTCTGCCTTCGGCTCAGGTCATGATCCCAGGGTCCTGGGATCGAGCCCCGCATCGGGCTCTCTGCTCCTCGGAGGGCCTGCTTCCTCCTCTCTCTCTGCCTGCCTCCCTGCCTGCTTGTGATCTCTCTCTCTGTCAAATGAATAAGTAAAATCTTTAAAAAAAAAAAAAGAAAATCACTCCACCCCACTTCTGATGAGCAGAAACCCAAAGTCCTCTTCTGACCATAGGGACCGTGCCTTCCCCTGATTATCCCTTCTCTGTGTTTCCTAAGAACTCCAGGGTTGGTGTGCCTGTACCCCACTCTTCCACTAGGAGTTCTCTTCCTGGCACCTCTGTTGAATTTGGGGCAGCCACATCTCTTCTCCATCTCCACACCCTCCTACTCCAAGAAAAGCAGGAGAAATGTTTCTTCTTCCTGGCAGAAATGATTGTACTCTTCTTGAGCACTTTATCCCTTTTAATTTTATGGCTACCGATATTTATCTGATTAGGTTTTGCTTTTCATATGGCAACTACAAACTAAACTTAATTTACAGCCCACCCAGTAGTAAGTGTGTGATACATTCCTGGCCCTGCTTTATGCTCCATCCCGCTGGCCTACATTCAGTTCATGTTCAGGGTCAGTCATTGCAGGAACTAGGCAGAGGCATTGATAAACATAGCGCTCAGCTCCTGTTGCGGACTTTCTAAGTGCTTTAGCTCTAGTAAGTACAGAAGGAATGGGTTAAAAATAGCAAACATAGTAAAGTTAAACTTGTTTTCAAAGAATTTAAGGTCTTTACAGTATTAGTTTTCTGTGGTTTCTCCTGTAAATGGAACTAAGCTTGATCTTTCCTTTCTTAATTCCTTCGGTGAGGATAATGCTTGGGAATCTGCTTCACCCAGCATGCTCCCCAGTGCCCCCCACTCCTCCCCAGCCCCATGCCCTCCTTCCTTGGTGCAGATTCTCTTGCTTTCTCCCAAGAACTCCTCTCCGCTCCTAGAGTGTGATAAACAGGCGCAATGAGAAATTTACATAAAAGACACCAGTGAGGTTTATTGATGTCTCAGAAGTGCTTTCTTTCTATTTTAATACTTTATTTCATGTAGAAAAATGATCTAGAGATGCCTCAGTCAGTTAAGCATCTGCCTTTGGCTCAGGCTGTGACTCCAGGGTCTTGGGATCAAGTTCTGCATCCGGGCTCCTTGCTCAGCCGGAAGCCTGCTTCTCTCTCTGCCTCTGCCTGCTGCTCCTCCTGCTTGTGCGATCTCTCTCTCTCTCACTCTCTCTGACAAATAAATAAGTAAAATCTTCAAAAAATATATTTTAAAAAGTTATCTGAGGTAATTCGCTTGCAAACACCACCTGTAGTGCTTAACCTGTGGGAGATTGTCTTCCAGAAGCCTTCTTTTCTCCAACTAATTTTCCATGTTATTCCTAAAAGATCAGCCAAGTTCAATATTTAATCTACATTTTGTGGCTTATGAGTCTATAGCTCAAGTTCAAATCCTACCTTCCCCAGACATTTCACACTACATTCCTGTTGATCTCATCAATTTTAGTCAGGCAGTCCTCTCAGGATTTCCTAGATACTTTTTTTAAATAATTTTTTTAAATTTTTTATAAACATATAATGTATTATTAGCCCCAGGGGTACAGGTCTGTGAATCGCCAGGTTTACACACTTCACAGCACTCACCATAGCACATACCCTCCCCAATGTCCATAACCCAACCACCCTTTCCCTACCCCGCTCCCCACGGCAACCCTCAGTTTGTTTTGTGAGATTAAGAGTCTCTTATGGTTTGTCTCCCTCCCAATCCCATCTTGTTTCATTTATTCTTTTCCTACCCCACAAACCCCCCATGTTGCATCTTCACTTCCTCATATCAGGGAGATCATATGATAGTTGTCTTTCTCTGACTAACTTATTTCGCTAAGCATAATACCCTCTAGTTCCATCCACGTTGTCGTAAATGGCAAGATTTCATTTCTTTTGATGGCTGAATAGTATTCCGTTGTATGTATATGTGTGTGTGTGTGTGTGTGTGTGTGTGTGTGTATCTATAGATAGATATAGGTAGATAGATAGATATAGATAGATAGATAGATATAGATAGATATAGGTATATATCTATCTATATCTATCTATCTATATCTATCTATCTATCTATAGATAGATACAGGTATATATCTATCTATCTACCTATATCTATCTATAGATATAGATATATATATAGATATATATATATATATATATCACTTCTTCTTTATCCATTCATCTGTTGATGGACATCTAGGTTCTTTCCATAGTTTGGCTATTGTAAACATTGCTGCTATAAACATTCGGGTGCACATGCCTCTTCGGATCACTACATTTGTATCTTTAGGGTAAATACCCAGTAGTGCAATTGCTGGGTCATGGGGTAGCTCTATTTTCAACTTTTTGAGGAACTTCCATGCTGTTTTCCAGAGTGGTTGCACCAGCTTGCATTCCCACCAACAGTGTAGGAGGGTTCCCCTTTCTCTGCATCCTCGTCACCATCTGTCATTTCCTGACTTGTTAATTTTAGACATTCTGACTGGTGTGAGGTGATATCTCATTGTGGTTTTGATTTGTATTTCCCCAATGCCGAGTGATGTGGAGCACTTTTTCATGTGTCTGTTGGCCATCTGGATGTCTTCTTTGCAGAAATGTCTGTTCATGTCCTCTTCTCCTTTCTTGATTGGATTATTTGTTCTTTGGGTGTTGAGTTTGCTAAGCTCTTTAAAGATTTTGGATACTAGCCCTTTATCTGTTATGTCATTTGCAAATATCTTCTCCCATTCTGTCAGTTGTCTTTTGGTTTTGTTTACTGTTTCCTTTGCTGTGCAGAAGCTTTTGATCTTGGTGAAGTCCCAGTAGTTCATTTTTGCCCTTGCTTGCCTTGCCTTTGGCAATGTTCCTAGGAAGAAGTTGCTGTGGCTGAGGTCAAAGAGGTTGCTACGTGTGGTCTCCTCAAGGATTTTGATGGATTCCTTTCTCACATTGAGGTCCTTCGTCCATTTTGAGTCTATTTTTGTCTGTGGTGTAAGGAAATGGTCCAGTTTCATTTTTCTGCATGTGGCTGTCCAATTTTCCCAACACCATTTGTTGAAGAGGCTGTCTTTTTTCCATTGGACATTCTTTCCTGCTTTGTCGAAGATTAGTTGACCATAGAGTTGAGGGTCTATTTCTGGGCTCTCTATTCTGTTCCATTGATCTATGTGTCTGTTTTTGTGCCAGTACCATGATGTCTTGATGATGACAACTTTGTAATAGAGCTTGAAGTCTGGAATTGTGATGCCACCAACTTTGGCTTTCTTTTTCAATATTCCTTTGGCTATTCGAGGTCTTTTCTGGTTCCATATAAATTTTAGGATTATTTGTTCCATTTCTTTGAAAAAAAATGGATGGGATTTTGATAGGGATTGCATTAAATGTGTAGATTGCTTTAGGTAGCATAGACATTTTCACAGTATTTGTTCTTCCAATCCATGAGCATGGAACATTTTTCCATTTCTTTGTGTCTTCCTCAATTTCTTTCATGAGTACTTTATACTTTTCTGAGTACGGATTCTTTGCCTCTTTGGTTAGGTTTATTCCTAGGTATCTTATGGTTTTGGGTGTTATTGTAAATGGGCTTGACTCCTTAATTTCTCTTTCTTCTGTCTTCTTGTTGGTGTAAAGAAATGCAACAGATTTCTGTGCATTGATTTTATATCCTGACACTTTACTGAATTCCTATGCAACTTCTAGCAGATTTGGAGTGGAGTCTAGATAACGTTTTCCAATAGGAAATTCTAAACCTTTACCTAAAACTAACCAGTTCCTTCCCATCCCTTAGATTTCAATTAAAGATAATCTCTTCCAGGAAGTCTTTCATAGTTAGTTTGGGACAGTTTGCCACACCATGCAATTCTCTTCTTTTGTTTTTTTTATAACATGTCATCATGATATAGCTAAAGTACCATAATTTCTTTTTATAGAGCATATGTATATATTGAAGTTCAGGTTAGCATGTCCTTGCAATTAGAATGTTTCACATTTTATATGGTGAACTTCTGGGTTTGAATGATAACATCATGAGCATCAGTAGCATTACTTAGATGTATTAAAATTCCGTGTGTTTGAAAGATGTGTGTGTGTGTGTGTGTGTGTGTGTGTGTATTTGATGGTTTTTTTTTTTTTTTCAAGAAAAACCTGTATTTTTTAGATTTGGTGCATGTCACTGTATAACAGCTTCTCAGTGATCAATGCTAATAAAGGGAAGCATTGGGGGAAAATATCCCAAACTGTGTATAAATCACAGTATTTTCTACTTGCTTTGGAAAATAGATTATTTTTAGTAGCATGCTTTAAGAATGGCCGTACAATTTTTTTAAATTAGTAATAATATCTAATGTTGGAGAGGTAGAAGAAAATTGATATTCTCATACACTGCTAGAAAGTAGATTTATGGGGCACCTGGGTGGCTCAGTGGGTTAAGCCTCTGCCTTCGGCTCAGGTCATGATCCCAGCGTCCTGGGACTGAGCCCCGCATCGGGCTCTCTGCTCTGCAGGGAGCCTGCTTCCACCTCTCTCTCTGCCTGCCTCTCTGCCTCCTTGTGACCTCTCTCTCTCTCTCTCTCTCTCTGTCAAATAAATAAATAAATCTTTTTTAAAAAAAAGAAAGAAAGTAAATTTGTACAAGCTTTCTGGAGTGTGATTTGGCAATGCATATCAATAGCATTGTGACCCAGAAATTCCATCTCTGTGAATTTCTCCTAAAGAACTAATTAAGGATATGTGCAAAGATTAGCTTAAAGGTTGTTGTCACAGTATTACTTATGAGTGAGCAAAAAAATGTGGCAACAATATGAATGGTTAGGGATAGATGAAGTGAATGAGCTTTCATTATCTGTGTTTGAATCCAGTTCTAGCAACTACTAGCTCTATGCACTTGAATAAGTTGCCTAATTTCTCTGGCCCTCAGTTTTCTAATCTTTAAAGTGGGGAAAATAGAGACACCTGAGTGGCTCAGCCGGTTAAGCTGCTGAAGTTGGCTCAGGCCATGATCCCAGGATCCTGGGATCGAGTTCTGCATCGGGCTCCCTGCTCAGCGGGGAACCTGCTTCTCCCTCTCCCTCTGTCTGCCACTCTGCCTGCTTGTGTGTGCTCTCTCTCTCTCTCTGACAAATAAATAAATAAATAAAATCTTTTTAAAAAATAAAATAAAATGGGGACAATAATAATGACTACGTCATGGGGCTGTTGTGAGAATTGAGTGAGATAAGACATGCTGGGCACATAATTAATGCATGCTTCTTACTATGGTACATTCAGATGATGTAATATTCAGCCTTTAAAAATGATGTTGCAGGTGGTGTGCCTGGCTGACTCAGTCGATAGAGCATGTGACTCTTAATCTCAGGGTCATGAGTTCAAGCCCCACATTGGGTGTAGAGCTTACTTAAAATAAAATTTAAAAAACTTAAAATAAAAATGGTGTTGCAGGTAAATTTTAACATGGAAAGATATGTGGAATGTATTAAGTTATTTTTGTTTTGTTTCTACAGTAAAAATTCAGTTTATTCATCTGTTTATAACACAATACATGGGAAGCAAAGTGTTTCACATCATAGATTTCACTTTCAACTCCTTGAACTGTCATTTCTTTGGCTAAAAGGAGAGACTAGCGGGGAAAGCCAGGCAATGCCTAGGCAAGTAAAATAAAGTTAGGTTGGGGGGCAATGCTGATGTCATCCTCACAGGGATGGACACAAGGGGCTGTTTGTAGCAAGCTGATTTTCTAGAACTGGTAGCTGGAGGCACAGGAGCACCACTCAGACACTCACACTTCGTTCCACTCTGCCCCCAGGCACAGCCACACCTTCTGGTCGTTGCCCTTACTGTCTTCCTGGATGTGGTAGTGCAGGGACATGCCATACTTTCTCTTGAATTCAGACCTAATTTTTAACATGTCCCCTTCCTTCGCTGTGGGTGACCATGATTCTAATCAGGACCTTATCATGAGCCCGCTTACCCTTCTTGGAATCACACATTCAGTCATCAAAATAGGACAGCTTGTTCTGAATACACTGGACTAGGTTCAGAAAAGCATTTTTCAGGTCTCTTTGACCTCCTCCTTGATCATAAGGGCTGTAGCTCTTGTACTTTTCAGATTCTTTCTGGATGTGATGCACACTTGCTTGGTCATGATGCCGATCCCCTTGGGAACATCAGTTCTTTCCTCTTCACTCCAGCATTAGAGATCATAGGCATCTAGGGTCAAACAGTTTATAATCAAGGACACAGCCATCCTCTGCTCTTCTGCTCTTTGCAAGGATAACCATCAGCTTGCAGAAGTCACCAGATGTGTTGGAAACCGTTTCCTTCTCCAGATCAGTCTTGTACACTTCCTTATAAACTGTTAATTTCCTCTAGCATCTAATTGGCCCTGGAGCAGATGATCTCAGTAAGGGAGCCCTCCTCAGTCCTCAGCACCTTCAAGGGCGAGGCTCTCAGCTTGGAAGCCGAATACTGAGCGGGTGTTTTCAGTAGGCCCCAAATCACCTTCTCCATGTGGCCGGGCATCCAGGCAAGGCTGAGTTCAATGCTGATGCAGATTCCTTTTTGATCCTTGTCTGGTAGATGAAGGCAATATCCTGTCTATCCTCATTGCTGTGGTTGGTCAGTATGTTGATGACAGTGACCTCATCCACACTTTTAGCCTTGATGCCATTTCAGTGTTCAAAGCATTACACTTGAAATCAAAGTTGGTGTATGTTTTGGCTGACCTGTATGTATTTGGGGATGTAGAGTGGTCACCCTCTAAGCTGAGTGTGAACAGTGGACCTTTTGGAAGATGCTGGCCCATAAGTTGAAAGCTGCTAGCATCCCAAGATGCAGAGCCAGAATGTATTAAATTATAAAGAAAAAAATTGGGGCACCTGGATGGCTCAGTTGGTTGAGCATCCAACGTTTGATTTTGGCTCAGGTCATGATCTCAAGGTCATGGGATCAAGCCCTGTGTCAGGCTCTGCACTCAGCACAGAGTCTGCTTGAGAGACCCTTTCTTCCCTCGTCCTCCCCCTCTGCTCTTCCCCCCGACTCGTGTACTCTCTCTCAAATAAATAACTAAAATATTTTAAAAATTATAAAGAAAAAAAATACCCAAACTGCAGTATAGAATGTGCGGGAGGATCCAGGTCTGGAAAAGGAAACACTGAAATATTTACTATGGCCATCTCTGGATGGTGGGTGCTGCTGGGTGTTTTTCCCATTAATTATGTTTTATACTGGGCGTGTATTGCTTTATAATGAGAAAAAAGTAAGTCAGTTTCCATTGGGAAAAAAGTTCAAGGTGAATAGGTGGAACTCAGAGGGTTCTTAGGGCAGTGGCACTATTCAGTATGATACTGTAATGGTGGATATGGGTCATTATACATATGTCCAGACCTAAAGAATGTATAACATGAAGAGTGAACTCCAGTGTAAACTATGAACTTTGGGCGGTAATGATGTATCAATGTAGGTTCATCTATCATAACAATTTACCACTTTTGTTCAGCTTTTAATAGTGGCAGAGGCTCTACTTATGTGGGAGTGGAGGAAATCTTTGTACCTTCTACTCAATTTTGCTGTGAACATGAAACTGATCTAAAAAATAGAGTCTATTAAAAGTAAATTAGTTAAAAGATTGGATGGGAAAAAGAATAAAGAATGCTGGCTAGCAAGGAGTAGATATCTAAGTCTTGTAAAGCTACCATATATAATTCTAGTTGTTGTTTATATGTCATTAAACATTGAATTCTAGAAATATTTGATGATGGTGGTGATAATGGTGGTAGCAGTAGAAACAGTTACCGTTGACTGAGCACGTACTCTGTGCGAGGTGCTGTGTGAAGCGTATTACATGGATTATCACCATTATCATATTTCATACAAGGCGCCACTTGAAAGAGAAACTTTTTACATCGTTCATAGCACTGTTCCATAGAGCAACAAATCATATGTCCAATATAAGCCTTTTATGCAAGTTTTATGGAGAAATCTGCTGACTTTTATGATAAAGCTCAACTAGTAGCCTTATTGATTTGAATTGGGAATTTTCTTTTTTTTTAACTGTATTTTTTTTTTGGAAGAGAGAGACAGAGAGAGAGAGAGAGAGCGAGCAGGGAGAGTTGCAGAGGCAGAGGAAGAGAGAATCCTAAGCAGGCTCCCCACTCAGCACAGAGCTTGACATGGGACCTGATCTCACAACCCTAAGATCATGACCTGAGCCAAAATCAATAGCTTGATTCTTAACCAGCTGAACCACGCAGGTGCTCCATACTAGGAATTTTCTTGAACTGTCAACCCCGGAACATGATTAGTACAGGCTAGTCTGAATTTCTGGTCAGTCAGCAGTCATTAGCTGTCTGATAACCTCCTTCTTCATACCCATCCTCTGGACAGAGCCTGAACCAGGCTCAGGGCTGATGAGTATGTGAGTGTGTCTTTTCAAAGTTCAATAGACCATGCTGTTAGGCGTAATCTGCTCATCTGTGTCTACCAAAGTAGATCATTTTGCCGCAGTTCAGTTGGGTTTTTTTTTAGTGTGGCATTCAAGGCTTTCTAGCATCTTCACTCTGTTGGCCTCAGAATGTTCTGTCCCTCTAGAGACACCTCGCATTGCACTCACACAGGACTAACAACCTTTCCTAAAACATGTTTCCTAGAACATGCCTAGCACTTTCCCTTTTCTCTTGCTTATGCTGTCAAACTCTTCGCCCTACAAGGCCCAACTCACACCACCACCTTGTGCCTTACCTGTCTCCCATCTCCCATTCCCTTCATCATTAGCTCTCATGTCTGGGCTGTAAGATGTCTATGGGTAATAACTATGGCTTACTTTTCTTTTAATTTCTCCTTCCCCTCTGAGCAGAAAAACAGTTTCTTAAATATAATAAGGGCCCAATAAATATTAAAATACTTAAAAGTTAGCCCTTTGTTATGATAAAGTAATTATGGCTCATTGTCCAATATAATTTAAATGTAGTGAATTTTCAGTGACCCTTATATGAATTTTCCGTTATTACTTCTATAACCTTGGCTGTTTCCCCCACCTTCTAGCAAATGATTAGAAAAAACAAACTGGCTTTAATACTGTCTTAAGCAAAATGTAACTAGTGAAAGATTTAAAATCTAATAAAAATTCACACTAGCTACTTCATAAAAATACTTAATTTTATGTAAAAAATACATAAAAATATATCCAACACACCTTTTTGAACACTCATCTTCTCCCCACACACAAACTCATTCTTCTTACTGCCTTTCCAGTCTACCACAGACAGCTAGGAACCTCAGACCAATCTTGAGCTCTTTTCACGCTTTCATTCTTTTTTTTTTTTAAGATTTATCTATTTTTTTATGTTTTAGAGAGAGAGCATGTGTGAGTGCAGTGTGGGAGGGGCAGAGGGAGAGAGAGAATCTTAAGCAGACTCCGTGCTCAGCTAGGAGCCCCACTCAGGGCTCAATCCCACGACCTGAGATCATGACCTGAGCCAAAATCAAGAGTCGAACACTCAACTGAGTGAGCCACCCAGGCGCCCCTAAGGATTTTATTTTTAAGTAATCTCTACTCCCAACATGGGGCTCGAACTCACAACCCAGAGATTAAGGGTCATGTGCTCTACTGACTGAGCCAGCCAGACACCCCTCTTTACACTTTCTCATCATTTCCCCAGTCTATCTCCTCTTTATCCTGCTCTTTTTCAGTCAGACTCTCATTATCTCTTACCTGGCCTTTGATGCTGCTTCTAGTCCCTCTTCCCTCCACCCTCAGTTTGTTCTGTATATGCTGCTAGGGTTGCCTTTCTAAAACAGATATGATCTTGTTTAAAATACTTTTGAATTGGGGCACCCGGGTGGCTCAGTCATTAAGCGTCTGCCTTCGGCTCAGGTCATGATCCCGGGGTCCTGGGATTGAGCCCTGCATGGGGGTTCCTGCTCAGTGCAGAGCCTGTTTCTCCCTCTCCCGCTCCCCCTGCTTGTGTTCCCTGTCTCACTGATGTCTCTCTCTCTGTCAAATAAATAAATAAAATCTTTAAAAATAAAATAAAATAGTTCTGAGTTTTAAGAACTCAGAAGGATCTATGCTTTATGTTTCCTATTGGGCTCAAAAGGCTAAAGTCCAAAATCCATAATCTGGTTTCAGCCAAATTTCCCCAAATTTGCTTCCTTTCATGCCCTATCATGTACCAAATTTCAGCCACCCTGAATCTCTCTGTTCCCCAAACATGCTTCTACCTGAGCATCTCTTCCCACTCCCTGAAATACCCTGCTACCTCTTCCCTGTCTATCGAATTCCTACCCTCCTTTGTGAAGCCTTCCCCAGGAACCCCAGATGGAGATACAGCCTCTGTTCCTTGACTTCACACAAATCATAACTAGTTCTAACACTGACCTATGGTCTAATTTGCCCTACCTACACTTCAAATTTCTCAAGGACAGGAAAATGTTTTATTTCTCTTTGGATCATCAAGGTCTAGCACAGTGGTTTGCCTCATTAAATATTTCTGAATGCACAACTCATTGTGTTCTTAAGATATAATGTAAAAGTAAGATATGGTAGATTCATTATCTGGCATTTCAAGAACTAACCAGGATACAGGTAGAATGGATAAGTGAATTCTAAAGGTACTTTTCAAGCCTCATTTTCACACTTAGCTTTAAATCTGTCCATTCTTTCATTCCTTCTTGCGTGGGTCCTCATAAGCTTTGCAATAAGACGGAACAGGAGAAAGTAATCTAGATGACAAGTATCTGAACAAGCAAGAGAAAATGTACTGAGCTACTTGGCAGTGACCACCTTAAGTCATTTCATATTATGAAAGTATGGTTTCTTCAGCTGGGTTCTAAGATACGTGATGGGGTTGCTTTGTTTGTTCGTTGCAAGGTAAATCTGGCAAGAAAAAAATGAGGTGATTTTAAGATCCAGTGCCTTGGGAAAGGGGAAGTAGAGATAAACAAAATGTTCTGTTGATGTTCTGCCCAGTACCTCTTATGTTAACAGTTATTTTGTTCTGTATACACACACACACACACACACACATACATATACATACATACATATATGTATATATATATATATACACACATACTTTTGGCTAGTGTAATTTTCAGTCAAGAGTCAATTGGATCTTTTATTATTTAATTTTAAACTTAACTTAAACTGTTGCTAACGTGCATTAGACATTCAGACATTTTAGGTGATTCAACATTGACTTAATTAATGTTTAGAAATAATTAATCAGAAACATTAAAGCCAGCTCAACTGCTATTTATTCTTCTATTGAAGTATGATTAACATTCAGTGTTATGTTAGCTTCAGGTATTGACTTCTATATTTTAAATTTCAGTTTTTACCACCCTCTCCCATCCCCATCCGTGCTTCCTTTGGTCGCCTTCATCAAATCAAACAGGTAAGAAGACTTTCAAAACTGATAGCTGTTCAGTAAAAAGAAAACTATTTTTCCTTAAAAAAATAGCTATGGGAAAAAAATACTTATGGTTCTGTAATTCCAAATGAGGTCACAAATGATTCTAATTCCAGGAACGGTTCCTCTAAAACAAAAACAACTAAGAAGTCCTGTATTTCTTTGGGTTATTACCTATTTTAATAAACTGATAGTTTCCAGAAAGATGATATTCTCTTCTGCCTCAGATCTGGCCTCTTTCAGAGATCACAAAGAAGAAAAGATTATTAATTTTTAGGTTCATAATGACCATAATTATCATTTTTTCTAAAAACCATCAGATGAAATTTTTTTGATGGATGAAATGGCCTTTATGCTACCATTTTGTGTAATTGCTTAGTGATCTGAGTTCAGGGACACATTGTACCTCATTGGCTTATGTTTTGGGCAGGCCTGTATGTGTGCATGCGTGTATGCGTGTGTGTGTGTGTGTGTTTAAAAGCAAATGCCTAATACACAGTTAAACCTTTTAATTATCCAAAGATTAGCCACAGAACTCAAAAGATCAAATCACCACTCTGCCACAGGTGGTAGGATTTTTCTGACCCAACTACAAACAGACTTTTGTTCAAGGGGGGCTTAACTGTTACGAAGCACTTATTCACTTAGCGCTAAAATACGTATTTTACATCTGTGTTCTCATTTTATCTCACAACGTAAGATCAGAAAATAACAACAGGAGAAATTTCATAATTTACCCAATGTTTAGAGTTAGTGAATGTCAGGGCCAGATTTAGCCCTAAATTACTGGATTCCTTTCCAGCTACCCTTTCCCTGTTTCAGTGGCACAAAAGCCACTAATCTCATGAGCCTGGTGTTTAGGACTCCAGCTCCTGCTTTCTTTCCCTCTTTCTCTTTCCCACCATGGCTTCCCTAAAGTCTAGCCTGTCATTCAGGAGCAAACAAGTATGGTAAAAAGCTCCTTTTGCTTTTTAGTAGATAAAACGTTCTTTAACTGTCTTTGAGAGTAGGGAGCTCTTTTAGAAGTTCTTAATGAAAGAACCTTAAGTTAGTAGGTAAGATGACCTCTGGTTTATCTGTGCAATTTGTTTTGTTGCTTCCCCTAAATGAGATCAATACTTAAAAATTGATTGCATGTTGCTATTTGATTATAAAGCTTGAAATCAAGATAAATTTTTGAAAATTGGTTACATGTTGCTATTTGACTATGAAGCTTGAAACCAAGAAAAGTTTAACTGGTCAGTAAATTATAAAGCAATCTATCTCCATAGTGACATAATGTATGTTACAAACATTTTAAATGAAACACAAGTAGAAAGTGAATTAAATGGGAAAACAGAAATAATATTAGCTTTCAATCTGGGTACTGATTGAATGGAAAACCAAGACTTATTTTTAGCAGCTTAATGGTCTGATAGATACCTTAAATTGCGTGTTTCTTTATATGCATTCTTTTTTTTTTTTTGAGAGAGAGAGAGCACATGAACACAGGGGTGAGGGGCAGAGGAAGAAGGAGAAAAAGAGTCCCAAGTAGGCCCCATGCCCAGGGCAGAGCCCAACATAGGGCTCAATTTCATGAGATCATGACCTGAGCTGACCATGACTCTGAGATCATGACCTGAGCTGAAATCAAGAGACAGACACTTTAACAGACTGAGCCACACAGGCACCCCTCTTTATATGCATTCTTTAACCGTGATTTCTTTTTAGCTATTGAACTTATTAACCTTTTGGGGAGGAGAATGCCTGAAAGTAAATCCCTGATCTCTTTTTACCCACAAACACTCAGTATGAATCTCTGAGAAGGAATATTTTTCTTACATAATCACCATGCCATCATTATAGCTAGCAAAATTAAGTTATTCTTTAATGTCGTCTAATAAGCAGTCCATGTTAAAATTCTCACTATTCTTTAAAACGTCTTTTTACTGATTGAAACGTGTTCCAACCATGATCTCTCAGATCTCTGTTTTTTTAAGATTTTATTTATTTGAGAGAGAGAGAGCACAAGGCAGGAAAGGGGCAGAGGGAGAAACCAACTCCCTGCTGAGTGGGGAACCTAATGTGGGGCTCAATCCCAGGACCCTGAGATCATGACCTGAGCTATAGGCAGACGCTTAACCCACTGAGCCACCCAGGAGCTCTCTTTTACTTAAAACATTCCTTTCCCCTCCTGTTTTTTGTTCTGCGCCACTTATTTATTGAAGAAGCGAGGCCATTTGTCCTGTAGACTGCCCCACATTCTGATTCTGCTTCCATGTGGTGTTTAATATGCTCTTTTGTTCCCTGCATTTGCTATAAACTGAGTTGATTACATTTTCTTTTACTTTTAAATAAACACACAGTGCAAGTCAGTATTAGGCTTTGGCTCAGCATTTAAGTCAGTGTATGATTTAGGTTGCCCCTTTCCTAGCAGGCAGTTAGTGGATAATTTCTTCTCAAGTGGGGCTGGTAGCTGTTTCTAGGTATTAGGGAGCTTGAGAAAATGAAGTTGGAAGTTATTTTTGCCCCCCCCAACTTTATTGATATGTAATTGACATATAACATTGTCTAAGTGTAAGGTGCACAACATGATGATTTATGTATATATTGTGAGGTAGTGACCATGGAAATTAATTTTCTAAACACATCTAAACACTTTGCTAAGTGTTCAGGAACTGTTCTTTTTATGTAATTTTCCTTTCCTAGTAATAATCAAGTTTATGTTTCAAGAGGTTTGGAAGCACTCAGCTTTTAGCTCCCTATCCTGAAACACTAAAGGTAAGTTAACCACCCTGCTGAAATAGTTTGTGTATTAGTTTGCGAGGACTGCCACAACAAAATACCACAAACAGCGGGGCTCAAACAACAGAAATTTAGTTGATCACAGCTCTGGAGACTGGAAGTATGAAATCGAGGTGTTGGCAGGATTGGTTTCTTCTGAGAGCTGTGAGAGAAGCGTCTATGTGTTCCAGGCCTCTGTCCTTGGCTTGTAAATAGCCATCTTCACGTTCAGATGGTGTTTTCACCTATGTCTGTCTCCTTTTTTATAAGGACGTACTGGATTAGGGCCCACCCTCATCACCTTGCTCTAACTTGATTACCTCTGCAAATACCCTATTTCCGAATGAAGTCCTTTCTGAGGCCCTGGGGGCTAGGACTTCAGCATACTAGATTTTAGGGGGACACAATTCCACCCACAACAGTTTGTTCACAGTATATGGTTCTACAACTTTGCCTTTATTTCCTGCCTTGTTCAGGAGGGTATAAAATCACCGGGGCGCCTGGGTGGCTCAGTGGGTTAAAGCCTCTGCCTTTAGCTCAGGTCATGATCCCAGGGTCCTGGGATCGAGCCCCGTATCGGGCTCTCTGCTCAGCAGGGAGCCTGCTTCCCCCTCTCTCTGTCTGCCTCTCTGCCTACTTGTGATCTCTCTCTCTGTCAAATAAATAAATAGAATCTTTTAAAAAAAATTAAAAAAATAAAATCACCAATACCCAGTAAGAACGTGACTTTTTTCTGCAGTGCCTTAAGTACTCAGGCAAATCATCTACTTACATATTACCGCTGCATTTCTAGCATCTCTTCCTTTTACACCTTCACAAATGTAAACTTTAGCAACACATACTACAGTCTTTATTTTATCTTTCCTGGTTTGGATAAATTAAACTGGGTTTAGACACAAATGTAAGGGAACTTTATGAAACAAAACTTTTGAAACAGATGATGCTAGGAGTGCCGGGCATGATTTTGATAGGGACCATTCAGACGCCACAGTTTAGTTTCCACAGTCTAGGAAAGCAGAGGCATTAGATTTCAGTGATACATTTTTCAGTCTTCCTTGAAACCTACCAAGTACCTAGTCTTTTTTAGGAAGAAATGTTTAATTTGGTCTTAGTTTACAAACCGTTTCATTCATTCAGCAAACATTTGTTAAGCACTGTGCCGGCATTGGGCAACTCAAATCTCTCAGGCATACTCACCTTCTGAGAGCACAAGTGGCTAACTCACTGTTTCCATTTCTACCTTGGAGCCTAAAAACTTGAAAGCTAAGCTTAGCGCTCAAGTGTAGCAATTCTCCTTAAGATGGGTTTCTAGCATACAGTACTCTTTGCCCTTGACAGTTACATGGCTCTTGACCTTAAGATAGAAATGATAAAAGAGTCAGCCTACCTTTACTAACAACCCTCAAAATAGCTGATGTTGGCTAATGCTCCCAACTTTCCATGGGAGGAACAATGGGCAAAATCTTGTCGTACTTTGGGAAAATTTGCTCTTGTTGATTAAGTAAATTACAAAATACTTTGAGCTTCTCACTACAGGAAAACACCTACATAAGTCTTAAATGGAAGGACTATACTAACCTTACATTTTGTTGAAAAGGTTTACTGTTATTCTGTTGTTTTAAAAGACTAACTTCTTAAACTTCCTTTCCTGATTTCCCTCATTTTCAGTAATGACATCAAAATAACTTGAAGCTCCGGGTTCACCTTCAGTTCTTCCTTATTTTTCTCCTGTATCTAATTAGGCATCTAATCCTATTAATTCTTCCTTGACAACATCCTCTCTGTTCCCACTTCCTTCTGTCCCTTGGGTCCAGATTACCCTAATAATATTCTAAGAGATTTCCTATCTCTGCCAGTATAATCCAACTTCCACAACCAACACCAAGATAATTTCTCGAAGACATCATTTTCACCTTTTCTCCCCTGTGCAAAAAGTTATAATGGCTTCCCATTACCTATCGAATAGGAGTAAGATTAAGAATAGCTAGGCTGTAGTGAGTGCTTGCTTACACAGGTTGCCAGGCACTGTGGAAAAGAACAGTATACCCATGGCATTATCCTCAGTTCTTATCATCATCTTCCTGTGGACAAGGAGACCGAGGCTCAGGTTCAGTCGCTTGCCTAGGGTTGCACAGGTAATAAGTTACAGAGTTGAGATTCAGCCTAGTTCTATTTGGCTCCAAAGCCTGTGGTCCTAACAGCAATCCTATTCTGCCCAAACTCTTTAAGCTCAAACCCTTCAGTTACTTAAGATCCTAGAAATTTGGCCCTATTTTACTTCTCCAGTTTTATCTCTCATTACTTCATAACACACTCCGTTTCAGTCAAGCTAGTCTCACTACCCTGAAACCTGCCATGTTCTTTCCCTCTAAGCTTTTGTACACATGGTTCCTTCTGCTTGGAATACCTTTCCCTTCACCCTGGGTTTGTCCATGTTTTAAACCACTTTCAAGGCCTAGGTCACATTTTATTTATATTTTTTAAGATTTTATTTATTTATTTATTTATTTGTCAGAGAGAGAGAGAGAGAGAGAGAGAGAAAGATCACAAGCAGGGGGGAGCCTGGCAGGTGGAGGGAGAAGCAGGCTCCCTGCTGAGCAAGGACCCAGATGTGGGGCTCGATCCCAGAACCCTAGGATCATGACCCGAGCCGAAGGCAGACGCTTAACCAACTGAGCCACCCAGGCGTCCCCTAGATCACATTTTAATTCACACAACTCAAGCCACTTTTCTCTTCCAGATTATCCATAACGTGTATCGCTTATATCGACAAGAATATTTAAATTCTTTTGATCATACACTGCAATAGTACAAAGTATTTTAACACATCCTTCCAATATATGTAAATAATATATCCTTCCCAAACATGATGGACATATACTACTAACCCAGTATATCATGTGAATCATTGAATATATGCAAAATACAAATGTAAAAGGGATGAACTAAAGATGAAATGATGTTTTTGGAACATTTTAAATTGTATTTTATTAACTACAGGTCATCATTGAGAGTGAATATGAGTTCATTTTTCCAGGAGTCTTCATGATTTAAAATTATTTTAGCCTGTGCCTCGATTGAGATTAGCTCAGCATTGTGTTTTCACAGGAAGGTGGCAGATGATGTGCACTGTGCTAGGTAGGAGCTTCACCTTTGTCATTTCCCTGTCATTCGCTTAGACTTGTATTACATATCTTCTGTCCAACATTTCTTTATAGAAATCTTGTTAAGATACTTGTCTGTTTTGTGAAACTCGGTTTAATTAAAACTGGGTAATATATCCATATGGCCACCTAACTTGCAATTAGTTATAATTAGCTAAAGACCAAAAACATGCTGGTGTTTTGCAAGATCTTGGAACCCTCTGGGCTGAGTGAGGGCACCTGTGTCAAACTGTAGACTATTAGCAAACCTGAAGTTCTTACTATCTTAGATTTTAAAATATATAAATTGAATTTCTGTGTTTTGCTTTTTGCTTCTCAGTGGATCACCTTGTATACTTCCTGGGCTATGATCATGCTTACTTTGGAGAGCACAACTTAATGCATATAAAACTTAGCTCTCAAACGTGATTCTAGGCCATTTTAGGAAAAGCTCATCCTCTTATTTCCTGTTCCCCATAATATTTAGCACCCTATTTGCCCAGCACTATCCTTGATACTTTATTATGTGTGAACTATGTTTTTAAAAATACTAGGATGAATTTGGACTGTGCAATTTCTTAAAGCCACTTCAAGCATTTTTAAGGGTACAATTCAGTGTTATTAAGTACATTCACAATGTTGAGCAACATTGTGAAAAGTAAGGACCTGTTTGAGTCCCTTTTTTAATACCCTTGGATATATGCATAGGAATAGGATTGGCGGATCATAGGGTAATACAATGTTGAACTTTTTGAGAAACCATCAAATTGTCTTCCAGAGTCTGCCCCACTTTACATTTCCACCAGCAATGTATGAGTTCCAATTTCTCCCCATTCTCGCCGACACTTGTTACTTTCTACATTTTAAAATAATAGCTATCTTAGGGGGACCTGGGTGGCTTAGTTGGTTAAGCATCTGCCTTCACTCAGGTCATGATCCTGGAGTCCCAGGATCAAGTCCCACATCGGGCTCCCTGCTCAGCAGGAAGTCTTCTCACTCTCCCTCTGCCCTTGACCATGCTTGTGCTCTCTCTCTCCCAAATAAATAAATAAAATCTTTATTTTTAAAAAATATTTTATTTATTTATCTAACAGAGACACAGAGAGGAAACACAACCAGGGGGATTGGGAGAGGAAAAAGCAGGCTTCCCGCTGAGCAAGGAGCCTGACACGGGGCTTGATCCCAGGACCCTGGGATCATGACCTGAGCCAAAGGCCGACACTTAATGACTGAGCCACGCAGGTGCTCCAAATAAAATCTTTAAAATAAAATAAAAAATAATATCTGTCCTAGTAAGTGTGAAGTGTTAGCTCATTGCAGTTTTCAATTGCATTTCCCTAATGACAAATGTTGACCATCTTTTCACGTGCTTATTAACCATTTGTATATCTTCTTCAGAAAAATGTCCATTCAAGTCCTTTGCCCCTATTGTAATTAGGTTGTTTATCTTGTTTTTGTTTTGAATTATAACAGTTCTTTATATATTCTGGATATATAAAATATAAGATTTGCAAATATCTTCTCCAACTCTTTTTTCAAAAGATTTTAACAATGAATTAATTATATTTTTAAAAGAGTTTATTTATTTATTTATTTATTTGAGAGAGAGAGAGAGAAAGTGCCCTAGAAAGCACAAGCAGGGAGAGTGGCAGAGGGAGAGGGGGAAGCGGGCTCCCTGCTGAGTAGCAAGCCTAATACAGGGCTTTATCTCAGGACCCCAGGATCATGACCTGAGCCAAAGGCTGATGCTCAACCAACTGAGCCACCCAGGCACCCAGTTAATTTATCTACGTATAAAGAGAGAGCATCAGCATGGTGGGGAGGGGCAGAGGGAGAGGGAGAGAATGTTCAAGTGACTCCGCACTGAGTGCAGAGCCAGATGTGGGGATTGATCCCACATCCCTAAGATTGTGATGTGAGCCAAGATCAAGAGTCAGATGCTTTTAACTGACTGAGCACCCCCAGGCGCCCCTATCTTCTCCAATTTTGTAATTGTCTTTCACTCTCTTGATATAATGTCTTTTGATGCATGAAAAATTTAAATTTTTTGAAGTCCAATTTATCTATTTTTTTCTTATGTTACCTGTGCCTTTTTTATTGTATCTGAGAAATCATTACCAAATCCAATTCACGAGGCCTTTGCCCTATGTTTTCTTATAAGAGTTTTATAATTTTAGGTCTTATGTTTGGATCTTTCATCCATTTCAAGTTAATTTTTATACATGGTGTAAGGAAAGGATGCAACTTCATTCTTTTGCATGTGGATGTTGTTTTCTCAGCCCCATTTGTTGGAAAGATCATCCTTTCCCCCATTGAATGGTTTGGCACCCTTATGGAAAACCAATTGACAGTGTATGTAGGTGTTCATTTCTGGGCTCTCTGTCCTATCCCATTGATCTATATGTCTGTCCTTATGCCAGTACCACACGATTTTGATTACTGTAGCTTTATAGTAAGTTTTGAAATCAGAAAGTATGAGTCCTCCAAATAGATGCTTTTTCTTTTTCAAGATTGTTTTGGTTATTCAGGGCTCCTTGAGATTCCGTGTGAATTTTATTTTTTCTTCCATGTGAATTTCAGTATGGGTTTTTCTATTTCTACAAAAAATGCCACTCAGATTTTGATAAGCATTGCATTGCATCTGTTAATCATGTTGGGTAGTATTGCTGTCTTAAAAATATTACTTTTTCCAATTCATCAACACAGGATATCTTTCTATTTGTAGGTTATTTTTAAAATAACAATTTATGTGAGAAATGATACTTGTGTTTATTTTTTAAAAAGAAGGTCAAAAATATGGTAAAGTACAGGGGCACCTGGGTGGCTCAGTGGGTTAAAGCCTCTGCCTTCGGCTCAGGTCATGATCCCAGGGTCATGGGATCGAGCCCCACATCGGGCTCTCTGCTCGGTGGATAGCCTGCTTCCCTCTCTCTCTCTGCCTGCCTCTCTGCCTACTTGTGATCTCTGTCTGTGAAATAAATAAATAAAATCTTTAAAAGAAATATGGTAAAGTACAAAGAAAGAACAAATTACTCTACATCTCACTACTCTTTGATAAGTACTGTGAACTTTTTGGTGACCATCCTTCTGAACATTTCTTGTTTATAATTTTACATAAATAGCATCTGAAGTTTTTTCCTACTTACTATGTAATACATGTTCTTCAATGTGAATGACTAGATTTAAATCATGTTTGCACATAGGGGAGCCTGGGTGGCTCAGTTGGTTAAGTGTCTGCCTTCAGCTCAGGTCATGATCCCAGGGTCCTGGGATTGAGCCCTGCATTGGGCTTCCTGCTCAGCAGAGTCTGCTTCTCCCTCTCCCTCTGCCCCATCCCCTTCTCATGCATGCTTTCTCTCACACAAATAAATACATGAAATCTTTTTAAAAAAATAAACAAATCGTGTTTTACCGTCATTTAATTAAACAAACCAATGTTGATAGACATTTAGTTTGCTTTGGACTGTGAGTAATATTTATTAATATCATAGTATTAATGGTAGGAAAAATAGTATAATAATGAATGTTTGATGTTTGCTCTTTTGAATGAAGAATGCTACAAAGTTATTCATTTAGAAAATTTCTCCATATTTGAGGTACCGTAACGCATTACTAATAGACCTTTGGTGTAGTAGGTGCGATGATTAAAAGTAGAGAACTAGACACTTGTTTAGAGATTTGTTTATCCTCTAGCTCTTGTATAGCCCAGTGAATAATAATAAAGGTACAACCAAATCAAATAATTTTGTAAAACCATAGGATCTGGTATTCATTTATTCTCATGTTCTGCCTTTCAGGAGGAAGGCATGAACTTAATGACTAGAGAAGCAATGCATGAATGGTGAGAAGTGTACTTTGAATTACTATTCTGATCATCTCTGTGTTCAGTCACTTCTTTTCTTTTTGTTAGGCAAACACCAGTACTGATACCTCTTCTTTTGCAGGGAGGTACAAACCGCACTACGGATAAGTCGGTCTTGGGAAGAGAGTTTGAGCCTGGTATGGTATTAACACTTCAATTTTATAGACAGTTTGAAATTTTTGCTGATTTTCAGTATCAGCACTACTTAGTTTTGCTGTAATTTCTAGAAATTCAAGCTCTCATTTGAAACTGAAATTTATATGCTGCATAATTTTTTATTGCTCCTGAGAAATAGTTGATGACTTACTCATAAAAATAACTGACATCATTTGAAAGTGGGGTTCATAGTAAATAGTTGTCTGATACAAAACCAGTGTTGTTATGGACCAGCCTCCTCTCTGTCCTACTGAGTCTAAGAAAAGTTCAGTTCTGCTGGTCAAATTGCTTAGTTGACAAAACAATGAATGATTTCACTCCTTCCTACATAATTTATTAACTAGGTGTTAGAGTTTCAAACCACAGACAGTGAGTTTCTGCATAAATACTACATTTCTGTGACTGTAACACATACACTCCCACTAACATTTTAACATGCAGCCTTTAATTTGAACATATTTGGAATTGAGTTAATCCCCCGCTAACATTTTTTAATGTTTCTTTATACATTATTATTACTTAGTTGTAGAAGTTGAGCAATGCTTAGGGTTCTTTTCCATGGACATTTCAGATAATGACAGAGAATTGAGCTGAAATTTGGGTAGAACAGATTCTGGCTAGATGTTAGTGTCCAGATTTGGGAGTCACTAGATTTGGAAATGGGTCATCAACAGAAACAGTGACATCTTATTTTCCTTTGAGCCTTGAGTGCCTTAGATGGACATCTACCCCTGATTTAGGAGTAGGTCCTAAAGATTGAGTAGATAGCCTCTGAAGCCTTCCCCTTTTCATGTTTAGTGCTAATACAATTCATAGATGCTGTTGGATTCCATTAACCCAATTATAATTACTTTACATGTTGGCACAAGTGAGTGAATCTGTGAATGTGTTAGGAAGAGGAAGGGAATACATAACATAACTGTACTCTGTGTCTTAGAAAAGAAAAGAGCACATTATAAAGGCCTGAATTCTGCAGTACTGATTTTGTCCACATAAAATCTATAAACATCTTTTATAGCTGTAGTTATGTTTGCTGTCCCATTTGTATCTTAGTTCTAACCAAATCCTTTTTGACTGTTCCCTGAACATAATATTGTAATTTTCAACAACAAAGCACAGGTCAGACGCCAAGAGAAAAATTTTAATTTAGGATTTGTGTATATACTGGTAAGTATTACTCATTATCAAGTGCTCACATTCTAGGCCTTTTGCGGACACTAGGGAAGCCCCTCAACTTGCCATGAGCATTCTTTCCCAAAAAGAGAAAGTGAAGTGAATCTTGGGTTCCCTTCTTGCTTTAGGATGATATGAGCTCCTCACCATAGTACACACTGACTCAGTAAGGATCCCCTTCCCCAGGCAGCAGCTGTCTCCCTGAGTACGTGATAGGTAAGCAATTGGTGCTACAATGGTACACTGCTTTCTGCTTATACAGAGTGACAGTAATTTAGAGAAACCATCTTCAAAAAGCATCGATTTAATTCCAGTATCCCCAGCAGCTCCTCCCACGCAGGGGATTGGGAAGGTAAGAAAGGAGAACCTAAGAATCTGTGTCCCTTGAAACTTTTATAAAATGTTAATGTTTCACCACCTACATTTTGGGGGGATATATTTTGCCATAGGACATCTGATTCTAAATGACATTTTTCCCTTCCTTTTCATCTATTGAACTATTATTAACGTATAACAAAAGTCACCGACTTTTAAGTATATGATTTGATTAACTTTTGTAATTGTGCACCATCCTGTAACCATAACCATAGTCAAGATATAGAGCAGTTCCCGCACTCTAAATAATGGCCCTGTGATCTTTTGCCCTTGATATCCTCTCCTCCCACCCCCCACCCACCCTAGGAAACCACTGATCTGCTTTCTGAGAAGAGTGGTGGTTTTAAAACCTCTGTTCTAATTTGGTTTTAGCAATGTTTTCCTCCATCGTTACAAACTTGTGTGAATTACACCACTTTGCCTCCAAGTCCCGTTCCTAGTCCCACTCAACGATGTCCAATGTAAGTTTTTGTTGTATGAAAATATACCAAATTGCTTATAAAATAAGAATTTAAGAAACTTACAAGAACTGATAGCTCCAGGTTCTGTGACAACCAAAGAAGCTGTGTGTTTTTAGCTAAATTAAAATGCCGTTGTTTTGATTTATTATTCTGTGTGTTGAAAAGAATCAAGTGAATAAGAACATGGGAAAACATGCGAACCCATGAAGGATCAGTAATTCATTAGCCCTGTTCGAACATAGTCTTCCTCTCCAAGCTTGATGATAAGGATCAGAGCTAATTCTTAAACTGTAAACATCTGTACCTGCTCATTTACCCATGATTTTCACCTTGATTCAAGGCAAGTCACAACCAGAACTGTAGGTCTTTCTAGGCTCCCCTGCCCACCACAACTTCAAAGAAGCCTGAATCCTTATAAATTAGGAGATAGTTTGCTATCCTGAGGCATTCCTGTTTTTAACCCAGATTTACAGAAGAGCAATAAAACGATGTGATACTACAACAGTCCTTTTTTAGTGTATACCCTTCTATTATAATAAAATAGTCATAGCTGATTTTGTTCAAATTTTTCTTGTAATGATTATATAATTTTATTTTAGAGGAAGTCAAAACCCCACCAACATTATTAGACCAAGTATCTGTGGACCATTAAAAAGAAAAGGTACTTTTATCTACCAGCAAAAATAAATATAACTTTGAATTATTTTTATAAAATAGCATATAAAATCAAGTGTTATAAGAAATTAATTTTAAAGGATTTATTTAAAATATATTTGATAAGGTACTAGAGGCCTTTCGTTTTACTCAAACAAAACTATGTAGAGACAATATTAAAAGCTGTAAAATGCCATATTAATGTGAATTGAGAAGTTTAATTCCAGTTTAGTCAACTATTATGATTTTTATTATATAATTCGCCAAGCTAGCTGCCTTAAATGCTTTCTGAAACAAGGTGGGGAATGAATGAATGAACAAACAATGAATCAGTCCTAGTAGTCCAGTGAATCTTGACCCTGCCCTGCTTGCTGCCACATCTACTTGTTGACATCATGTGAATAAGTTGACACAAATCAGATCTGCTTACTACACTAAAGCTATATTCTGAGGTGTGTGTTCTCTGATGTTTCACTTCTTTATGGGAGTTAATTTTGGTTAAATATATATGGAAAGTGACCCATCTTCCCAGTAATAAAAGGACAGTGAAAAAAAAAACAGGTTTTTTTTTTGTTTTTCCTTTTTGTTTTTGTTTTTGCTTCTGTTTTTAACTCCCACAGCTGGATCCCAACCTTGCCTCACTAAGCTAGGTTTGTTCTTCCTTTCTTGTTAATACCACTACTGACTTTAACTATAGTAGGGAGGGAAAATGGATAAATAGGAAAGGAGTTAAACTTTTAAAATGTGTATTTGTGAAAAATCCATTAAGATGGGAAAGAAGAAGAAGAAAAAAGCCGAGGAAAGGAGAAAGGGAAGGAGAACAAAACTATAGGGAAAGAAATTGAAATTTAAATGTACTTCAGTGTTGCATGTATTCTGGATTAATTAATGGCAGTTGTCCTAACAACACATCTAACTCAGCATGTACTTATTATATTCTAAGACTAAGACTAGATCAATTCTGGAAAACACTCTTTCATACTAAGCACTTTGTTTTATGATGATGGACCAATGACGTAGCTTAGGGATCTTGCGTGTGCTGTGAAGTTAGGGGCTAGTGTTGACAAAACATTTAAATATATTAAGTTTAAGAGCTGTTACAATGTTGGGGGTCATTTGAGTATTTAAAATAAAATATGCATAAGGGCACCTGGCTGGCTCAGTTGGTGGAGCGTGTGACTGACTGTTGATCTCAGTGTTGTGAGTTCAAGCCCCATGTTGGGTGTGCAGATTACTTAAAAATAAAATCTTAAAAAATAAATCAATAAAATAAAATTTGTGTAAATGGAAGACAGTGTTTTACTAAATTAAAAGAATTCTCCTTTTAGGAAGCCTGGGTGGCTCAGTCAGTTGAGCATCTGACTCTTGATTTTGGCTCAAGTCATGATCTCAGGTTCGTGAGATCAAACACCTCATTGGGCTCCATGCTCAGCACAGAGTCGGCTTCTCTCTCTCTTTCCCTCTCTATTTGCCCCTCCCCCCATTTTCATAATTTCTCTCTCTAAAATAAATAAATCTTGGACACCCGGATGGCTCAGTCAGTTAGGTGTCTGCCTTCGGCTCAGGTCATGATCCCCAGGTCTTGCGATCAAGTCCCACATCCAGCTCCTCGCCTGGCGGGGAGCCTGCTTCTCCCTTTCCCTTTGCCTACCACTCCCCCTGCTTGTGCTCTCTCTGACAAATAAATAGATAATATCTTTAAAATAAATAAATAAATATTTTTAAAAATAAATAAAAATAATTCTCCTTCTAAGACATTTACACATAAATTGTCCTATGCCATTGAAAATTCCTGGAATTCTCTTAGAATTTGTGATTTAAAAATTGTTTTATATTATAATCTTTACACAACACACTTGGTTTCTGTCCAGTATTTTGGTGGATGTGGCATGTCTCACACAAGCCTCTTATACCTGGTTTTCAGTTGCTCTGGAGGATGATTGCCTCCTTTCTTTGAGATATCCCTAAGAACTGTATGTACTACATGGTCTGTATTTTAAGTCAGACCTTTCCAAACACAGCCTGTATAAGTTTGGTCAAAATTCATGTGGAATTTTAGATATAGTAACAGATTAAACAGAAATTTAATTTTATTATTTGGGAATATGAATCCATTTGGGGAACAACAAATGATGTCTTATTTGGAGCATATTAATACAAAGGAAATGTGGGGAAAGAAGATATAAAAAAATCCAAAGAGGTCTTGGGTGGGGGAGAAAAAACAGTGAGGACTCTATAAAATGGGAGAGAGTATGAGATAGCAGTTAGAATCTGCAAGCATATGAAGGCGCATTGTATGGTGATAAGCTACACTTCCACTAGAATAAGCAAGAGCAAATGAGGCTTCAGGGGGGAATTCTGAGAAATCTGTAGAAATCAGACAGCTATAAAAAGTGTTTTATAAGTAATAATGATTTCAGCAAAGAAAATTTCAATTTTTTTATATGATGAATTTGTCTTGATATGTCTGGCTTTTAAAGCCAAAAGGAAAGGTGAGTAGTTTTTCTATAATGATGTGATTGTAATCTGGCAGGGGACAGGATACCCAGGATATGCTCTTTGGAGCTTTATGAGCCACGATTATACTCCTGAGAAGGTCTGTGGGATCTCTATTTCTAGCAAGATATATGTAGATATATATGTAGTGATATACATAATGATATATACATAGCGATATATATAGTGGTGTATATATATCACTAGAAGTAGGGATTATATATATATATATATATATATTTAAATATTTTATTTATTTATTTGAGACAGAGAGTTTGTGAGCAGGGGACGAGCAGAGGGAGAGGGAGACAATCTCCAGCAGACTCTGTGCTGAGTGCAGAGCCCCTTGCAGGGCTTAATACCAGGACCCCAAAGTCACAACCTGAGCCAAAACCAAAAGTTCAGTGCCTAACTGACTGAGCCGCCCAGGTGCCCCAGGATGTATATATTTTTTTTTTAAGATTTTTATTTGTTTATTTATTTATTTATTTATTTATTTGACAGAGAGAGATCACAAGCAGGCAGAGAGAGAGGCCGAGAGAGAGGCAGAGAGAGAGGCAGAGAGAGAGGAGGAAGCAGGCTCCCTGCTGAGCAGAGAGCCCGATGCGGGGCTCGATCCCAGGACTTCGAGATCATGACCTGAGCCAAAGGCAGTGGCTTAACCCACTGAGCCACCCAGGCGCCCCGGATGTATATATTTTTTTAATCTTTAAAAAGATTTTATTTATTTGAGAGAGATAGAGAGCATCAGAGACAGAGGGAAAAGCAGTCATGGAGCCAGACTTGGGGCCTTATCTCAGGACCCTGGGATCATGACCTGAGCTGAAGGCAGATGCTTGACCAACTGACCTACCCAGGTGCCCCTATTTTATTTTATTTATTTTTTTTAAAGATTTTGTTTGAGAGACGGAAAGAGAGAGCAAACTCAAGGAGGAGGAGGGGCAGAGGGAGAAGGCTCCCTGCTGAGCAGGGAGCCCGACACGGGGCTCAATCTCAGGACCCCCAAGATCATGACCTGAGCTGAAGGCAGACGCTTAATCGACTAAGCTGCCCGGGCGCCCCTATTTTACTTTATTTTTAAGTAAACTCTACACCTAACATTGGACTTGAACTCACGACCAAGAGTCACATGCTCTACCAACTGAGCTAGCCAGGTGCCCCTATATCTAGGGATATTTTTTTAATGAGTGTTTTATCTTAGTGTTAGCCTTAGTGTTTTATCATTCAAATTTCACCCTATGAGTTATGGGCTTGAACATCAGTTTTCTCTCATCCAGACATGGTTATCGCATGATGGCAAATAATGTGTAGATTTTAGCATTTACTTTGAGGTAAAGATTACAGCAATGCAATTTTTTGAGATTAGATGTGTCTCCTTAATCTTTAAAAATATATGTATTTTGTTCATTGTCATGCTGTAAAAGAATTAGTCTATTTATTTCATTGTATATATTTGGCAAAATAAAGATAACAACAACCTAAACATTTAAAATAAGGAATGAGATTAAATTATGGTATGACCATACCACGTAGTTCTATATAATCATGTTGTAGAATTTAGTTAATATAATACAGAAAATTGTAATAATTAAAAACAAAAAGTAGGTTCCATATTGGTATTGTGTATGATACAAATGAAATTTTGTTTAAAAACAATCATGTGTACACACACATTTTAGGAATTACCAAAAAGTGGAACTCTCCCGGTAATGGGGATATAAAACTTTTTGCTTTGTTTTTATGTATCTTATAAATTATTTCCAATACACAAGTTTTACTTTGCATTTAAAAGCAAAAGCATGTTAGATAAAACGTATCTCCTTTGATCTGCTTTTTTGTCATAGGTGAAATGATATTTGAAGATCAGCCAAAGAAACTTTTCCAAGGCACTACCAGCATGATTTCTTCCAATACTACTCAACAGTCTGATACGAATGAGTAGTGAGTATTAACATGAGGTTTTAAACATTCATTTGCTGTTTTTCACTTGCCTTTTCAACCTATTCTTATAGTCGTATATATTCAGAAGTATTATTAAATATTTTTAGAAGTTATAAAACTGATATCCCAAATGAATGCTATTAACTTTAGTTCTTCTCCCTAACATTTATTTATGTGTGACATTAATATATGCTGGATACATTTTTAGAAGTGGAGTCTTGGCATTTGATTAAGAGGTATTAGAGAAGGGGCGCCTGGATGGCTCAGTTAGTTAGGCATCTGACTCTTGGTTTCAGCTCAGGACATGCTCTCAGGGTCATGATCTCAGGGTTTTGAGGTCAAGCCCCTTGTTGCAGTGGAGGAGGGGGTTGCTCCGAGCTCAGCACAGAGTCTGCTTGAGATTCCCCCCCTCCCCTTTTGCTCCTCCTCTCCCCCTATCAAATAAATAAAATCTTTAAAAAAAGAGGTGTTAGAGAAATATATAAAATCCAAGCTTGGAGAAAAGTGTCTTAGGCCCATCTTTTCTTCCTTGGATTTTTGTGTGCTTTGTTAGGCTGAGCATATTATTGGAAAGCATGCCAAGAAAGCATGTTTTAGTAATCAAGATGGGAAATACAGTGAATGGATTTTTATTTAATGTTACCATTGGCTTTGTTTTACTGCTCTTGTGAAATTGCTCTTGTAACTAGTGCCAGTTCTTGGCTTCGCATATTTTGTGTTCATTTGTAGACAAAGCAGAATGCACAGAGATCTTTTGAATTGTGTTATTGATGAACAGCATTTTCTTGTCCTAGTCTATCTCTAGATATTCTTGATGTAAACAATAGTGGTGCAGGCTCTTCTGGTAACTGACCAGTTAGAATCAGCACTGTTGGGTGCCTGGGTGGCTCAGTGGGATAAGCCTCTGCCTTCGGCTTAGGTCTTGATCTCTAGGTAGTGGGATCAAGGCCCACATGGGGCTCTCTAGAAGGCTTAGGTCTTGATCTCTAGGTAGTGGGATCAAGGCCCACATGGGGCTCTCTAGAAGGCTTAGGTCTTGATCTCTAGGTAGTGGGATCAAGGCCCACATGGGGCTCTCTACTCAGCAGGGAGCCTGGTTCCCCCTCTCTCTCTGCCTGCCTCTCTGCCTCCTTGTGATCTCTCACTCTCTGTCAAATAAATAAATAAAATCTTTTTTAGAAAAAAGAATCAGTGCTGTCACATTCTCCCATATCATCTTTTGATTCTCATTCTTCACGTATTATAGTGGATGAACTTTCAACTAAATGATTCCCCCATCCCAGGATTTTCTCACCAGTGGAGAAAAACGTTTGCTTCTCTGTTCTCTCTCTCTCACACAGATACACAAGTTAGAGTAACTATTTCTTATTACCTTATTTTCTCAGTTTCCTAAAATTCTGTTTATGTACAGAATTTACATATCTAATTGCTGTGTATGCCCTTAAAACCAATGTAGTGATACTTTCAAAGATGTTTTCCAGCAGCGGCTCAGTCATTAAGCGTCTGCCTTCGGCTAGGTTCATGGTCGCAGGGTCCTGGGATCGAGCCCTGCTTCAGGCTCCCTGCTTGGCGGGGCAGGGGGGCCTGCTTCTCCCTCTCCCCCTCCCCCTGCCTGTGTTCCTCTCTCACTGTGTCTCTGTTAAATAAATAAATAAACTCTTTTTTTAAAAAAGATATTTTTCTAGGGGCGCCTGGGTGGCTCAGTGGGTTGGGCCTCTGCCTTCGGCTCAGGTCATGATCTCAGGGTCCTGGGATCGAGCCCCGTGTCGGGCTCTCTGCTCATCGGAGAGCCTGCTTCCCTTCCTCTCTCTCTGCCTGCCTCTCTGCCTGCTTGTGATCTCTGTCAGGTAAATAAATAAAATCTTTAAAAAAATAAATTAATTAAAAAAAATTTTTAAAAAGATGTTTTCCAAATAAGAACTATATCAAAGATACAATCATGTCTTGAAGTTGCTAATGTGTAGAAACATGCTGCACTTTTATTGTTTTTTTTTAATTAATTTATTTGTCACAGAGAGAGAGAGAGCACAGGCAGGCAGAGTGGCAGGCAGAGGCAAGAAGCAGGCTCCCCGCTGAGAAAGGAGCCTGATGTGGGACTCAATCCCAGGACACTGGGATCATGAACTGAGTTGAAGGCAGTGGCTTGACCCACTGAGCCACCCAGGCGTCTCTGCACTTGGATTTTTTAAAAACAAAATTGAGAGCACTGATTGTTTATATGAATAAGTAGATACAGTTGTAAGTCCTGATGAAATATTATTGTTCCATTAATCAACAAGTAAAATAATTTTTTAGGTTAGGTGCTAAATGCCCATGCTAGTTCGTTCATTTTTTCTTTTCTTTTCTTTTCTTTTCTTTTCTTTTCTTTCTTTCTTTCTTTCTTTCTTTCTTGACGGAGAGCAACAAAGCGAGAGAGGGAACACAAGCAGGGAGATTGGGACAGGGAGAGGCAAGCTTTCTGCTGAGCAGGGAGCCTGATGCAGGCTGGATCCCAGGGTCCTGGGATCATGGCCTGAGCCGAAGGCAGACGCCCAGTGACTGAGCCACCCAGGTGCTCCAGCCCATGCTAGTTCTTAATATTTTCAATAATTTCTAGTTCATCTTGGTAAGGAAAAATCACCTATCTTAGAACGGTTTTTAAAACTAAGCTAGTGGGCACCTGGGTGGCTCACTCATTAAGCCTCCACCTTTGACTCAGGTCATGATCCCAGAGTCCTGGGATCAAGGCCCACATGGGGGGCTCCCCACTCAGCAGGAAACCTGCTTCTCCCTCCCCCACCCCCTCTACTTGTGTTCCCTCACTCGCTGTGTCTCTCTCTGTCAAATAAATAAATAGAATCTTTAAAAAATAAAAAAATAAAAATAAAAATAAGCTAGTCCTACTATGCTGATACAAGGATTGCCTATTTTGCACCTGAATCCTTGGATATTTAATTGGCTGGGAAGAAATAGGTAGGGGAAATAAGATGATAAAAGGTAATTGAATAGCAGGAAAATAATATGTAATTGGGCTTTACTCAATTTGTACTTAACCTGATTATCCCTGATCAATTTTGTATTCTAATTAAGTGTGGAAAAAAGACAATGTTGATAAATTGTGGTCGTTTACATTTCTATGAATTACTTTTTATTCATCATCATGACTACTGATTGGATTAAATAAGGCTTAATATGTTAGAGTTTTTCTGCAGGAATCATATACTTCCATTTGTCCCCTAAGGACTACAAATGTTTGTTTAAACCCCAATTTTCTATTCAAAAGTCTTAAAGGTTTTCCAAATAAGAAAAATTATGTTAAAAATTTAAAATCTAAAGTGAGTGCTTTAATTGAGGATAGCATTAGCATTTTGAAAAATAGAAATGCATCCTCATGAAGTTCTAATTAGTTTAAATTTCCTTAGCTAATGAAATAGGAATTGTTATCTAAAATATTTATAAAAAGCTTTTCCTTGTCATTAGAAATAATCAGAATGAGGAAAATTGGATGTAAGTATGCCCCACATGAGAAAAGACTGTTGTGTCAAGAATTGTTTGACAGGGGCGCCTGGGTGGCTCAGTGGGTTAAGCTTCTGCCTTCAGCTCAGGTCATGATCCCAGGGTGCTAGGATCGAGCCCAAGCGGGGAGCCTACTTTTCCCTCTCCCTCTGCTGGTGCTCCAGCAGTCTCTCTTGCTCGCTCATGCTCCCTCTCTCTCAAATAAATAAATAAATAAAATCTTTAAAAAAAGAGAGAGAGAATTGTTTGACAGTGACCCCAGTGGAATTGATTAGCATAGCTAGATATGTGGGGGGAGATTTTGTTCACCTACAAATAAATGAATATTTATGAGATGACTGGGATCATGATAGTCTCTGAAAGTGGGACAGGATTCTACAACTTGGCCAAGGACAAGTGAACTATCAATATTGCCTTTGTAACTCGGCTTCTATACTTGCCAGACCCTTACTGGACCAACTGTGAACATATATGGGGGCCCTCATGGGCTGAGGTGGGACTGCAGTGATGTTCCTTGCTGGAACTGTAGATCAGTGACAGGCGGTGTCCTCATGTATCATTGACACTTGGGCAAAATGGAAAAAGAAAAAAAAGATTTGCAAAATATTCAGGTAACAAAGACCAAGGATGGAGAAAGTGAACAGCGTGGGTGGGACTACTAATCAGTTGTTTAAAGAGCTTTTATTTTGTTTATTTTTTAAAGATTTTATTCATTTGTCAGAAAGAGAGAGTGCATGCACAAGTGGGGGAGCAGCAGGCAGAGGGAGAAGCAGACTCCCTGCTGAGCAAGGAGCCCGATGTGGGAGTCAATCCCAGGACCCTGGGATCATGACCTGAGCTGAAGGCAGACGCTTAACCAACTGAGCCAGCCAGGCATCCCATAAAGAGCTTTTAATCAATAAATCTTGGTAATCTTGACAGTGTGAACACATCTCTTTCAACTCAGACAATTCGTTTCACCCTATTTGATTAATTTTTGTTGTTTTAGTTGTATTCCAGGATGCCACAACTTATTATAATATGCTCAGAATCAAGGATTTTGAAGTTGGTTTTCCGATCTGTTGCCTTTTGAGCTTTTGTATTGGGAGGATCTGTTTCTTAAATGATTTTTCATTTCTTAAGTGGTTTTCAGACCAAAGTAGTTCTAACTTTTACATGATATTTTTTGTGGTTGATTTTTTTTTCTCTTCTGTTGTTGTTTCAAGTTTTTATTTAAATTCTAGTTAACATACAGTGTAACATTAATTTCAGGAGTAGAATTTAGTGACTCATCACTTACATAAAACACCCAGTGCTCTTCACAACATGTGCCCCCCTTAATGCCCATTATCCGTTTAGCCCATCCCCTGCCCACCTCCTCTCCACCAACCTTCAGTTTGTTCTCTATAGTTAAGTGTCTGTTTTATGGTTTGTCTCTCTCTTTCGTTTCCCCTTAGTGTTCAGCTGTTTCGTTTCTTAAATTTTACATGTGAGTGACATTGTATAGTATTTGTCTTTCTCTGATTAACTTATTTTACTTAGCATAATATACCCTAATATACCCATGTCATCGCAAATGGTTAATATTCCATTATATATATATGGTACATTTTCTTTATCCATTCATCAGTTGATGGACATTTTGGCTCTTCCTATAGTTTGGCTATTGTTGATAATGCTGCTGTAAACACCAGGGTGCATGTGCCCCTTCAAATCAGTATTTTTGTATCCTCTGGGTATATACCTAGTAGTACAGTTGCTGGGCGGGGAAATCGTAATCAAAACGAGGTATCACCTCACACTTATCAGAGTGGCTGATTACTTTCAGTTACGGTAAGACTGTATTTTGTCATCCTAATCTTGCCAAGGAGTCATCATGTCAGTTTTCACAGAAAAAGACAAGTATTAGTTTCCCAGGACTGCCATAACGAAGTACCACAAACTGGGTAGCCTAAACAAAGTAGATAATCTCACAGTTCTCGAGGCTACAAGTCAAAGATCAAGGTGTCATCAGAGTAGGTTCCTTCTGGAGGCTCTGAGGCAGAATTTGTTCATTTCTCTCTCGTAGCTTCTGGCAGGTGCCAGACATCCTTGCCTTGCAGGCATATCACTCCAGTCTCTGTCTCTGTCATTGTATAGGCTTTTCCCTGTGTTCCTGTGTTCTCATGTGGTTATTACAAAGACACTGGTCACTGGATTCAGGGCCCAGGCTACTCCAGTATGACTTCATGTTAACTTGATTACATCTGCGAAAACCCCGTTTCCATCTAAGGTCACATTTGCAGATACTGGGGTTTAGGACTTCAACATCAATTTAACCCACAATTTAATCAACAATTTAACCCATAGCAGAATACTTGGGGATTTTTATTTTACTTGTTCCATTTTTCTTAAGTTAGTTTTTCAAATCATCTATCTTATAACCCATTTAAAAATATATGAGAATAAGAGGTGACTGTATTGAACATAGCATTGGTATGTCTTCTTATATATTATAAAAATATGCTCATTTCTAAATATAAATTTATATTTACAGACAGATAAGCTAGTTTTCACATTATCAATAAAAGGATAAATGAAAGTGGAAGTATATTTTAAAAATATTTTCAAAGCATCATTTTTAAGCCTTAATATGTATTCATGTTCAATCAAATATTCCTATTTTACTTATAATGTTATAAAAGAGCAGCACTCCATGGGACACCTGGGTGGCTAGTCAGTAAAGTGTCTGCCTTTGACTCAGGTTATGATCCCAGGGTCCTGGGATCAAGTCCTGCATTGGGCTCCCTGCTCAGCAGGGAGTCTGCTTCTCCCTCTGCCTTTCTCTCCCCCTGCTTGTGCTCTCTCTCACTCTCTCTCTGAAAAATAAATAAATAAAATCTTTAAAAAAAGAGAGAGCAGCACTGCAGATTTATCCTAACACGAAGATTCACTGTAGTAATAAGATTCTCAGGTCAGGGAAAAAAATATGGTTCTGAAGATTTATAATAAGTAAATCAACCAATCAAGCTCCTAATTTCAATTATATTCAATTAAGTGTCTAATGAATACTTTCTATGTACAGGAAACTATACTTAAAATTATAAAATACAGGAAGATGAGTAAAATACCATCCCTCTCTTCAAGCAGGTTAAGTACAAAAATAATACTGAGACCAGGCAGTCTAAGATAAGATGACTACAGATACACATGTGGAAGGACCCTTGCACTATGAAAGTAGGAGAGAAGGACAGTATTGGAATGATAGGATTTTAGAAGCCTTTTAGGCTACCTCTCAATGCAGAAATCCTTTTAAGAATTCCAAACAAATAATCTTTTAGCCTTAGTTTGAAATTTTCAGTAGTAATGATTGAACTTTGCTCACACAACTGTTCATTCTGCTGTTGGTCATCTCTCACTATCAGAAAGTTCTTATGTTAAAAGGGGGGATGAGATGGGAATTTGTATCTAGGTGGCCTGTTTCATTGGATCTTTAGAACCAAGGCAAATCAAATGAGCTATTAAAAGCAGATGAGTTAAGATTCTAATTTGGCATTAATCTTTGTCCCACTCCTTGAATTATTACTACCCCCACTACAGGATATATTTAATCTCATCTCCTAAATGAATTTTTAAAATTCACCTAGAAGCAACTATATATAAATATCCGTGATGAAAATGCATGTATGGTACTTTGGATATCTATGGAGAAAACTAATTACAGTTTGCCTCAAGTGTTTTTGAATATTTTAGATCTTAAAAGTTGAGCTTGAAAAATCTATCATATAGGTAGGCTTCCCTGTCAGTTGAAACTGTGCATTTAGAAAAGGTGAAAACAATAAATACTCTGGCAAAAAAGGTAGCTTTGTTTCCCTTAAGTTCCATGATATCTCACAGATTTCTTCCGATGAGGTTCTTAACCCAAGAGTCAATGAGATTGCTTTTTAAAAATGTCTGTAATAGGGGCGCCTGGGTGGCTCCGTGTGTTAAAGCCTCTGCCTTCGGCTCTGGTCGTGATCCCAGGGTTCTGGGATCGAGCCCCACATCAGGCTCTCTGCTCGGCGGGGATCCTGCTTTCCCCTCTCTCTCTGCCTGCCTCTCTGCCTACTTGTGATCTCTGTCAAATAAATAAATTTTTAAAATCTTTTAAAAAATGTCTATAAAATATGGGTGGAAAGAGTCATCTGTCATATTGGAATCTTGGAATCTTGCTCAACTTTCTTAATAGTGGGAGACTTAATGACCATGGCCTCTCAGAAGAAATGTGCTAAATTAATAATAAAATTAATACATTAACTGAATTCTGTAAACTGATCAATAAGATATAGATATAGATATAGATATAGATATAGATACAGATATATGATTGGAGATCTCGGTGGCATCAGTGACAGCAAAGTAAACTGGTGACACAGCTACTTATGTCAGCCTTTTAAGGGAATGCCCAGACAACATTATGAGTGCAAGAGTCAGGAGACCTGACCTGTGGCTCCAGCTCTGGTCATTCACTCTCTGTGACTTTTGACAGGTCGCTGCACCGATCTGGACTTCAGATTTCCAATAAGTAAAATAGAGTCGAACTAGGTATTTTACAAGCTCCTTTCTGCCTCTTAAAATTTTATTGATTCTGTAAAATCATCTGCCTTCATCTTTGCTACTGTAACAGTGAAAGTCACGATGGCATTAAGCTTCAGAAAGCTTTAAGAAAATATTTAGGAAATTAGAGAGCTTTATGCCTAATATTTTTATTCTTTCTGGCAACAAGAAACTCATTTTGTTCAGCCTCATCAATAGTTTCCTCTCTTCTATGAATTATGCATGCTTTATGATGAAATGTGGAAAGCTAATTTCCCCCTGGTTTCTTGTTTTGTGTGGATAAATGATCCTCTCAGGATTTCCATATTAATAACAAGTTCCCACTGACAAAGCACTCACCATAAAATTTTCTTTCTAATAACTACAGCTTGAGACAAAACAAAATAAAGATACACTTGGTATGTCTGTTTCAGAGACGCAAAAGAGACAGGGCAAAAAAAGCTACATCAACTGTAAAAACTCAGGCACAATTCACATTCAGAAGTGCTTGACTAGTACGAAAACAGACTACCAGCAAAATCGTTTTTCTTTTTCCTTGATAGTCATTATATGGCTCTAAGAAAAACCCTCTAACTTCAGTTTAGTTGGTTTCATGGCCTGGCTCTTGTGCTTGGTAACTCTCCCCTGAACACAAACAAAAAAAAAGGACACACTTGAAAGTCGCAAGCAGCTGGTTTGTGACTTTGTGCTGAGGAAGGAAATATTTTGAAATTACATTATCCCGTGGAGGAACCTAATTATACTTTCCATTTCTAACCCCACTCTTACGAGAGGGGAGGTTTAGTTTCCTTGCTTAACTAGACTTATATTCAACTCTGCAGTGGTTTACATCGAGTCCTATTCTTAGATAATCTTTTCATAAGTGTGAAGCCTTTGGAAAGGAAGGTGCTGAGGCTAGCATGTTAGGGCTGTTAAGGCAAGTTCAGCTAAAACTCTCTTAAACTTTAATTAGAATACATTCCCATGCCACATTGATTAGCAGAGATTTAAAATTTGTTTGTAGTACACATGGCTGTTGAGAGTTTGGTGAAACTGGCGTTTGAATTCCCTGTGGTGTGTTCTTAATGTCCTTTCTGGAGGGAGTTTGGTAGGATGTATCACGGGCCTTCAAAATGTGCATATCTTTTGATATAGCAGTTCTTCTAGAATTTTTTCTTAGGGAAAAATATGGAACAGGTTGAAAAGGATGTTTACTGTAATGTCATTTGTAGGTGTGAAAAATGTAATGTTTTTAACAGATGGTGCTAGAGCGACTGAATATCCACATACCAGATAATGAAGTTGGACTCCTACCTCACACCATATACAAAAAATTAACTCAAAATAGATTAACAAGCTAAACATTAAGAGCTAAAACCATTAAGTTCTTAGGAAGAATACAGGGGTAAATCTTTATGACCTTGGATTTGGTGGTGGATTCTTAGCTATGTCACTAAAAACATGAGCAACAAAAGAAAATAGATAAGTGGAACTTTATCAAAATTAAGAACTTGTGTGCATGAAAGGTCATTAACAAGACCGTGAAAAACATATCCTATAGAGTGACAAAAAATATTCGTAAATCGTATCTGAAGAGTTTAATCTCGAGTATATAAAGAAGTCTTACAACTCAGCCACAAAAATACAAAGAACCCAACTAAAATATGGGCAAATGACTTTATGAATAGACATGTCTCCAAAGAAGATATACATATGGCCAATAAGCCCATGAAAAGATGTTCCACTTCTTAAGTCATTAGGGACATGCAGATCAAAACCACAGAGAGAGATCCCTTCATACCCACCAGGTTGGCTAGAATAAAAAAGAGAGTAACAAGTATTCATGCAGTTGTGGAGAAATAGGACCCTTATACGTTGCTGTTTGGAATGGAAAATAATGCAGTGACAATGGAAAACACTTGGCAGTTCCTCAAAATATTAAACACACAAAATATATTAAACATCCACAAAATATTAAACTCTGTGATAACATACAGTCGTCATAAGACCCAGCAATTCTGCTTGAAAACTAGGCCTCAGACACTGGTATGCTAGTGTTCCTTGTGGCATTATTCACAATAGCCAAAAGGTGGCAACAACCCAAGTGTCCATCACAAGATAAATGGATGAAAATGTGTTTGATACATACAATGGGATATTGTTTAGCTATAAAAAGGAATGATGTTCTGGTACATACTACCACCTGGATGAAACTTGAAAACATGCTAAGTGAAATAAGCCAGATGCAAAAGGACAAATATTGCATGACTCCACTTACATGAGCTATTTAAAATAGACAAATTCATAGAGATAGAACAGATTACAGGTTACTAGGGGCTGGTGGGAGGAGGAATGGAGAATTATTCTTTTTTTTTAATTTTTTAAAAAGATTTTATTTACTTATTTGACAGACAGAGATCACAAATAGGCAGAGAGGCAGGTAGAGAGAGAGGAAGGGAAGCAAGGCTCCCTGCCAATCAGAGAGCCCGATGTGGGGCTTGATCCCAGGATCCTGGGATCTTGACCTGAGCCGTAAGGCAGAGGCTTTAACCCACTGAGCCACCCAGGGGCCCCTGGAGAGTTATTCATAATGTTTAAAATTTCTGCTTGGGATGATGAAAAAGTTTTGGAATTAGATAGCGGGAATGGTTGCACATTGTTAATGTAATCAATGCCACAGAATTGCATACTTAAAAGTATTTAAAATGGCAAGTTCTGTGTAAAAGAACAAAAACCCTAGTATTTAACCCTAAAGGATGAGTTAAGCCACCATTCCTCAGGGTGTTTTATCAAATGTGAATAAGTAAGTATCCTGAAGAATGAAAGAAGGGGAAGGCCATGAGGAGTCTACGGTCAAGTAGGTTTAGGAAAATCATTTAAGATCATTTCTTTCACACTGTGAAAGCCCAACAAAAGAGATAAAGAGATACGGTGTGAAGCATTTTTAAACTGTTTAAGTTAAGTTCTTGTTTTTGAGGGTCATCTTGTAAGATTTATGTTATGTAGACCCTTTGGAAAACACTGGGTTAAACAAATTACAGTACATTCATTCCATGGAAATCTGTGTACCCATTAAGAGTGATGACATGGTCATATATCACTTGACATGGAAGGATGTTTATACTATATTGTAAAGTAAAAAAGCAGTGTGATTAATGGGATTTCATTTTTGTTTTTAAAAAGTATATGTATGTATTTTATATGGATATATAACAGAAAAAGGTTTGTGAGGCTGTATGCCAAAATGCTTAAGTCTCTGGGTGGTGAGAAGATGGATGATTTTGTTTTCATTTATTTTTCTCTTTGCCTGTCTGTATTTTCATATTTTTCCACATGGAATATTGGTTACTTGTATAATCAAGAAATAATAGAAGTTAAAATAAGTATATTTTAGGAACCTATCTGCAGCTATTAATTATACGAGGGAGGGGATGAGAGGATCGGGACTCCTTTCCACTCTTATTGGACTCTTCGCTTACTTCTGTTTGAACTTTCACTGAAGGAGAGTCAAAGGGCCTTTCAACTATCAGAAAGTTCTGCTCATTCAAAAATGTTTCCTGATAATGAACTGAAATCTACCTTCCATCATTTGGTCCCAATTTGTCACAGGGAAGGCCGCAAAAGAAACAAAATCCAGCCCCTAGTAACAAGTATTGGTGAGGATGTGGAGAAATAGGACCCTTGTACATTGCTGGTTAGAATGTCAAATCATGCAGTGACTGTGGAAAACAATTTGGCGGTTCCTCGAAATATTAAACATAGAATTATTGTATGATCCAAGATTTCCACTCCTTGAAAACCAGCACTCAAACAGATACTTGTATGCTGATGTTCCTTGCAGCATCATTCACGATAGCCAAAAGGTGGCAACAGCCCAAGTGTCCATCACCAGGTATTTGGCAAGAGCCAAATACCATCTTTCTCCTCTAGGTTTCCATCCTAGTCTTTATGAGATGGTTTCTAAACCTTCTACCATCCTCGCCATTGGCTTCTGAACATTTTCCAGTTTGTCAATATCCTTCAAGTGTGGTACCCAGAAATGACCACAACACTCCACGTGTTTCTTTTCCCATCTCATGATTGCTTCCTTAAAAACTGTGATATTCGATTTCTCTAATTAAAAAAGTAATTTCTGAATACTTCCCAGTTCAGTGTGACTGTACTCGGAATCCTGTCATAAGATTATGTATGAGAGATACTGAATTAGCTATTTTCCCATCTTTTAATTTCTAAGCTATATAGATGAATAAAATATTCCAGATCAGTTCCTTACCCAGTCTTCGGCATTTATTAAAAAGTTTAGTAGAACTTTTTATCAAGCACTGAAAGGAGTATGAGAAGCGCTTTCATGCTGATGGGGACAGCAAGAGAATCCCTGCAGTCTGGCCAAGGAATTGAAGAACCTCTTGTCCTATACCATTTTCTACTCTTTTCCCCAATCGTTGGTTCCAGTTTTTGGACAAGGTCAAGCTGCATCCTCTCTCTTGAGAGTCCCCTAACAAGATGACAGTGACAAGCCAGGATTCATGGTGGTGTGGAATATCATTTCTTGGCCTTGATAGGATCCCAGGTCCCTGACCAACCTAGTCTGTACATTGGTCTTCTTTCCAGCCTAATGAATCCTTTGCCTTTTAACCCTGGTGCCATGCCTCCCACGTGGCAGGCACTATTGAAAAGATCCTGGTAAACTGTATATACCAGCCCCAAACAGCATTAGCCCAGTGCCTTCCACCATGCACCTGTGCCTGTGTGCTTGGTTGTTTTGTTTGTTGGCTGGTTTGTTTCACTGCTCCAGGCAATGAAAGTCAAGCTTTATTGAGGCCACAGGGCCTTGAGGCTTGGGCAAGAGGCTGGCCTGCAGGCAAACTAAGCCAGCGGAGGGGCCTTATTTGACCTTCATGCAGCACAGGTCGTTGGTGTGGCCACACTTTTTCTTGGCGGCCGTTGACAGCACTGGGGTGCAGATGAGAATAACACTCACGGCAGATCACCTTGTCACAGTTGTTGCTTCTGAGCCAGCTGGTGGAGGGAAGGCCAGAGGATTCCGCCCCACAGGTGAAGCACCAAGTGCAAGGCGAACTCTTTCTGCATATTACAGCCCAAGAGAGTGTGGCCATCCTCCAGCTGTTTGCCCGTAAAAGTCAGATGCTGCTGGTCAGGAGGGATGCCCTCCTTGTCTTGGATTTTGGCTTTGACATTCTTAATGATGTCCCTGGGTGGGGCGCCTCAGTGGCTCAGTTGGTTGAGCATCTGCCTTCAGCTCGGGTCATGATCCAGGGATCCTGGGATCGAGTCCTGCATCAGTCTCCTTGCTCAGCAGGAAACCTGCTTCTCCCTCTGCCTGCCGCTCCCCCAGCTTGTGCATGTGCGCTCTCTCTCTCTCTGACAAATAAATCTTTTTTAAAAAATGATGTCACTGGGCTCAGCCTCAAGGGTGACCATCTTGCCCATCAGGTCTTCGCAAAGATCTGCATTGCTGATCCACAAGGCTGCTGCCACTGCCCCACTCAGCCACTTCATGTTGTGCATTTCCATTTTTTTTTTTACTGTGTTATGTTAGTCACCATACAGTACATCATTAGTTTTTGATGTAGTGTTCCATGATTCATTGTTTGTGTATAACACCCAGTGCTCCGTGCAATCTGTGCCCTCCTTAATACCCATCACTGTGCTCACCCATCCCCCCCCCGCCACAAACCCCCAGTTTGTTTCTCGAAGTCCACAGTCTCTCATGGTTTGTCTTCCCTTCCAATATCCTCCCCCATCACTTTTTCTTTCCTTCTCCTAATGTCCTCCATGCTATTCCTTATGTTCCATATATAAGTGAGACCATATGATAATAGACTTTCTCTGCTTGACTTATTTCACTCAGCATAATCCCCTCCAGTCCCATCCATGTTGATGCAAAAGTTGGGTATTCATCCTTTCTGAAGGCTGAGTAATACTCCATTGTGTATATGGACCACATCTTCTTTATTGAAGATAAAGATTAAAGATATTAAGATATTCTTTACTGTTGAAAGGCGTCTTGGCTCTCTCTACAGTTTGGCTATTGTGGACATTGCTGCTATGAACATTCTTTTCACTACATCTGTATCTTTAGGGTAAATACCCAGGAGTGCAATTGCTGAGTCATAGAGTCGCTCTATTTTTAATTTTTTGCGGAATCTCCACACTGTTTTCCAAAGTGGCTGTACCACCTTGCATTCCTACCAACAGTATAAGAGGGTTCTCCTTTGTCCACATCCTTTCCAACACATGTTGTTTACTGTGTTGTTGATTTTGGCCATTCTAACTGGTATAAGGTGGTATCTCAATGTGGTTTTGATTTGAATCTCCCTGATGGCTAATGAGGATGAACATTTTTTCAGGTGTCTGTTAGCCATTTGTATGTCTTCTTTGGAGAAGTGTCTATTCATGTCTTCTGCCCATTTTTTGACATGATTATCTGTTTTGTGTGTGTTGAATTTGAGGTGTTCTTTACAGATCTTGGATATCACCCCTTTGTCCGTAGTGTCATTTGCAAATATCTTTTCCTATTCTGTGGGTTGCATCTTTGTTTTGTTGACTGTTTCCGTTGCTGTGCAGAAGCTTTTGATCTTGATGAAGTCCCAAAAATTCATTTTCGCTTTTGTTTCCTTTGCCTTTGGAGACATGTCTTGAAAGAAGTTGTGGTGGCTGATGTTGAAGAGGTTACTGCCTATGTTCTCCTCTAGGATTCTGATGGATTCCTGCCTCACATTGAGGTCTTTTATCCATTTCAAGTTTACCTTTGTGTATGGTGTAAGAGAAGAGTCGAGTTTCATTCTTCTACACATAGCTGTCCAATTTTCCCAGCAACAAAAGACACTATTTTTAATTTTTTGAGGAACCTCCACACTGTTTCTTTTTTAAGAGAATAGTTTCCCCCATTGTAGGGACTGTGTCTTGGTGCATAGTTTACACAGGATGTTTAATACGTATACTTGCTAAAAGTAACTTTAAATCTTCAACTTTGGGGGGTACCTTGCTGGCTCAGTTCGGTAGGGATGTGACTCTCTCTCTTTTTTTTTTTTTAAGATTTTACTTATTTATTTGACACACAGAGAGAGAGAGATCACAAGTAGGCAGAGAGGCAGGTGGAGAGAGATGGGGGAAGCAGGTTCCTTGCTGAGCAGAGAGCCCGATGTGGGGCTCAATCCCAGGACCCTGGGATTATGACCTAAGCCGAAGGCAGAGGCTTTAACCCAATGAGCCACCCAGGCACCCCAAGATGTGACTCTCGATCTTGTTGTTGTGAGTTTGAGCCCCACATTGGGCAGAGAAATTATTTAAAGAACATAAAAAATAAATTAAAAATCAGAAAAATATTTTTAAAAGTCTTCAACTTTTTTTAAAAAGATTTTATTTATTTATTTGACAGACAGAGATCACAAGTGGGCAGAGAGGCAGGCAGAGAGAGAGAAGGAAGCAGGCTCCCTGCCGAGCAGAGAGCTTGATTTGGGGCTCCTTCCCAGGACTCTGGGATCATGACCTGAGCCGAAGGCAGAGGCTTTAACCCACTGAGCCACCCAGGTGCCCCAAAACTCTTCAACTTTTTAAGAGTTTTCCATTTACAGTAATTCATAAAATCAACTTTATTGAGATATAATTTTCATATTTATCACAGATTGCACCCATTTTAAGCTTGCAATCCAGGTATAGACCACTTCCATTGCCATGGAAAATGCCCCTTTGTAGTTACTGTCCACCCCCACTGCTGGCTTCAGGTCATCACTGACCTCCTTTTCTTTATCACTATAGATTAGATTCTCTTTTATAAAATTTCACGTGCATATTTAATCATGTAGTATATAGTCTTTTGTGTCTGGCTGGTTTTGCTTAGAATGTCCTTAGACCATCCATGCTGCTTCCCATATCAGTAGTTCTTTACGTTTTATTGCTGAGTCATATTTCATTATATGTATAAGGCATAATTTCTTCACCTTTCGAAGCCCATATGGGTTGTTTCCAATTGGGGGCCATTATGAATAAAGCTGCTATAAATATTTGAGTTTTAACTTCTGTGTGGATGTATATTTTAATTTCTCTTGAGTAAATACCTAGCAGAATTGGTATATTATAATGGTGAGTGCATGTGTAACTTTATTAAGAAATTCCCAGCTGTTTTCCAACGTGATGTCACCATTTTATATTCCCACCAGCAGTGCATGTTCATTTAAGTAGTTCATGTGTGTGGTTCATTTAAAATGTTTTCATTTTGAGATCCTGCTTTCTAAAGGATTTGTTGTGTTAACTGTTACTTAGGATAGGAAAGCCATCAGTGAAAGTAAGGAAATATGTTCAAATATGTTTATTTTATTTTAAAAATGTTCATTGAAAAAATTAAAAATAGAAAGTTTTCATTAGATTATATTTGTTTCAAAAAATTTCCTTGCAGATCTTGGGTTTTGTTATTTGGCCAAATGCAATTACTCATTACCATTTAAAATGATCAGCTAAAGGGCATACTTCCTTCAAAAGATAATCCCAGTTGATTTAGAAAATAAACTGACCTTTCTTTTTTTAAAGATTTTATTTATTTATTTGACAGACAGAGATCACAAGTAGGCAGAGAGGCAGGCAGAGAGAGGGGGGAAGCAGGCTCCCTGCTGAGCAGAGCCTAATGTGGGGCTCGATCCCAAGACCCTGAGATCATGACCCGAGCTGAAGGCAGAGGCTTAACCCACTGAGCCACTCAGGTGCCCCTAAACTGACCTTTCTCCAGAGTCTTCTAAAACTCTTAGGAATAACTTCATATGACTTCCCACTTCTTTTAGTTAATTTTGAGATAAATTCATAGATAAATCATACTCAAAGAGAAGCTGTGGCCTACTAAGCTCCCAGTGACGTAGTAAACGTGTATGTGGCCTCCCAACCTCCCTCACTTAACGGCAAGAGAAGAGTCTGACTTCAGAGATATTTGCCAGTGTCCTGTTGGTTAGGGGCTGTGGGTATCTGGAAAACTATGAAGCATGGAATCAGCCTTTGGATCTTGGTGACAAGAAAATAATTTTTTTAAAAAAACAAAACAAAACTCTTGATGTACTTGGTCTGTTTGACCTTACCCAAGATCCGAGGGTTTATAGAATACATGTTACCAAGCAACAAGCTTTGCTAATCTCACTTGAGCCAGGGTTGTTTGAGTCTTGTCTGGGACTCCTCGAATGCTGGGCAGGAAAAGGAAGCCATTCGTGTACTAGAAAATGTGGTGCCCCATTCACCAGACTGTCGACTAAAGCACTTTTGATCTCTTCTTTTCTACATTATGAAATCAGGAGTAGTGTGCTTACCTCTAGGGATTTCTCTCCGATCATAGACGGTCTGTACAAAACAGACTTAGTACCGTTTTCCTCTGTGATCCAGGACCCGCATTAACACATCACATTTGGGGGCTATTTGAGGTCATTTGCCAATACCTGCCATGCACCAGAAAACCAACCCCTTCTGCGCCTCACTTTTTTGTTTCCGTGAGAAGCTTTTCTTTCACTTCCCATTTTCTCTAAGACATTTAAAAATATTATTTACACCAAACGTTGAAGGGCTGCACCAATGCGCATGTCCTGGAATTACTGTATTATATTGACCTTTCCTTAGTTGTATGCCTGTCACAGAACCTGGACTCTTCTGTGTGACTTTGTGGAATTAGTCGTCAGTGGTCACTGAAACCAGGGAAAAGCATACCTCTGGTTCAGATTCTTCAGTTGGGTGGTTCAGAGTCCCCTGTCGTTTCCTGTGAACGGAATGGCTTTGGTTTTTAGAAACAGAACACCCTCCGCAGGAAGTTCAACAGCAGGAGTCTGCTTCAAGAGACCAAGCAGGTTAAGAGAACCCGGTCACTGTGTCTGAACTGATGTATCATTTAGTGTGTTTATATTCTGCTTCTTTCCCCCAAAGGATGTAAAGTGGAGGAAATTCAAGTTGACATAGTTTGTCCCTGTTTCTGCCCACCTTGCTTTCTGCTGCCTGTTTCCCTCCAGCTGCCCGGGTGCTGGCCTCCCTTCCTCCACTGGTGTCTACCCACGTTTGCCCTCTGCCAAAAGGGGCTGGGGCCGATGTTCCAGGGGCTCATCTTCTTCCCTCTCCTAATCAAAACTCCCATCCCATGTGAAGAAAAGGAACCCTCATACACTTGGTGGGAACGCCAACTCATACATTCAGTGTGGAAAACAGTACAGAGGTTCCTCACAAAGTTAAAAATAGAACTACCCGGGCGTCTGAGTGGCTCAGTGGGTTAAGCATCTGCCTGTGGCTCAGGTCATGATCCCAGCGTCCTGGGGTCAAGCCCCATGTCGGGCTCTCTGCTCAGTGGGGAGTTTGTTTCTCTGCCCCTCCCCTGGCTCATGCTCTCTCTCTCTCTCTTAAATAAGTAAATAAATAATCTTAAAAAAAATAGAACCACCCTATGATCCAGTACTATCACTACTGGGTATTTACCCAAAGAATACAAAAACACTAATTTGAAGGGATACGTGCACCCCTATGTTTATAGCAGCATTATCTACAATAGCCAAGATGTGGGAACAACCCAAGTGTCCATCGATAGATGAATGGATAAAGATGTGGTGTGAATACACACATACGTGTGTGCAATGGGATATTACTCAGTCATAAAAAAGCATGAAATTTTACCATTTGCAATGACATGGATGGAGCTAGAGGGTATAATGAAGTAAGTCAGTCAGAGAAAGACAGATACCATAGGATTTCACTCAGATGTGGAATTTAAGAAGCAAAATAAGCAAACAGAACACCAAAGAGACAAACCAAAAGACTCTTAACTGTAAAGAACACGCTGCTCCTTACCAGGGTGGAGGTGGGCGGGGGCCTGGGGGAACTAGGGGGTGGGGATTGAGGAGAGCATTTGTCGCGAGGAGCCCCGGGAGATGTATGGAAGTGTTGGGTCCCTGTCTTGTACATCTGAAACTAATACAACACTGTACATTAACTACACGGAAATGAAAAAGGAAACCTCCCATCCTAGCAAGTCTGAAATCAATGGGGACGTTCAGATTAAAGTTCTTCACAAAAAATTTAAGGTGACCAGTGCATTTAACCCCAGGGAGGGTTGTTTGTATTTTAAAGCATTAATTTAGTTCTAACATTAGTCGTTTGAATTTGGGGGGGCAGTGGTCAGGGGATGATGTAGCTGAGAGCTTCCGTCCCTTTCCTTTCCCCTCTCCAGTGCTCCCCCAGCACAACGAAGAGTGGACAGAAGCCATGGGCCTTCTGCCTTTATCCCCATTATTGTTACCATTTGTTTAGGAGCAAGCTGAGACTTGGGAGGGTTATGTGGTGTCCAAGTTTCACCCTGGGGATGATAGTGGCACCTGTAGCATGGAGTTATTGTGAAGACAGACTTATCTGCTGTGCACAATTCGCTCAGCTACCTGGCAAGTCCAAAGCACACAATTTTAATCTTGTTTAAGATTTCATTTATTTATTTGAGAGAGAGAGAGACACAGCGAGAGAGGGAACACAAGCTGGGGGAGTGGGAGAGGGAGAAGCAGACTCCCTGCCGAGCAGGAAACCCAATGCGGGGCTCCATCCTAGGACCCTGGGATCGTGACTCGAGCCAAAGGCAGACGCTTGATAACCAACAGACTGAATGACCGTGGCATTGGCCATCCTTTATAATCTGGTCCTGCTGTTTTCCAGCCTTGCCTCTTGTCATTCTCTCTGTATGTCACTGATGCCAGCGGTGTCCTGAGCATTACCATTTGCTCCCCCATCTCTGTGCATTTACTTACGCTCTTGCCGCCACCCTGAATAAATGATCATGGATCTATGCAAAGATTTGGTTATAAGAATGTTCATCACAGTCTGAGTTTGTATCCATGAAGAATTTGAGACACCCTCGATATCCATCAATCAGAGTTAAGTTTGAGAAATCACAGTAACTCCCACATGCTGGAGGGCAATTTGGCACCATCCATCAAAATTATAGATGCGCGTAGCCTTTGAATGAGTAATTCTGCTTGTCAGAGTTTATCCGACAGATACACTTGCTCATATGCCAAATGAGTGTGTGTTGGTGACTCATTGTGGTGCTTTCTTCACTCCTATTAGACACAGCACTGACAGAACTCATTAAATTATTATGTGGCGCTACGTTTATTGATGTGGGATGATCGTCATAGCTAGCATTAATTCAGGCACTGTGAAAACTGTTTTTATATATTTTTATCTCATTTAATCCTCATAACAGCCCTGTGAGGTAGTTACTATAATTGTCTTTATTTTACACAGGAGGAAATGGATTCAGGGAAGTGAATTTACGTATCCAGGGTCAGACAGCTAATAAGTAGCAAAGCTGAGATGTCTGAAATGTACTATGACAAACAATGTGTGCACTATGATCCGCTTTTGTAAGGAAAAATACATATGGGGGCGCCTGGGTGGCTCAGTCGGTTAAGCGTCTGCCTTTGGCTCAGGTCATGACCCTGGAGTCCTGGGATGAGTCCCACACTGGGCTCCTTGCTCAGCGGAGAGCCTGCTTCTCCCTTTGTCCCTCCCCTCTGCTCGTGCTTGCTCTCTCTCTCTCTCTCTGAAAAACAAATAAAATCTCTAAAAAGTACATATAGATATATAAATATATAGATGTATGTATGAAAAGCTTGGAAAGAAATATATCAAAATAGTAACAGTAGGCTGATGCAATTGTGGGTGGCTTTTCTCTTCTTTCTGCTTATAATTTTCTGATTTTTGTGTTAAATTTGGGGGCTGACTCAGAAGGAGGAAGTGCCACCAGGAGGCAGGAATTATTTGTGTAATTTTAAAGATGACTACATTTTACAAGTTTGGTGGTAGTGTAGAGCAGCAACACAGATTTGTGGGAAGTGTTTCTAGACTGAGAGGAGGAACACCAGTGGGAAGGGGGAGCTTTCCCCAAGGGAAAGAGAATGGCTCCTGGAACCAAGTGCAGGAGAGAGCAGGAGAACCTAGTGTCAAGGGCACCAGTGGAAGAGGCAACCTTGAGGAGGAAGACTCTCATCCCCATGTGGTTGAGGGGTAGGAGAAAGGCAGAGAACTGGGGAAGGGCAAGGGGAAGAGGGAGAAGGGAGGGAGTTCCTGCCCCATGACCTGAGTCCTATCACTGAAATTCAAAGCAGGCCCCCTACTGAGGGGTCAGGTGGAGGGGGATGGATAGGGGATCTGAGGAGAGGGAGAGGATTTGGAACAATCACTTGGAGAAATTTGATACAGATATATAAAAGGATTGCCTTGCAGCCCTTGGGGCCCCGCTGAGGCTGGCTGGCCTGGCTTTGTAGCGGAGCCAACTTCATGACCTTCTCCAGCAAAAGCTAGCAGCCGGGGAGTGGGGGTTGGAGAGGATGGACGGTGGGGTTTTCACAGGACTGGGGATTGGCAGAGCAGGTGCTGCAGAAGGTCACTGGGAGAGTGAGTCCAGCAGTCAATGCTAGCATGGCTAAGTGCCTGCTCATGGGCCCGACTTGGAAGGAGGAAGAGATGCCAGCAGGCTCCTGATGGCATCTGGGAAAGGAGAAGGGAGGAAGGACAGCCTGGTGGCCGTGGGGCCCGACAGGGTAGAGGGAGACCAGTAGGAAGCCGAGGTCAGGGGGCTGTTTCTGAGTCTGAGATGTTGAAACCTCTCCTCCGGAGCCCTGGGAGGAAGCGAGAAGCGTGGCGGGAAAGCGTGCAGATAACAGGGTGAAGAGAGCTTTCCCATAAGTCTGGCTGATGGAGGACAGCTTAGCAGTCCTCCATCGAAATTGCAAATGCACTTTACCTCTCAGTCGGCAGATCAGCTTTTAGGAGTTTCTCATCCAGATATACTTACTTGCTTTGGTGCGAGACGATTGTGGCCCCCGTTGAATCAAGACAGCATTGTCTGGGATGGCCACAGGTCAGAAGCAGCCCGGAAGTCCAGCCAGCATGTGTTCATTGAATAAACTGCGCCTCATAAAATGGGAATGCTGGGTAGCTGAGAAAAGGGGGACGTTTCTCTTATTCAGTAGAAGAAGCCAGGTACAGAGATCAGTGGGAATAGTTCATGGTCTCTTTGCTAACGCATGCAGAAGACACCTCCCAAAGGACACAGAAAAAACTGTTCATATAGGCTGCCTCTGAGGAGGGAGAACTGTTGGCTGGGTGACAGGATCTGTTTGGAAAGCAACTTTTCACTTGTCCTTTTGTTTATAGCTTTTTTCTTTCTTTCTTTTTTTTTTCCTTTATGGAAGTATAATTGACAAATAAGAATTGTATATATTCAAGGTGTACAATGTGATGTGCCTTTTGAGTTTTGAGCCATGTGAGTATATTACTTACTGAGGGAATAAAGTAATTAACTAAAAACATTATATACAGGTATACATATATCTATGTGTAATTTGGAACTCTTTTTTTAGATAGTAAATCATTCGATTGAAAGCGCAACAAAAACTCCCACCAGAGAGGTTTTACTTCAAACCAGTGAGCTTGCCGGGGTCATGGGTGGGAATTTGGCTGTGGTGAAATTGACCATGTATTGAAATAATTGCTGAGCCTGGGTGATGGGTATATGGAGGTTCATTTTCACCTGAAACATGAATGAGCCCCTTTAGCAAGGCAAAAATGGTCACATCGCAGCCCTTTCGTGCAGTTTAAGCTAATAGTGTTCTCATTATTTTTGTAAATTTTCCATAATATAAAGGTTTTTCCAAAGAAAGGAAAACAAATGAGCTCCCACCAGGCTCTTGCTAGGAATAGCTGCATTCTTTCTCATCCCAGCCCTTGTGTCTTGTAATTGAGTGGAAATTCCCATTCCCCATCACCTTCTGAAAGAGCAGTGCTGCCTCCCTCGCTCCCTTTAGTCTAGGACCCTGTACTGTCCTCGGGAGTTTTCCTGTTAACAACAACCTCTCCCCATCCGGTTGCATGTTAATTGGGTACCACCTTATCCTTATTGCTGGGGAAGCTCATCATGTTCTCAAAAAATCACTTCTTTAGTTTCTTATGATCACTCGACATTCTCTTCCTGCCTCGCAGTCTATTATTAGGCCTCCTAACTAATTTGGGGCCATGCTCTTATCCTGGTTATGTATAGTTATCAATCTGGGGGCTGATGTCTCCAGAACATTCAGTATATGGCCCCGCCAAGTTCACCCTATGCCATCAGTAAGCACACTTGTGTTCAACCTTTCATCCTGAAGTTGTTTTGCTTATGTCGGCATTCCTTCTGTTACCTCAGGAGCTATGGTGACTTTGGCCTGGTCCCCAACACCTGCCAACCCATGCCCTGTTGTCTGTCCTCAGGGGGCAGGTGGCTTCTCCTTGCTGCCTGCAGGCCTGGGCATCTTCCCTGTGTCCCACAGTCTGTCATTCAGCCCTGCTTGCATAGCCCACCAGCACCCCAGACTGAATTAGTTCCCCCCACTTGAAGCCTCCCCTTTACCCCTCTGGACACAGCCCACTCTGGCCCCATTCCCCAGGCAGCCTGGGGGTAGCATGCCTTCCCTGCGCTCTCGCAGCTTCCTTTAGCACACCAGAATATGCTTCCCTCCCAGACGATGAGCTCCGGGGTTAAGGATCAAGACTGTGTCTCACGCTCCCTTGAATACCTCACACTCAGCACAGCATCAGGCATGTGGTTAAATGTTCAAAATATGTCATTTTTACAATTTTAAGACTTTTAACATATAGAAAATTGTATGCAAAAGTAGTAACAAGAACCTTCACATGGCCTTTATCAAGATTCATCGGTTGTTAGCATCCTGTTATAATGACCATTCTCCCTACAGACACACACGCGTGCGCACATGCACAAATGCACACACACATATTTTCGTGTGAAGCGCTTTAGACTGAGCTGCAGAATCATATTCCTTTGCCCCCAATACTTCAATATGTATTTCCTAAGAACAAGACATTCTGTTAGACAAACATGTATAGGTAGGCAAATTCAAGAAATATAACGTGGATACACCACACAGGCCATATTCTAGTTGTGCTAATTTTCCTGAGAATGTCCTTCCTAGCTATTTCTCTTCTGGTCCGTGATGCGGTCGAGGATCACACATTGTATTTGGTTGTCATGTCTCTTGATTCTCTCAAGTGTCCTTCAATCTAGAACAGCCCCCGGCCTTTCTTTGTCTTTCATGACATCAAGCTTTTAGAAGAATACAGGCCAGTTGCTTTGTAGAATGCCCCCCAGTTGGTTTGCCTGATGTGTCCTCATGATGAGCGGTTGCACATTTCTGGCATGAGCAAAACATAAAAAGGCATCTATGATGGTTGGTGATGTTAACTTGGATTAATTGGTTAAATGCCCGCCATGTTTTTCCGCCATAAAGGTATGATTTTTCATGGGGCGCCTGGGTGGCTCAGTCAGTTAAGAGTCCAACTTTTGATTTTGGCTCAGGTCATGATCTCAGGTCATGATCAAGCCCTGCATTGGGCTCCATGCTGGGTGTGGAATCTGCTTGATTCTCTCCCTCTCCCTCTGCTCCTCCACCCCCTCCCTCTCTAAAAAAAAGTGACTTTTCTTTTTGTACTTAATAACTAATGTCTGAGGAGATATTTTGAGACTACATAAATAACATGTTTCTCACAAAACTTTCACTCTCCAGTTTTAGGATCCATTAATGACTCTTGCCTGAATTTGTGCTCACTATGGTGGTTGCCAGATAGTAATTTTCAAAATAACACCTATGCATTGATTAAATGAGTTGCTCATTTGTCCTACGGAAGGGATGCCTCCTTTGCTAGGACAGCAGCCTCTGGTTGGCTGCAAGAGTGAAGTCTAGGTAAGACAGGCTTGCAGTGCTCAGAAACCTTAAATGAGGTCAGTTTTCCTCTAAGCCCACTGGCCTTTATCAGGACCCAGAATGGACTCCATGGCCTTCCCAAGGTGATCTCCATGCTGAGGGCCTGCAGCAGCGGCCTGCTTAGTCAGCCCCATGCCTATAGGACCCATGCCTGCCTACTCTTAACTATTCTCCATCCAACTTAGGAGCAGAGAAGCTAAAGGTCGGGGGCATTCTTGCTTCCCATTCTGACTTATTTGAAAACCATTGGATCTGCCATTCTGGAGATCCACAATTTTAGGCACTGGGATCAAGGTATCGTTTTCACGTGGGTTCTTGTACAGAAAAGGAGAGTCACCATGACTACATGGAGGGCCGAGGGAAGTCCACAGTTCAGCTGTTTCTCTTTGGGGACTGTGTTTGTTTCCTAGGGCTTCCGTAACAAATTACCACAAATGGGGTGGCTTAACACATTAGAAATTCGTTCTCTCAGTTCCAGAAGCTAGAGTTTGAAATCAAGGTGTGGCAGGGCCATGCTCCCTCTGAAGCCTCTAGGACAGGATCCTTCCTTGCCTCTTCCAGCTTCTGGTAGCCCCCTGGAGTTTCCTGGCTCGTTGCTGCACGGCTGTATGTAATCTCTGCCTCCATCTTTCTCTAGCCGTCTTCCCTCTGTGTCTGTGTGTGTCTTCACACGACATTCTCTCTGTGTCTGCGTCTGTTCAAATTCCTCTCTTCTAAGGACATCAGTCATATTGGATCGGGGCCCACCCTAATTACCTCTCTTAACTTGATTACATCTGCAAAGACCCTGTTTCCATAAGGTCACATTCACAGGTACCTAGGGTTAGAGCTTCAACATATCTTGCGGGGGGCTGGGGGATGGGTGGTGAGGGGACCTGAACCCATCACAAGAACCATGTGTGAAATCCAACCCATTAGAGAACAGGAAGTGGAGAGCTATTCACTATAATGCTTCAGCCCAGTATCGTAGATCTCTCTGTCCCTCCTGCTCACTCTGGGCTTGGTTGGCTTGGCAACATGTAAGGAAGGAAAATGAGATAGGCAGAACATACTCAGCCCCCTTGAAATAGAGTTTGGACATAATTTTCAAATAATTGCAAGCTATTCTCGTGGCCATTACATAGAGGACAGCAGCAGAGAACAATAACAGTCTACAAGGCTCTGGCCCCTGCACTTCTTTCTAGAATTCTTATAATTGCGATAGAAATGGATTTGTTACTATTTGACAGATGGGGAACATGAGACCCAGAGAAATGAAGTGACTGACAGTAAATTTCACACAGGGCAGGATCGTGTCTGTGAAGCATAGAGCCTAGCCCCATGGCAGGCACTCCGTAAATATTTGTTGCCTGAATGAGTGAATGAATGACTTAATCTGAGATGGTGCCCCTGGTGTTCATGTTTGGATCCATTCCTCTTTCCATGATCCCTCACAAATGACTGCAGACCAAGGTGTTGTCCTGAGACAATGGAGTTTAGGTGCATAAACAATGAATTCTGTTACACTGAAAAGAAATTAGATTAAATTTAAAAAATAAATAAAAAAGAAGTGACTGTGTCAATTTCAGATTCTTTTGCTATCTTTAAGAACCTTCTGAATTCTGTGGTAATGAGTATGTCAGTCTAGTTGATTTCTTTTCCTGCTCCCCTCCTGATAAACCGATCAAGATGCCATTTTGTCAAGATACGTAGGCATTGGCTTTAATTTTACTTGAGCTACATAATTGTCTGAAAATCGTAAATTTTTTAATATTTTAAAATATAAATTATAAAATTGTATTCGCACTGAAGGCAGGCCTTTAGCACATAGACTGTTATCCTGTAACAATGTATCAAGGAAGCAAAGAATTCAGGATATTACCTTCATATCTTTGAAACAGAATACTGGTAATTCATTTCTGGGTCTCCATCAGCATCACTGAGGTAGCCAGGAAAGGCCCATTCAGCCTAGCCAATACGGACTCGTTAACAGTGTGCTGTGCACCCAACCATATGCTGGGTGGGGGGCGGGGGGCGGGGAAGAGAAGGCAGCTCTCTCCAGGAGCCTCCAGTCTGGCGAACGATGTGGCATCCCCATGGGAAACAGTGAACAAAGAGAAGTTGACCCTTGCTAAGCACCTAGTAGGTGCCAGACCCTGGACAAAGCCTGTAAGGCGGGTATTTCCCCTGTTCAACGGATGAGCAAACCGAGGAGCCGAGAGGTTAAGACAGCTTGCCCAAGATCACGTAGCTAGTAAGTGGTAGAACTAGTGTTTGAACCCGGCAGGCCCGGGACCCAACGTAAGAGAGTAAGATGAGACAGCATACAGTCAAGCATTTGGTTGCTTGGGCAAAGTTTCAGGGACATGCATGGAATCAAGAAGGCCAAGATGGGGCCTCTGGGAGCCAGCGTATGTCGGGAAGCTGAGAGCCTGCAGCAGGCACTCCCATGCCACATTCCTGTAGAACCTGCCCGTTACAACCACCTTTTTCCCACTGAAGGGCCCAGGCTTGGTCCATCTCCTCCTCTGGTATACTTAGGAAGGTGGGGAGGAGAAGCTGGGTCACGTTTCCCCCTTCAACCCAAACTGCCCCTCTCTGAGGCTGGCTGAACTCTTTCTCTTCCCGGTGCCTGACCTCGTGGGGCAGTTTCTCAACCCAGAAGCACAGCTCCCTTTGAGCTGGGAAGAGCCTCTCATTCGAGAACCACAAGACCCCCAGCTGCCCTGCCCTGCCCTCTCCCTCCTTTCCTACCCTTATGCTTCTGTTCACGTAGAAGGCATGAAAGGAATTTAACGTGTTTCTGCTTTTTTTTTTCCCATGGCAGGGAGAAGAATTGGCCTAGTCAGATATAGAATCTTCCCAGTCTGCTCAAGGCTTTGCCAACCAAAGAGCCTCCATCTGACACATCAGATCTATAAAATAAAAAAGAGGGCACCTTCATTCTCTGACGTTGTTTTCTGCCAGTGATGAAAAGGAAAAGTTTCTCCTTAAGTCTGTAGTTCTAATTCTCAACAGTTACGGTGTTTGGGGGTGGGAACATGTGGGGAGGGTTCTCTGAAAAAGAAAAATGGCATAAATTAAAAGCTTTGTGGTCACTTAAAAGAAATGTCTGAGGGACACCTGGGTGGCTCAGTGGGTTAAGCGGTTAAGTGTCTGCCTTCAGCTCAGGTCACAATCCTGGGTCCTGGGATCGAGCCCCACATTGGGCTCCCTGCTCATGGGGAGCCTGCTTCTCTCTCTGCCTGCTGCTCTCCCTACTTGTTCTCTCTCTCTCTGACAAATAAATTTTTAAAAAAATTTTAGGGGCACCTGGGTGGCTCAGTCGTTAAGCATCTGCCTTCGGCTCAGGTCATGATCCCCAGGTCATGGGATCGAGCCCCGCATTGGGCTCCCTGCTTGGCGGGAAGGCTGCTTTCCCTCTCCCACTCCCCCTGCTTGTATTCCTCTCTCGCTGTCTCTCTCTCTCTCTGTCTCTCAAATAAATAAATAAATAAAATCTTTTAAAAACTAAAAATAAATTTAAAAATAAAAAATAAAAGAAATGCAGAACTGTGCCTGGATTTTTTAGACTTTTTACTTTGAAATAAGGATAGATTCACAGGGGAAAAAAAAGGATAGATTCACAGGAAGTTGCCCTGCACCTAATCTCCTGCACTGATTACATCACACGTCATTGTAGTACCGTAGAAAGCCCAGAAAACTGACATAGGTACAATGTGTGTGTACAGTCATATTTTTAATTACATGTATAGATTTGTGTGACCACCACCACAATCAAGGTAAAAAAAAAAAAAAACTATTCTGTCACCGCAAAGATCTCCCTGGTGTATCCCTCTGTAGTCACACCCACTCTGCCCCTCACCCCCACCGCCATCCCTAACCTCTGGCAACCGTTAATTTGTTCTCCCATCTCTATAATCCTGTACTTTACAAACTACGGTTCCCGGGACACCTGGGTGGCTCAGTTGGTTGGGCGGCTGCCTTCGGCGGTCATGATCCCGGTGTCCTGGGATCCAGTCCCACATTGGGCTCCTTGCTGGGCAGGGAGCCTGCTTCTCCCTCTGCCTCTGCCTGCCACTCTGCCTGTGCTCACTCTCTCTGACAAATAAATAAATAAAGTCTTAAAAAAACCACTTCCCTTATCAAAATGAATTGGCACCTCCAGCTTTCATAGAATCACGGGCTCAAAGGAGTGACTTCTCTAGCCCAGTTTCTCACCCTGTGCCCAAATTCCCTCTGTAGTCCTTCCAAGTGTCCATCCAGCTGCTACAACATGCAAACCAGAACCTTCTCCAGGATCCTGAGGTATGTGATATATTTAGAGCAAGGACATTGTTTCCTCCTACAAACTTATAATTATCAAAACTCTTACCCTTAGATTAAATATCACAGAAGCCGCGCTCATGTGCTGATTTTCCCACACGCTATTCTATCCCAAATGAGCATCTCCTTTTTCCATTCCTTTACCCAGCGAGAGGGATGAGATGCAAGAGGCTTGGAAGGCTCACAGAAAATTCCAAAAATCCCTTCCTTACAGATAGGTTAAACTGTCTGGCCTCCAGCAGTTGGAGCCTTTCAAATGTAAGTGGGCGCATGTGTGGAATTTATTTCCCATCGGACTGTGACTGTGTTATCTCCATCATATCTACTAGTCATGGCGGGGGGAGATAACTCCCCAGGACTCACTCATGGTGGGTGAGAGCTTTGCGGGGCGCTCTATAGCCTGGGCACGTCAGAAACTCATGCTAAGCCCAGAAGGGGCTAGCAGAAGTCAAGTCATGGGGGTTCAGTGGGCTAGGATTAAAACAGTCCCGGGAGAGGGGAGAGAGTCCTCTCCCGGGACTGTTTTGCAATCTCTCCACTTTGCACAAACTGAACTTGCTCTTTACAAAGAGCACCTTGTTGCTCCTTCCCCGCCCCCAGCCCGCCACCGCTGTAGCTGCACATGCGCAAATCCAGACTGAGACCCCCTTAGGATGTGCCCTTTAGAAGAGATGACTTCAAAAGGTAGAGGTGGGGAGGGCACCTGATTTGGGGCCCAGGAAACACTGCAAGCCAATGAATACCTCCTCCTCCTTGAAGTATGACCAAAAGTACCCTCACTCCCCACGTTCTGAGCGGGGACTCCTGCCTTCCAGAACATTCCGCACTTCCCCTTAGGGAAGGAGAGGATGAGCAGTGAGGGAGGGAAGGCGAGAGGACAGCTAGCTGTGTGCCCCACCCCAAGTGCCATGGCTCTGGGGCCCCACTGTGGCAGCTTTCAGCCCGAAGGCTGGTGGCCCACAGTATGACTGGTGAATACAGCTGCTTACGGCCCAGTGATTTCCCCTTCGCTAAAGAACCTATGAGCATGATTGGTAATGTCCAAAGTGAAAAGATATGTCCAACTGCTTTAGGAATCCGGACAGGTGCTGAGCTGCTTTGGTTTTCTAGGGGGTAATTTCTGTGGCTCCTCTTGGGCTATTTCTTTACCTGCGGTAGCTGGATAGACCACGGCGCCAGTTTATGGTCAGGAGGCTGCTTGGGGCTCTGCCCCTTGCTCACTGGAAGGCAAGTAACTTAAAACCTCCTGGCCTCAGTTTCCTCATCTGCAAAAGAGGGATAACTAACGACTGCCCTCCTAACATGACAAAGGAGGTCATTTAGATAAACATGGTAGCAGCATCTTCGCACAAGTTTCAGAAGGAAAATGTAGTGATCAAACTATTCAAATACAGTATTAAAAATATTGTTTTAGGGATGCCTGGATGGTTCAGTGGGTTAAAGCCTCTGCTTTCGGCTCAGGTCATGATCCCAGGGATCTGGGATCTCGCCCCACATCAGGGTCTCTGCCTAGCAGGGAGCCTGCTTCCTCCTCTCTCTCTGCCTGCCTCTCTGCCTACTTGTGATCTCTGTCTGTCAAATAAATAAATAAAATCTTTAAAAAATATATTGTTTTAGGGCTCCCGGGTGGCTCAGTGGGTTAAGCGTCTGCCTTCGGCTGGGATCATGATCTCAGGGTCCTGGGATCAGGTCCCACATCAGGCTCCCTGCTCAGTGGGGAGTCAGCTTCTCCCTCTCCCACTCCTCCTGCTTGTATTCCCTCTCTCAACTGTCTCTCTCTAATAAATAAATAAAATCTTTAAAGACATAAAAAATAAAATGTTCTTCAATGTTTAGAAAAACATGCTTTTTGTAACTCAAATGGTTACTTTTATTTTTTATGAAGTTTTATTTTCATTCCAGTAGAGTTAACATACGGTGTTATGTGAGTTTCAGGCATGCAGTATAGTGATTCAACAAGTCAATACATGACTCCGTGCGCATCATGATAAGCGTACGCTTTAGTCCCCATCACCTAGTCCACCCAGCCCCCCACCCACTGCCCCACTGGTAACCATCAGTTTGTTCTCCGTAGTTAAGAGTCTGTTTCTTGCTTTGTCTCTCTCTCTTTTCCCCTTTGCTCATTTGTTTTCTTTCTTTCTTTCTTTCTTTTTGCTCATTTGTTGTCTAAAGTCCACATATGAGTGAAATCCCGTGGTATTTGTCTCTCTCTGACTTATCTCACATAGCATTACACTCTCTAGCTCCACCCATGTGGTTACAAGTGGCAAACTTTCATTCTTTTTATGGCTCAGTAATATTCCATTGTATATATCTACCACCTCTTCTTTGTCCATTTGTCTCTCGATGGGTATTTGGGGCGCTTCCATAATGTAGCTATTGTAAATAATGTTGCCATAAACACAGGGGTGCACAGATCCCCTTGAATGAGTGTTTTTGTATTTTGGGGGGAAATACCCAGAAGAACAACTACTATATTAGAGGGTAGTTCTATTTTTAATTTTGTGAGGAACCTCCGTACTGTTTTCCAGAGTGGCTGCACCAAGTTTGCATTCCCACCAACAGTGCACAAGCGTTCCTTTTATTTTTCTTTTCTTAAAAAAGATTTTATTTATTTGAGAGAGAGAGAGACAGCGAGAGATGGAACACAAGCGGGGGGAATGGGAGAGGGAGAAGCAGGCTTCCCGCAGAGCCAGGAACCAGATGTGGAGGCGGGACTCGATTCCAGGACCCTAGGGATCATGATCTGAGCTGAAGGCAGATGCTTAATGACTGAGCCACCCAGGCGCCCCAGGGGTTCCTTTCTCTCCACATCCTCACCAACACTTGTTGTTTCTTGTGTTTTTGATTTTAGCCCTTCTGACCTGTGTGATCTCATTGTGGCTATGATTTGCATTTCCCTGATGATCAGTGATGTTGAGGATCTTTTCATGTGTCTGTTGGCCATCGGGATGTCTTCTTCAGAGAATTATCTGTTCATGTCTTCTGCCCATTTCTTAATTGGATTATTTGTTTCTTGGGGGTGTTAAGTTGTATAAGTTCTTTAGATATTCTGAATACTAACCCTTTATCAGAGATGTCATTTGCAAATATCTTCTCCCATTCAGTAGGTTGTCTTGTAGTTTTGTGGATTGTTTCCTTCCTTGTGCAAAAGCTTTTTATTTTGAAGTAGTCCCAATACTTTATTTTTGTTTTGGTTTCCCTTACCTCGGGAGACCTATCTAGAAGGATGTTGCTACAACCTATGTCAGAGAAATGACTGCTCTTGCTCTCGTCTAGGATTTTTCTGGTTTTGTGTGTCACATTCAGGTCCTTAATCAACTTTGAGTTGGTTTTGTGTATGGTGTAAGACGGGAGTTCGGTTTCGTTCTTTTGCATGTAGCTGTCCAGTTTTCTTTGTTGAAGAGACTCTCTTTTCCCCACTGCATATTCTCTCCTCCCTTCTTGAAGATTAATTGACCATATAATTATGGGCTTATTTCTGGGTTTTCTATTCTAGTCCATTGAACTATGTGTCTGTTTTTTGTGCCAGTACCATATTGTTTCGATTACTACAGCTTTGTAATATAACTTGAAGTCTGGAATTTTGATACCTCCAGATTTTTTTCCTTTTCAAGATTGTTTTGGATCTTTGGGATCTTCTGTGGGAGCTTTTCCCCTATGTTCAGGAGCATGACAAGGATGTCCACTCTCACCACTTTTATTCAGCATAGTACTAGAAGTCCTAGCCACAGCAGTCAAGCAACAAAAAGAAATAAAAGGCATCCAAATTGGTAAGGAAGAAGTAAAGCTTTCACTATTTGCAGATGACATATTACATCCAGAAAACCCTAGAGAGTTCACCAAACAAGTACTAGAACTGATAAACGAATTCAGTAAAGTCACAGGATACAAAACCAATGTACAGAAATCTGTTGCATTTCTATACACTAATAGTGAAGCAGCAGAAAGAAAAACGATCCCATTTACAATTGCACCAAAAACAATCCATTTACAATTGCACCAAAAATAATAAAATACCCAGGGATAAGCTTAACCAAAGAGGTGAGAGAACTACACCCTGAAAATTATAAAACACCAAGGAAAGAAATTGAAGACTACTCAAAGAAGTGGAAAGACATTCCATGCTCATGGACTGGAAGAACAAATATTGTTAAAATGTCTCTATCACCCAAAGCCTCCTACAGATATAATGCAATCCCTATTGAAATGCCAACATTTCCCACAAAGCTAGAACAAACAATCCTAAATTTTGTATGGAACCACAAAAGACCCCGAATAGCCAAAGCAATGTTGAAATAGAAAAACATTCTTAAGGGGTGCCTGAGTGTCTCAGATGGTTGAGGGTCTGCCTTCAGCTCAGGTTATGATCTCGGGGTCCTGGGATCAAGTCCGGCATCGGGCTCCCTGCTTAGCAGGGAGCCTGCTTCTTCCTCTCTCTGTCTGCTGCTCCTCCTGCTTGTGCTCGCTGTCTCTGACAAATCTTAAAACAAGAAAAAAATTCTTAAAATAACTCTTAGTCTTGGGGCGCCTGGGTGGCTCAGTGGGTTAAAGCCTCTGCCTTCGGCTCAGGTCATGATCCCAGCGTCCTGGGATCGAGCCCCGCATCGGGCTCTCTGCTCGGCGGTGAGCCTGCTTCCCGCCTCTCTCTGCCTGCCTCTCTGCCTACTTGTGATCTCTGTCAAATAAATACATAAAATTAAAAAAAAAAACTCTTAGTCTTATCTATTTTAACAGGCCAGGTTTTTTGGCCTACTTGGACTCAATTCTTACTATTCATTATATTTTTTAGCGTGAGGGTGAGGTTGGCCATAAAATCTTATGAAATTGTTAAAAAAAAAAAAGTGTGGGATAAAGTGATCCCAGTACTAGGAATTTGATCTCATGCATAAAGACCGCTCGCTTCGTTAAGCCAGTGTGCTTACCACTTTCCAGTAGGATTGACTGTTGCACAACAGTAAGCTGTGCCCAGGTCACTGGGTTGTAAAGTGCAAAGTCAATCAGAATCACCCCTGTGGTGTCCATCAGCAGGCCGTGTTGCACGCCTCTTCACCTGGCCTGTGTGTGTGTGTGTGTGTGTGTGTGTGTGTGTGCGCGTGAGGACAGATTGCCCTGAACTGGATCCCCGGGGTTTTGAGCTGAGAACTTCATCAGGTTCCCACTACTGGCTAATTAATCATCGAATCCACTCGTTGCAAAACCAAGTAGCCATGCTGATCCATTAGTGCAGGTCCCCAGAGTCATAAGGACAGCCGACAGAGGAGGAAATGGCCTGATCTCCTCCCGGGATTACCAGGGAGAAGCTCCCGAGATCTGATGAGTCCCTGCTAACCTGGGGGTAGGATCCAGGAATGATGCTTTTTCTACCTTTTCCTGTAACAGTCCCTTGAGGAAGATGCGCAGCCCACCAAAGGGCCTGTGGCCTTGCCCAGCAGTGCCCAGCGGCTGAGAGGTCCCCCGTCAGTTCGGGTAAGCCACGCTCTTGGGCGGAGCTAAAGACTCAGACCACCCAGCAGGTTGGAAAGTAAAAACGCAGTCTGTCGACTGTCTACCCTTTCAGGCCCTGCGAGGTCACACCAGTCAGGCAGATTTTTTTTTAACTGCGTGGCCCAGCTGTTCGGGTCTGTAACCTCCCTTCCCTCCATTCTGGAACAGCCTGTGAGTGCAGTTTGGTTCATATCTGGGTCAAAGGTAACTGTCCAGAGGGAGGAACTTTGATAACTGCTCCAGGTTTGGGGTTTTTTTTTTTTCCTGAAATATTGAGCCGTCTACATGATGCCATAATAATGGATGGAAAAGTGAAAAGGTCTTTTGGGGGAGTAAGCGATCGCTTTTGAGATGGCAGATGGTTTGGTTTTCTCTTGCTCTTGTTGTTGCCAAGATGGCTGGTTGGTGTGTGTTGTGCAAACACATACTCTCTCCTTGTTTTGTTTTGTTTTTTTTTTTACTGAGTTGCCCTAACAGTAAAGTCCCTAGTGGGGAGGCTGCATGGTCTAAGTGGTAAAATCATCAACTGTAAAGCCAGGCACATTGAAATGTATTTGCTGTGAGATCTTGGGAACGCCGAATAATATCTCTGAGTCTCAGTTATCTCATCCGTAAATTGGGCAAGATAGTATCTGCCTCGAAGTGTTGTTGTGTTGCAGGATGGTTACGAGGCTATTTTAAGTGTGTGCCTTGGGTCAGGCAGTCAGTATTTCTTAACTTTAAATGCGCATACAGATCACGTGGGGATCTTGTTGAACTGCTGACTCTGATCCAGTAGGTTAGGGGTGGGGCGGGAGGGTCTTCATGGCCAGTAAACTCCCAGCTCATCCCTGTGACCATACTTGGAGCAGCAAGTAGGTCATTTGCAAAGTGCCTAGGACAGTTAGTGCTTAACACATGATCACCCCACAGTAATTCAACCAACTCACTGACAAATTACTGATAAGAAATTTCCTGTAGGTTTTCTTTTTCCTGGGGCCCCTGGGTGGCTCAGTCGGTGAAGCGTCTGCCTTCAGCTCAGGTCATGATCCCAGGGTGCGTGGATCGAGCTCCGCATCTGGTCTGTCTGCTCAACAGGGGAGCCTGCTTCTCCCTCTCCCTCTGTAGCTCCCCCTGTGCGCATGCTCTTTCTCTCTCTCTCTCTCTCTCTCTCTCTTTCTCTGTCTCAAAACAGTAAAAAATTTTTTAAAATTCCCTTTTCCTCAAATGTAATACCGGTCTGCTTATAGCTATGTTCCCATAGCCTTTTGCAAAATGGCCCTTTGAGATTGACCACAGCTGGTAATTTCTGAAGGCAGGTAATGGGTACGTGGTCCGGGATTATTATACTATTCTCTCTTCCTTTGTACATGTTTAACATTTTCTGAAATACATTTATTAAATTTAAAAAAGACAACCCCAACAGAAGATTTGTAGGGTAGTAATAGTCTATGACACTGAAATGGGGGGGGTGTCATGTCACTGTACATCTGTCCAGACCTGCAGAAAATACACCGAGTGAACCCTGATATAAACAATGGGCTTTGGGTGATAATGACCATCGGTATAGCTTCATTCACTGTAACAAATGCACAGCCAGGGGACATGGATAGCAGAGAGGCTATGCCTATGTTTGCGGGGTGGGGGGAGCATGTGGGAACTCTCTGTACTTTCTATTCGAGTTTGCTGTGCACCCAGGACTGTTCTAAACAATAAAGTCTATTAAGAAAAACCACACAAACAAATAAAAAACACCTGTTTCCTAACAGCCTGAGAACAGCAGGAGATACAGGTTACCTAGTACACTGATTACCTCCCAAAACACGTTCATTACAAGAGAGAAAGCTTTCATTTCGATTCTGCAAATAAATCCATTCCTAACCTGGCCTTCTGTGACCCATGATTACATAAAAGTAATTGACCCATCCGCCCCAGGGTTTAGCACATTTTTTCCCAGTACCATTAGCACAGTTCACACTTCACTTTATCACAGCGCACTGTGCATTTTTTTCCCCTCTTGCCGTGGTGGGCTAAAAAATCCATCCACATCCGCATAAAATCATTTATTCTTTTCACTTTGTTGAATCGGGGCTTTCCTCCACCTGCCTGGATCACGTCCGGAGCCGCCCAGCTTGGGCCTTCATTAAGACAGTGATTCACAAAGCAAGGGCTAAGCTAATTGGAAAATGCATGTAGTGAGCTGGACATTCTCCATCATCATCACCTTCCTTGAACTGGGCCCAGTTTCTATTAGGTACTGAGCTGCCATCGCTCAGGATAGGCGTCGTTAAATCTTTGGACAGCTTTTGATTAACAAAAGTGACAGGGGGGCAAATCAGACAGAAATCTTCTCTAAACCAGGGGCTTAATTGATTCCTCTCTTTTCTGTCTATGACTTACTTAGAGGGTCTTTGATGTGGTAACTGGACCAGGCCTCATCCCAGTGGCCTGTGGGTGGGTCAACGCTTTGTTCCTCTGTCTGGTATTTAATCCTGGAGAGTAATGTTCTGCTCTGGTATGTTGTTTATCACTTCCAGATTATAGGTGTAGCAAATATTTTCCTAATGAAATAATCACTAACTTGGCATTCTCCTGCGGGCAGAACACAGCCAGGCTCTGCGGGGCTCTCCATCCGAATCTTCTAGTGGAACTGCGTGGTTCCCCCTGCACCCCACGCCCTGCAATGTCCTTTGGGTCCATTTTATACCGTTCCCTTTGTGTTCTCGCAAAATGTCAGGGCTTTAGGTGCTGCTGGCAATCTTCAGTCTTCTTCCTAATAACAAAGTTGTGAAATGTCCAGGTTCTGTTTCCCCGCGCGTGTTGAAACCTGTAGATGTCTCCCGGGCAGCTGCCCTGTCGCCTCTCCGCCCCAGTGTTCCCGGAATGAAAATATCCAGGAGAGACGCTTGACCCCAGAATCCCTTCTAGAAACCTGAAACTTTACAAGCTGCCTTTGTACAGTTCTTTCTGAAGTTAACTTGGGTGGTAGAACTGTGCGGGTCTAACGATTTCCAGGTGACAGAAACACCTGCAGCGACAGATAATCAAGGCGCTGGCCCGGCGTCTTGTGCGTTTCCTGTTTGCCGGCTGCTTTGGGGATGAATCACATTTGTTTGCACGGTGACAGCCCTTTTTTTACCCTGTTCCCGATTAAACTTGGCCCTGCCTGGGGCCCCTTGGGAAGGCTGGTTCTTCCTTCGGGAGCCCACGTTCGGCCCCGGGAATCACGGCCGGTGAAAGGCTTTCTTGGTGGCGCACAGAAAGTAATAGCCTCGGAATCTGAATGTCTGTCTCCCTGGAAATTGCTTTAAAAACAACTGGCCACACCTCGCGGTCCCCTCACCCTTGTCTTTGCTTGTGAGCCCACCCTGGAAGGGCCAGCTCCCACCCTTCCCACTGAGGCAGCACGCGGGGGGCGGGGCCAAGGCTGGCCGCGGGGCACTTGTTCTGCCCCTCTCGGCGCCACCGCGCTCAAATGTGGACCGCCAGTCCGCCCAGTGCCGACGTGCAGTGGACCTATGATCCCTTGCCAGTCACCTGAGGATGACAGCCTGTCCACGTGTGACAGGTTTCAAATTAAACGGAAGGGCTTCAGTGAGTTGAATGAAGTAATCTCTCATAGGGAAGATCCAACCGCATGATGATTCTGGGAATCTACTTTAGAAACTCACTTGGGGGGGGTGTCCTTTTACAAAACAGCGAAATTACACACTTCAGAGAGGAGGAAATCTGCCTAGGAGAGACACTGGTTACAAATTTAGTCTTTGATAGGAAATACTGTTACTGAGTCATCGAGAATAAACCCCTTCCAAGATTATAAAGGAATAAATTCTCCCATATTGTTATCTAGCACCCTTATGGGTTTTTTTTTTTTTTACATTTAAATTGTTGATCCATCTAGAGTTTATCCTGGTAGCATCCATCAGTCCAACTTCAATTAATTGACCAGTATATTGTTTATCTATTCTGAGAGGACACTTCTAGCATATACTAAATTCCCAGATGCTTTTGAGTCTATTTCTGTACATTCAATTCTTTTCCATTGGTCTATTCATGGGCCAGTGCCACAGAATTGTTGGGATTATATAAATGTTTTAATTTCTAGAAGCATTTCTCCCATTAATCTTCTTTTGAAGAGTTTTCCTGGCTGTGCCTACTTCTTCTCCATATGACTCTAGAATCAACCTGTCTAGATTATGAAGAGATACCAAAACCTCTTGGTATTCTTATTGGAAGCATATTAAATTTATGTAACAGAAACAGTGGAGGGGCACCTAGGGGGCTCAGTCAGCTGAGTGTCTGACTCCTGATCTCCGCTCAGTTTTTTTTTTTCCCAAGGTTGTATTCGTCAAAGAGAGAGAGCACAAGTAGAGGGAGTGGCGGTCAGAGGAGGCAGAGGGAAAAGCACAGTCCCTGCTGAGCAAGGAGTCTGATGGGGGAATCAACCCCAAGACCCTGGGATCACGACGTGAGCCCAAAGCAGACATCTTAACCAACTGAGCCACCCTTGTGTCCCTCAGCTCAGGTCTTGATCTCAGCGCCCTGAATTCAAGCACCATGTTGGGTTCCAGACTGGGTGTGGAGCCTACCTTATTTAAAAAAAAAAATATATATATATATATATAAAAAGAAACAAGGGAAATTTTAATGATGTCAAGATTCAGTGATGTCCAAAAACAGTAAGAGGTCTTTCCATTTGCTCAAGTCTAGTTTTTGGTTTACCAGGAGTGTCTTATAGTTCCCCTCATAAAAGATTTTGAACTTTAAATTTAAACCTAGGGTTTTTGAATTTTGATTTTTACTACCATAGATTATTCTCTTCATTAGATCTCCAAATTGGTGTTTGTGTGCGTGTAAATATGATCTATAACCTTGGAATGGTCTGGGGTTTTCTAGGATTCAAAATCCAGAAGTCATAAACGATTCAAAAATTCAACTACCCCACATTGTTTTCCATGGCAAACATACCATAAGCAAAGTCAAGAGAAAAATGAGAAGCTAGAAGGAAACCTTTGCAACTCCTTATCACAAAATGCTCCTATAAGCCACAAAGAAGAAAACCACCCACCCACCCGGGAGCACGGGGTGGGGGAAGAGAGGATATGAATAAATAGCTCTGTGAAAAGGTGGTCAACCTCACTTTGGAGTTACCAGGAAAGTACGCTGAGATGCCACTTCTCATCCATCAGATCGGCAGAACACACGGCTGCTGCACGGTTGCTGGGACGGTGGGAGAACAGATACTCAGCAGTGCTGGTAAAACCGGTCAGGAGGGAACCGGCTAAGTGAATTATGCTACACGCCACACAAGAAAACACTAGGCAGCTGTTAGGAAAAGGAATGAGGATACTTTTCACTGGTCTAGAAAATTCTCCTCAATCTAGCCCTCAGTGAAAAAGAAGTAGGTGTTTGCAACAAGGATGTGGATGGAACTAGAGGGTATTATGCTCAGTGAAATAGGTCAATCAGAGAAAGACAATTATCACGTGATCTCACGGATATGAGGAATTTGAGAAACAAGACAGAGGATCATAGGGAAAGGAGGCAAAAATGAAACAAGACGAAGCCAGAGGAGGAGACAAACCGTAAGGGACTCTTCATCACAGCAAACAAACTGAGGGCTGCTGGAGGGGAGCGGGTGGAGGGATGGGGTGACTGGGGGATGGGCAGTAAGGAGCGTGTGTGATCTAATGAGCACTGGGGGTTATAGAAGACTAATGAATCACTGACCTCCACCTCTGAAACTAGTAGTACATTATATGTTAATGGAAAAAAGCTACGTGCAGTACAGTATGTAGAACAAGCTACTGTTTAGACATAAAACCGTAAAAATGAAAATACGTATTTGGATAAAGAAACAATGGGGGCGCCTGGGTGGCTCAGTGGGCTGGGCCGCTTCCTTCGGCTCAGGTCATGATCTCAGGGTCCTGGAATCCAGTCCCGCATCGGGCTCTCTGCTCAGCAGGGAGCCTGCTTCCCTTCCTCTCTCTCTGCCTGCCTCTGCCTACTTGTGATCGCTCTCTGTCAAATAAATAAATAAAATCTTAAAAAAAAAAAAGAAACAATGGAAGTATATTTAAACCAACCACAGTGGTCACTTGAAAGGGCCTGAGTAGACAGGGAAGGCAAGCAGTGATTTTTTACAGTACACCTTTTTATTTTTTCAGGAAGTTATCTCCACTCCCAACGTGGGGCTTGAACTCACAACCCTGAGGTCAGGAGTCGCACGCCCCATCCACTGAGCCGGCCAGGTGCCCCTGTATTCCTTTTAATAGTTGATTTTGGAAGCACGTGACTATTACCTATTCAAAACTTTTAAACAAATTAATTCCCCTGGCAAATTAAGAAACCTAAGACATTTTAGCTCACCTATTTCACTTTTTACTTTTCCCGTTTAACTCACAGGGATAGGAGACAGCACTAGCAAACAGGAGACAAAAGGGAATTCCTCAGAGGCAACCAGAATGAAAAGTGTACATCAGTGTGAAACTCAGGCCTCCATTTTCATATATTTATTAAAAGTAATTTCTGTCCTTTACAATGTGTTACCTCACACACACACACACGCATACGCACCCTGCACACACACGTGCACACACGCACAGAGGACTTGAAGGGGACAGAGAAACAAGGATAGCCTCCAAACGTAATTTTTTTTTACAAAGTTTAAAATAGATTACATTTCTGTGCTTTTCAGTCATTATACAATGCATAGACATGATCCATTTAATGATTTATCTTTCCCAAATTGTTAAACAATAAGGATTTTCTATGAAAGAGTATATGTAAAAGCTCTCACTTTAGAAGCAAAGTGCTATTTCCTGCAGAAACCCACCTCAAGCATACATTTTGTGTGTAGGTATATTCCTTGAGAAGACAACAGTAGCAGTGCCTAAGTTCGTTCTATAAAAACACCTGAAAGATGATTTTCAAGAGACTCAATGCGTTGTGCTCTCAGATAAAAATCCTAAGTCAAAAGATCAGTTATTTTGACAATAACAGTTAGAACTGCATATATACGTTAAGGATCAGAAGAGGCTATAAAGAAATGTAAATAGTTGTGCTCTGGGGACTTTTTTTTGGTAAAGTTGTTTCAATAAATAGAAACTTAAAAAATGTCTCAGTGACTGATATAAAATAGACACGTATCAAGGATTTATCTATACCTGGCTTAGAGTTTAAAGGTGAAAAACATCTCCACATACAACATCCAGCATCTGGTAATCCCAGGCTGGGCCAGTTGCTGACAGTCAGGCAAAGGGTTAGGAAGAACCAATCAGGGGCGCCTGGGTGGCTCAGTGGGTTAAAGCCTCTGCCTTTGGCTCAGGTCATGATCCCAGAGTCCTGGGATCGAGCCCCACGTCCAGATCTCTGCTCAGTGGGGACCCTGCTTCCTCCTCTCTCTCTGCCTACTTGGGATCTGTCAAATAAATAAATAAAATCTTTAAAAAAAAAAAAAGGAAGAAATGATCAAGTGATTTTTCTCCTCCTAGTAACATAAAGCCCAATCCAGAGGTAAAGCCAGGGCAAACCAAGTAACAAAACAAATGCCTAGCTTCCTTTCAAATTCTTAGACCAAACAGAGAAGCCATGCTACTTCTGTGAGGGTTAGAGAAAACCCTAGATGCTTTTTCCTTTCTTTTTTTTTTAAACCCTCCACTGTAAAACTTACTTTAAAAACACCATGGCAACTGTTTATAATGACAGAAGACAAGGTATAATTTACATAGTAACATTGCTGTTTGTAGTTAGGAAATAAATTCATTTAATGTTCAGGCTGGTCAGTTTGCTCTCAGTTTGCTCTTTCAGGCCTTTCACTTTGAAGGATGTATGACCTTAGGAATCAAAGTGAATTAGGAAAAAAAAAAAGATGACAAAATAGCAGATGTTTTAATTAAAGTCTTTTGCACAATAGCTTTAGATATAAAAAGAGTTTCTTCAAATAATTTCCTAGGGGTCGCTCAAAAGCATCTTTGCTGTCTGTGACATAATGAGCTGGAGTCCTTCCAATAAAATTAGAGAGTAATTTAAAATATATATTATAGTTTTGCAATTACTGTAAATCGCTCAATAGTTTGTCGCATGTTAATGGAGTGAGAGAGAGATAAAAGGCAGTCCGCATTCATATTTGCAAGATAAGTTTACTTCAGAAGTCAACTGAACTCCTTGCTCATGTTCTAAGTATAGCCATTGTGATAAGACCTGGAAGAAAAAGAATTGGAGAACAGTTAAAGCCAGGCATTTTACCAAGTCTTCCATTCAATAAGCAATTGTCTAGATTTCGACGAGCAAATAAACTACAGCGCACAGATGGGCACTCTACCAAGAATTCAAAGTCAGTTTGAATTTAGTTGATATTATACAGAAGAAATCCAATTTACAGCAACGGGCAGTCACTGGATAGATTTAATTAGATCACTGATGTCTGGCCATAGCTAATTTTTTAACCATCAAATATACCTCCCACTTTATCCAGTCACATCAGCTCTAAGACCAGCAGATGTGGCATTTTTAAGGTGTCAGTAAAGGCAGCCAACGTCATTAACAAAAACATGTTGAGCCTATTTGTATCCTAGGGCTCCAGGACCGCAAAGAGGCAGAAGGATAGTATTCTCGTTGGGCTTGTCTCTTTCGAAGAGACTCCGTACATGAAACCAGAAAAATTTAGTAATGTAAGAATATGCTCAGTCCTAAATAAGTGGTTAAACACACACACACACACACACACACACACACAGAAACCATGAGTGACAATGTACAGAGAAAGAGGATAATTGTAGGACCAGGGCAGGTCAGAAAAGATGCTCCAGAAGCTAACACTGAAATCAAGCCTAAAAGATGGGCAGAAATGATTGGAAAAAAAAAAAAAAAAGCAAGGAGATTAGCAGGCATTTCAGGTGTGGGGATGGTGAAGCGAGGACGAGGAGGTTGACTGGATTCTCAATGAGCTTTTCAGGGTCCATAATTCACCTCACAGGCTGTGATCAAGGATTTATACAGGGAATCAGCTGGACAAGATTGGCTCAGAGGTCTCAGGGTGGAAAGTCTCACATGCCCAACTACGGAGTCATACTTCTTTCTATGGACTAGAGTCCTTGATGGCTCCCAAGTAGGAAGCGGCGATGAGGAAACCAAACCAGAATGGAAATCCATCTGGCAACAATGCAATGGAGCATTTGGGGGGTTAAAATAACTGGGGGGGGGGACAGAAATAGGAAGAGAAGGTAGGAAGCCAAACTGAGAAGACAATTTTGAAATTTAAAGGGAGCATGGGGTGCCTGGGTGGCTCAGTTGGTTAGGTGTCTGCCTTCAGCTCAGGTCACGATCCCAGAGTTCCTGGATTGAGCCCCGCATTGGGCTCCCTGCTCAGTGGGGAGTCTGCTTCTCCCTCTGCCCATCCCCGCTGCTCGTGTGCTGTCAAATAAGTAAAATCTTTTTTAAAAAAATACAAAAAGCACACTGAGGAGTACTGAGAGGATACCGAAAAGAGTCAGCCTCTCAGAAGACGTGACAAGAGATGATGAAAACAGCCAGCCATGACTGGAACCCTGATCCCCGACACATGGCAGGGACTGAGTAACTGTTCAGTTAAACGAATTACAAGATTTCAAGCCAGGATGACTGAAAGAATGATGTAACGGGAAATCTGGGAACTGGTTTAAAGAGGAAGGTTTGCAGTGTTCAACAAGGCGGCACCGTTCACCTTTATCACTGTACACACTTTGTCTCAGTGTTTCCCTGGGATCAGTTCCCAGAAGTAGAAATGCTGTGTCGGGCAACAGGTGTATTTTACATTTTATATGTGCTTTACACCATCGCAAGTCAGCAAAGTGAAGACAACTGAATACAGTAGCAGGCACTAGCTCAATCGGCTACAAAGAACTCATCGTAGGGGGCGCCTGGCTTCATCAGTAGAGCATGTGACTCTCAATCCTGCGGTCGTGAATTTGAGCCCCACAGGTGTAGAGAGGACTTAAATAAACTTAAAAAGAAAAAAAAAAGAACGAAATGTAAGCTAAAAATGAAATCTTAAAATGCACTTGACCTCAACATATGCTTTTGAAGCCAGCTTACTTGTTTCTCTTAAAAAAACAGAACAAAACCGGCACCAGCACCACTCACCGTGACCCTGTACACGTGGAACTCCCCCTGCCCAGCACCTCCCACGTAGAACTTTGGACCGCTTACCTAAGATATAAGCAGCCACTAGTTTTTGATTCACACTCAAGTGCAAGCAGACAGGCACCAGTGACTCCACATCACCCAGCGTGGGAAGCATCAGGGCACCGATGCACACCGCTCCCAGGAAAACGGTCAGCAGGCTCGGGCCGGAGGAGACTGCTCTGTTTTCTGTCAAAAGACAAGAATTCCTGAGCTTGCTTCTAAAAGCACCCCAAGACCAAAGTTCACTCACAGACACTGTCCCCACTCACCAGGATGCTGGTTTTGTCTTACTTCTCTGACTCTTTGCCCATCATGTCCATGCCATAGGGACGTGTCTGCTGGACTTATCTGGAAGCCCATAACGTCTCTGAGTCGTGACAGAATGGAATGTTGAAACGGCATTGTGAAGTCACAAGTTCCTACTGAAAGGTCACCAGCCTCCCCCTCCCCCCACCTCACCCTCATTAGAAAGTGTCCGTGATTCGTGTGTGTGTGTTTATAAAGTACACAAGCAGAATTTTTAGAATGGGCTAGAAATGAAAATGGAAATTCTCATTTTCTTCCTGTACCCCAATGGATGGCTTGTGTCTTACTCCACTCGGGATCCTGCTGCCTTCTGAGAGTGTTTTAGGGAGACAGGTTTGGTCCTCCCAGCTGTAGCATCCTGCTACCATTTTTTAAAATAATAAAAGCAGCAGAAAAGCGCTACTTGAGGGTTTTAAAGCTACCTGTGGGGTTGCCTGGGTGGCTCAGCTCAGTTGGGGAAGCGGCTGCCATCAGCTGGGGTCGTCCTGATCCCAGGGGCCCTAGGATCGAGCCCCAGCCCCGTGCTGGGCTTCCCTGCTCAGAAGGCAGTCTGCTTCTGCTTCTCCTCCTCCCCGCTGATCGTGCTCTCGCTCTCAAAAAAAATTTAATCTTAAAAAAAAAAAAAGCTACCTATGAAAATTCTTGTCCCCTGCTCTATCCCATTTACAGCAAAGGAGGCAGAAACGGTCGCTGGTGGGTGTTCTGCTAAAATGAAATAAACCAGCCACAGCAGGACAAATACTGCATGATCGCACTTCCCTGAGGAATTCACAACACAGTCCAACTCAGAATCAGAGAGCAGAGCGGTGGTGACCAGGGACTGGAGGTGTGTTTGAAAATGTGAGTTACTGATCAGGGGCATAAAGGCTCAATTAAGCAAGACGAGTAAGTTCTAGAGCTCTGCTGTACAAAACCGTGCCTATAGTTAACAATACCGTATTGTACACTTAAACATTTGTGAGTGGGGGAGATCCGGTGTTAAGTGATCTTACTACAATGAAAAAAATCTTAAAAAAAAAAAAAAAAGAACAGTAGCTGGGCTGTGGTCCTACAGTGCTTGCTATGGGTGTGCAATATTCACATCCGTGTTTTTAAGAAACCCGGTAACAGCATATTGTCATATAGTTTTCCCACTACCCTTCTGTCATTAAAAGGAATAGCCAACAGCAACACAATCTTGTGTTTTATTAATGAAATAACACTGTTCATTTCACTATCAAATGCAGCTTTTCTAAATTATTAATACCTTAGCTGTTGTGCGAACTTTAATGGAGCCTTGCCAAAGCCAAATAGGTGAAAACAAATTCAAATTTTCTAGTGATTATTGCTTGAGACGAAACAACAGCATATATCAAAAAACAAGTCTTATTTTAGTTCGTGAATGAAGTAGCTTTGTATTTGTACTTGCTGCAGAGATCAGCTTTCAAGCGTATCTATTTGCATAGATACTTGAAATTTTTCAAAGCGGAAATAAATGGCTTTTCTTCTGATACTACAAGATTGTTGTAAAAATTGTATTGAGCTATAGAAAACATAAAGGTTCCCAATCAGTCTCACCCTCCTAGAGAGAACACTGTTAACAGCTTGGTACAGCTCCTTTCAGATTTTATAAATACCCATATAAACATGTTAAAAAAATTTTTTAACATAAGTGAGACCATAATATGCCTACAGTTCTAGAAACTGTTTCTCCTCTCAGAAATATATATGAGCCTCTTTCTATGCCAATGCATAACCATCTATCATTCCATCAGAACCTTGTAAATAAATGTCTGCCTGGCATCCCATCTTATGAATATTCATAATTTAAACCAATCCCCAACTGATGGACTTTTAGGTCAATCTTTTATTATTATAAACAATAATAAAGAGTGTAATTTTCTTAAGCCAGAGGGCACGGACTCAAAACATTGCATAGAAATAGCAGTTCATTAGTAATGTAATTAAGACAAACCCACTAAGATTCAGCTGCATCTTTTCAAAACATCTTTTTAATAACATGGGCTTTGGTATTTTGTTAAAGTATGCTTTGTGGGTTTCTCTTAAATTTCTGTTAAATGAAAAAAATATATATATATATAAATGTACTTATGCACATAGACAAGGTCTGGAAAGTAACATGGAACAGTTACATAAGCAAATTTGTTAAGTGTGTGGGATTGTAGATGTTTTCCTTTTTGAATTTGTTACTGCTATGTCTCATAGTACAATCAACTTGAGAAGAAATATCTCATTTTCTTGCCTTCTGATACATTTATAAAAATACATTTATAAAATCTAAATCTTTCACGATCTAGCCTCTGACCACTTTCTGGCTGGTTCACAGAGACCCCCAACGTTGTCGCACTTGTGATATGTCTAATAATCATTTCTCTAAAGATGTGCAAAAATAATCACATTTCAAAACATCCCCCCAAACAATCTCGATTCGTTTCAACATTTTAGTTCAGAGACACTTAATGAAAAAAAAAAACCCACAGAATTTTACATACTGGAAACCACATGTTAATTTACTATTCATTTAATAAACAGAAGTGAAAAATATCACTTTGTCCACATGGATTAAATCAGGCACCATTATACTCTATTAACGAGGAAAACTTCCCTTGGTTTCCTGCCACACTATTAGAAACATGGGGTAAACTCCTTGCAAAAAGGACATGTGGGCCAGAACATCATATGGGGGCTCTACTCTGGCATCACCCTTGCTCTGAAGAGCGGCCAGAGCCATGGAAACCTTGTAAGACAAAGCAAACCAATCCAACAGACCCTACCAGATGAGGAGTCCAGCCCTCCTAGTGAAACCTGCACACATGACTCTGTGCGGGGCACTCTGCTAGGGGCCAAGGACAGTGAGAATTAACCACACAAATAAGGTGCTAACAAGGTGCTTGCCTTCACTGAGCTTCCTGACATGGACGGCTGAGAGAGGGTTTTTCCTCCCAAAACAGAAACCACCTCATTCATTTATCTACTTTTACAATTAGAACATTTCTCTAATATACTTCAGATACGAAAGGTTCACTGTCCAAGGAAAATAAGAATAAAATGCTCAATTAATACCTGTAATTATTTAGCCTTTTAGGATGATTTTTACCTGAATTCTAATGAGTTGTGAAATAAAGGGAAAAAAATATAAAACGAAACTTTTAATCCTCATTATTGGGGGAGGGGGACTACTAAATTAAAGATGGGGAAGAATCCATTTCCATAAACACGTATAAGCCAACTTCCCAATACTGACCAGAGATCAAAGTGACATTTACCAGAGGCTCTCTTTCACCTTCAAAAGATGAAATTCTGGTCCTATCGGTCAGTCACAGCTGCTGGGAAGCACTCTACTGGCTACTACAAGACTCTTGAACACAGTAAATCAAAGAGCCATTACTCCCTGTGTTACCCAAATAAACACTAAGATGAACAAACTGATAGGGGTCTGTGAATTAATGGAATGACAAGTAGATTTGTTTTTAATTCCTCATAGATAATGTTGCAATTTCAAGGACAGCTGCTATCACATTCATATATCACTATCAGAAAAGTTTCCATGTTTTTCTATGGAAAATTTTATCTTCCTCCTCTTAGAATGGGGTTGGAAGGAGATAATGAGACGTTAAGAGGGAGGAGGAATGACGTCCAAACAGTTGCATATGAGGATAGTGTCAATGTTGAAAGAATATATCATAACACTTCTGAATATCTAAGCTGGGAAGGAAATGAGGAATGGAGAGGGATTCAATTAATAGCCCACAGGGGATATTATAATCTACTTAGTTTAATTAACTTCAACTTTAATGAGATTTTTTTTTCAAAATAATATGAACAGTGCACCAAGCTTGGCCTATTGCCAAACACAATCTCTCTCCTTCTTAGAACTAATTAAATGAGAAAGGATACGGGAAAGTCACAGAAACAAAAGTATGTGATTGCCAAATTGGGCTAGCCTTCGAAAGTACGGGGCGGGGGGCTGCATTCTTGGGTCGACACATTTCAGAGGCGATAGCCACACTCGCCCTCTCCTCACAGCCCCGGCGGCCGAGAGCTTCTCTCCCCATTTCAAGTCCAGCTCTAGGCCTCTTGCTCCATTTTCGGTACCTGATCTCTAGTTCGGTTCCGTCCTGAAGTAGTTAATTAGGTGAAAAGTGGCAGATCATTTTTCTAGTAATGATTCTTAGCTCCCTCGCGATTTTCCAGTTAGAAATGCGTTAAGAGCGCCAATGGCCTTTAAAAGCAACCCCAAAACTACCTGGTTGAAAGGACTGCTCAAAAAATAAACTTTCGGTTAAATGTTCCTTTATCCTTTTTTCCTCTTCTTCCTTTTGTTCTTTTGCAGATGGGAGAAGAATAGCCACCACCTCTTTCCTTCCTAAAGCCTTCCTCTGGCTTTGCTCGGAAACTTGGAGGCGGAACTTGTCCTTTACACCATAGTGACAGGATTGAACATCTCTATGACGGATCACACTGAAAACATTAAAAAAAAACAAAGGCTGTTTAGGTTTCCTGGGGCCTGTCAAACAGAATTCAGCCCGAGATTTCATACAGGAGAACATTAACTAACTGTAACCAAATGCTCAAATACAGAAACTTGCTAAGGAGGCTTTAAAAAAAAGTCCCAGCATAACCCAAAAGGAAATGGGTGATTCTGAAATATTTGATGAAAACACATACTCTACAATATAAAATAAAAGTCTGAAGTAAAAGAATGACAGGTAAAGACAATTCCTTTTAGCAAGGACACTGATTCCCCCATGAGATCTGCGGGCAGCAGTGGTTACCAAATAGGACACAGGAGATGCTTTCTTCCCCACCAAAGTCTCCTGGATTTCTACTGCCGCTCATTTATACTGCAAGTAACAAACCTCACCTAGACCCAATACTGAAAGTCTGTGCATGCAGTTAAAAACAAGCAACTAAATAGTAAGTAACCAGTACGACCAATGCTACAGAAGGCTAACAATGCGCTTCTGTCTTCCTCGGAGAAGAGTGTAAAGCACTTGCAATTTTATGAGAGCAATCTACAATTCCGTTTATCTTACCTCGTTCTTAATAGAGAACACAAACCAATTAGGTCAAAGATAACACATTTATTTGGCAAGAGACTACATTTCTTTGGAGTAGTCTTTGCTTATTGTGTATTGAATGAAAATCTAACGAAAACCTGCGAAAACACATCCTGTAAAGATACATCATTTTACGGCTATGGGAGGACAAAACTGTATTAATAAAAAAAAAAAAAACTCTGCTTCTCGTTCTCATGGATGGTTTCAACAAAGGTAGCTTAAATTAAGAGCTGGTCCACGGATCCATCTGGTCAACACTAGCTCCAAAGTGAAAATTAAATATCAACAGCTTGAACAAACAATCATTTATCTGACACTTAATTTCTGACGAAATTATCTGGAAGAGCTCAGATAACCTTTTACAGATGAGTAGTTACACGCTTGCTTCCTGTTTGTAGAGATTAACTTCCAGGCTTATTAGCGGGATATCATTTCAGATGAACTTCTATTACCATTGTTCTATGAGTGCAGCAGTGTTAGCTTCCCAAATGTCACTATAATATTACAGGATGTCCCAAGGAAAGCTAAAGTCCCTGTTCTAGCTAGAGAAATTTAAAGGAATGAGTTAGAACTTGACCTTCATAAGCGACCCCCGCTGTGGCTACAAGCACAACAACTGAGGAGATGTTCATGGAAATATTAACACACCCATCCACTCCAGCACGGTGAAATATTACTAAGGATTGGATCAACCTATTTCGAATCTTAGGGGCTTCTTAAGACTTGTGAGGGACTGGGTCACCTGGGTGGCTCAGCCAGTTAAGAGTCTGCGTTTGGCTCAGGTTATGATCTATTTCAGGGCTTGCTTCTCCCTCTGCCCCTCCTGCCCCCCACCCCCAGCCATCCGCACTCGCTCTCGCTTGCTCACTCTCACTCTCTCAAAAAAAAAAAAAAACACCTTTAAAAAACCATAAATAAAATTTTAAAAAGAACCGTGAGAGACTAAAAACTTCCAGCAAAAATTCAAAATGTAATAAATGCCTAAGGGGGGGGTACAGCTTCAAGATGAGATCCTTTTCAAGTTAAACACATAAATACTAACACACTTAAAACATGTTACCAGGAAGGGATTTTTGACTTACATATCCACACAACACTGAGGCTTTACTGCACCTGCAGAATCAGCGACAACATACTTATTTGGAGTAGTACACAAAACTGAAAGAAAAAGTCACAATGGCCATTAGTGGTTTTTTTAAATTAGTTTCTACAAGTAAACAATTAGTAGGGACCAGTTACAATCCATAAAAGAGACCTAGGAGACTCACCTTTGAACTTTAAGGCAAACTCATAGGGATTATACAGAGTCAACACCTGCTTATGTGTTGACTGGTCATCTGCATAAAATATTAGCTCCGTGGGAAACACAAAAACAGGAAGATTTCCTTCCACTAACTCTGGCTGTCTTTTTTGTTGATGCATTGGCACTGAATCGCCCTTGCTGTAGCTTCGGTTTTTATAGTCTCAAATCTAGTTGGGACTTTTCTTAAGTCAGTTAGTTAAAAACTCCAAAGCATTTTGGCAATCTAGAAAGAGAAGAAGAGAGAAGGAAATCGAATGACACCTGTTTTCATTTACTGTCCCTCCAACAAAAAGCACGTTTAGCTTGCGTTAAAATAGGTCCCCGAACCATTTAAAGATGCCTTTGGACTTTTCCTCATGTAAGCTGTTTCAAACTATGCAAAGAAATTGACGCATGCTCCTTTCACGCTCAGGCTTTCAACCTATGATAAATTACATAAATGCTAGAATAAAGAAGTCTTTCTACCTCAAATTAATCACCCTCTTTCAAGGAGGGGGGATCAAAGGGCCATCACTCTTTTTAAAAAGTCGGATTTCTTAAAAAGTAGAATTTGCCTTGTCACAACTGATTTTATGTGAGCTAATCCAAATTCTCAAAGGCTAAAAAATAAAAAGCAAAGAAAGTTTCTGTGAGTTCTGGGAGAAAAACACTTTTACACTCTTTTCAACAATGCCTTGGTGCCTTCTGGCAGCATGGGTGGGAGAGTTCTTTTCATCTTTTTTTCCTACCAAAAACCCACGACAAGAAAAAATGTCTTGAAGCCGAATATCCAAACTTGTTAAGGAGTCCTTGGGAGTTTTCTATGAAAATTCAAAGTCAGTACGTAGGCTCTGGCATGCCAGCAAGCTCCGTGCCTCCCCTCCTACGTCAAGCACACAGGCTTCAGAGCTATTTTCTTCCAACTTCGAGACCTTTTGGTGTGGTGTTGCTGTGTTTACTTCCTAATCTAATTTTAATCAACAACATTCTTATTTAGCTAGCATCCTAAGAATGTGGCTTCTGAAAATGCCAAAGCTAAAACAATCTGATCACAGAAAATGTCTGATTTTCCCTCTGTAGATGACACCTTTAAAATAGGCCAGACACCATTGCAGACTTTGTGTTCAAGTTCCCACACCTTCCAGGAGCACTATAACGCAAGATTCAACTGCTGGGTTCCGCTTGAAGCCCTTCCAACTTTTATCAAATGAGATACTGTATAATCACGTAGGCAAATTTTTATGTTCTTTCCGCTGAACACCTGTTACAAGCCAGGAACTCTGTCAGGAGCTGTGCAGATACAAGGATGAGTAAATCACAGGCCCTGCCTGCAGAAGACTCAAACGGAAGGGCCCCTGGGTGGTGCAGCCGGTTGCCTGAGTGACTCATGGTTTCGGCTCAAGTCACGATCTCAGGGTCATGAGATGGAGCCCCGCATCGGGCTCCACGCTCAGTACGGAGTCTGCTTGGGATTCTCTCTCCCTCTCCCACTGCTTGTGTTCTCTAAATAATAAATAAAATCTTAACAAAAGACTCAAATCTAACCGATGAAACAATATTTAAGCTACCCCTATTACAACGCACATCATGATCTATAAAGTGGCAGGGAATCAGAAGATTACATGAATAATTCTACCTGGAAGAGAGGCAGGGAGATGACATTTGAGGTAGTCTCTAAAGAAAAAAAAAAAAAAAAAGGCAGGAGCACCTGGATGGCTCAATCGGTGAAGCGTCTCCCTTCGGCTTGTGTCATGATCCCAGGGTCCTGGAATCAAGCCCCGTGTCAGGCTCCCTGGTCGGGGTGGGGGCGCCTGCTTCTCCCTCTCCCCGCCTCCCCCACTCACGATCACTCACGCACTCTCTCAAATAAAATCTTAAAAAGAAAAAGAAAAAAAGGCATTTACTTCTGTGTTTGGGGGGGGGCACAGGTAGGAAGGCACAGATATGTGCAAGTGAGGGACAATGCTGGGGAGACCATAACCCACAACCTGTCCCAGACCATCATGCTGCTATTTCCTATCCACGTACCCTACAACATGCTCACACGTAGCTCATGACAGGGGTGGGCTTGGTTTTGGGGTTTTTTTGACCATGCCAAAAGGGCCTATTGACATTTTTATTAGTAAGAACATGTAATATGTGTATCATTCATACCAGATCACAAACTTTTTATTAATTACATATACTGAATTAATTAATACATGCAATGCTTTCAGCACTCACTGTAGGCCACGCAACTGTTCTAAGTGTTTGCTACTGTTATTAAATTAGGAAAAGACCGAGACAATAATGTCAGCAGGCCTCCTGCCACAGCCCAGCATTTCCACTCTAGCTAACGAACTCTCTGCTGTAATACAATAAAACGAAGATTATTCTGAAAAGCATCTGTTATGAAGTCATTCTAATTTTGAGTTTTTATTTGCCACATATTTCTCTCTCTCTTTTTTTTGATAAGGGGCATACACATTTCTATTTGGATAATGTGCTCTCAGAAGTTTGGTATAATCTTTTCAAGAGAAAATAATTAGCTCTATTACTTTCTTAGTAAGTTTGGCTTTCAGAAACACAACATCTGAGTTTGCCATCACTAAATAGTATTCAACACCTCATTCTAAAACGTTAGGACGAGAATTTAAGAGCCCCTGGGTGGCTCAGTGGGTTAAGCGCCTGCCTTCAGTTCAGGTCATGATCTCAGGGACCTGCGATCGAGCCCCGCATCAAGCTCTCTGCTTAGCTTCTCCCTCGCCCTCTGATCCTCCTCCCAGTTTGTGCTATCTCAAGTAAGTAAAATATAAAAAAAAAAAAAAGGACGAGAATTTAGCTTAGGATAAAAGGTGGCATGGCATCTCTAATTTCTGGGAAACAGCTTAGTCAATAAATGCTGGTAAAACCAGTATCAACCTGGGGGGGGGGTGAATTTATCCCTTATTCCTCACAAAATTCCAAAACTTTATTAAGGTAAATTCCAAATGGATAAAAGTTTTAAATGTAGAAAGAGAAATCCATAAAACACTAAAAACCATGGGAGATTTTTTTTCTTTTCCAATCTGAGGCTTTCTAGCAACCAGAAACCAAAAAATATTGATGATTCAACTATCTAAAAACTCTTAAAAACGCCGCATGGCAAAAAAAAAAAAAAAAAAAAAAACCAACCCAAAACAAAACAAAACAAAAACCACCCAAAACCAATGCACACACACAAAAAATGTCTACACAAAGCCAAGGGAACTTTTTCAATCATAAATTAGGTCTAATTTCCCTACCAGATATACCAGACATACAAATTACTATGAAAAGGCACCCAACAGAAGTAAGCAAATGCTACAGTATTTCATAGAAAAGGACAAACGGTTTTTAAACTTCCCAGAGGAGGGGGAACCGCTCACAAGAGAGATACACATTGCTACTTGCCAGATTGGCACTCAGTCAACAACTGTTGGGAGCCCGTGGTGGGAGCAACCAGGCCTGTTCTAGCAGGTTGCTGACATGCTGACTCTACCTGCCACGAGTAACACCTGTGCCCTTGGACCTGGAGACGCACGATTCTACTTCTAGGAATTCAGCCGGCATAAATATTCATCTTGTGGGACGTCCCGTATGTGTGTCTCCATTCTCAGTACTGAGGAGTAAATAAAATGACTTATGGGAGGCACACAGAACAAAGCTTGGCACTCAGCAAGGGTTAGCTGTTGTTGTCAAGAGTCAAAGAGTGGAAACTGCCCAACTGTCCCTTAAGGGGGGGGGGTCACGAGATAAAGTAAGATACAGCCATTCACTGGGAGGCCAGGAAGCTGTCAGAGAAAAAGAGAGCGCTCTGTGTCGTGTAGGTATGGAATGACAGTCAAGTGCAGTGCAAAGTGAGAAAAGCAGGGTGTGATGTGGGAGAAGGAGGTTTCCAGGCTCTGGCTAAAAGATCTTTGGGAGGGGGTTCCTGGGTGGTTCAGTTGTTAAGCGTCTGCCTTCGGCTCAGGTCATAATCCTGGGGTCCTAGGATTGAGCCCCGCATTGGGCTCCCTGCTCGGTGAGGAGCCTGCTTCTCCCTCTCCCACTCCCCCCTGCTTGTGTTCCCTCTTTTGCGATCTCTCTATCAAATTAATACATAGAATCTTTAAAAAAAAAAAAAAAGATCTTTGGAAGGACAGCCCGGGCTTCCCCTGGAGAAACTGAGTGGTTGGCAACAAGGTGGGAGGGCAGTTTCCTCGGGATACCTTTTTGTACCTTTTGAATTCTGAACCCTATGAACACCCATTCAAAAGTAAGCGTGTGTGTGTGTCTGTGTGTGTGTGTGTGTGTGTTTAAGTCGAATTAAACAATAACTCCTCCAGGGCCAATTTTGGAAAAGGTGCCAGTTTTGAAACTCAAGCAGGAATTTAGAAACAATGTGTGAAAAATCTGTTAATTGCATTTTCCAATCCATGATCCTTTAATAACATGGAAAGCCTGAAATGATGTGTTATAATACCACGATTTCAATTCTTTAAGCTCCTTTTGGATGCAACAGAAACTCATTACAGTGAGAAAAACAAAGTAGCGGGACTTGCAAACTGAGGGAAATGTGCAGCTGTTACAGAGGAGGAGGACATGGTTTATAAATCCAACTGGGCAGTCAAAATTAACCACATAGAACAAGCCCTGAACTCTTCCAACCTTAAGGGGAAAGTTCATTGGCACAAGTCAGAGTAGAAATTTCGCTAGCTTTACATAACGGCTTAGCAGAATTCTTACTCTTTTCATTGTGAAGCTTTCTCTGGGCGAGTTGAATATGTACACTTTTCCCCACGAATGGTGACTAAGTAGGCTGTCCATCCCCCTGGCCACTGTTAAAGAAGTGTTTCATTGGTTCTTACCAGTTTATTCTTTTTATCATCCCTGTTCCCAACTCTCACTTATCCTGGCTAATGGAAATCAGCCTCAGGTCACCAAGCACAGTGTTAGAGATTCTGCTGACAAACATAATGAAGCAGAAAACCTGCCTCTAATGGATGGTCTTCTGGAAACCAACACTTTCTCTTTGCTCCTGTCCATACTGCAAAAGGACAGAGTATAAAAATTCTGGGAACAGATTATATACTAAGCCTTTGGTAAAACCTTACTCCAAATCGGTTTATGAGGTTGCTTTCCAAAAGTCACACACACACAAAGTACAAAGTCAAAGAACGTGAGCTCCCAGCCCTTCTCATTTTACTGCTGAGGAAAGCAGGCTCAGGACAGTTAAAGGACTTACCCAAGGTCACACAAAGTGCTGGTGGCAGATCTCTGGGCTCCAGACTCACACTTCCCTAAACGGTTCCATCTCCTGTGTCTCATTTTCAAAAGTCCTGCCTCTGATCCTGTCACACTGTCACACATGCCCTCATCTCTAGAAAGGTCCCTGCTTTTCCAGAGGCATTCTCAAAGGATGAGCCATGATTCAAGTCTTGATACATGTGTTTGCTTTTCAGTTTATAAAGAAAAACAATTGAAAGATAGTTTCACTTACTAAGTTGGGAGTGCTTTCTTTTCCTGATTAGGAAAGATGATCTAGGGCTGACAGTAACTACCCATGAGAGCATTAGTAAACAAGGTTTATTCTGCATTCTACCTGTCTGGGCACCAAAATGTTCCTCATTCTTCAAAGCCTCCTTCAAATTCCCCCTCTTGGTGGTCTTCTACTTCTCTGATCTATATGATCTCACTAATTTTATTACATTCTCTCTTCATGTACTTACTGTATTGATGGAATATTCTGACGTTGGTTTTGTGTGGGCTCACTTGGACTCTCCACACCCATGCCATATTGTTTTTCTGTGGCAGTTTTTGGTTTTTTCTCATCCGACATAGACCCAAGCTTGATATTAGGCACTCAGCAGATACTGAACTTACCAGCTTGCCTACAGGTTCTTACTGATAATGGTTTCCTCCATCAGGGAACACTCCTCCTCCTCACGCCTGAACACATTTTGTCCAAAAAAGACAGGAAAAGGATCCCAATTAAAGGAACGGTCAATCTATGGTGGCTGCTTACTGTGGGTTGGGGTAAGCAGAGAACAGAGGATCCACACCCCTGGCTGCATCTCCCCTCCCCGCAGCCCTCCCGTTTCCCTCTCCTCCTTATTAGCTCTGGCTCCCTCAGGGCCCAACTAGGCTCCAATACAGCCCCAACCTCACGGAGACACAGTGCGGCTGGGGGCTGGTGATGCGGGAGCTGCCTTGTCCTTTTGCTCTGTACCAACGGCACAGAAGTGCAATCGTGAATGCAATTCGAAAGAAAACCTATGTGTGTACACCACCTTGTGACGAGTTTGCAAATTACTCTCTCTCTCTCTCTCTCTCTCTCGCTCTCGCTCTCTCTCACACACACACACACACACACACACACACACACACACACAGACACAACCCTAAACACATCAAGTCCTCACACTCCACACCATCAGTCCAGGGAGATTAGTATCCCAACGTGTGATCCTTTTCTCTGTTTTCCTCACATGAGATGGACCAGAAGGAGGAAAAGATCAGACCTGGAGATAAATGGGAGTTTTGATACCTTTGTTCACCAGATTCAAAATGGAGATTTAAAACAGAAACCACTTTAAAGGCCTACTGTCATTTACCCTACCCCCCTTTTTTTGTAAAGAGGGGGTTGCAAGAAAATCACATGAAATAAGGGGTCCTTGGGGATTCTTGTGCTTCAGTGGTTTCAAGCTTAAAACAGCTAAGGATCATCACAAGTCCAGCTTCCCCAGGAACCGGCAACCCATCTGCTGGGTTACCCATCTGCTGCTGGGCTACAGCGCTCCAGCTCCTCCCTGCCTTTCCCAGCCTCTTCTGTTTACTCTGATTACTCTCCACCTCTGGGCCAGCTCCCTTTTATCTGGGCACAAGGACTATCTCCTTTCTCCATACTTGGTGTGGTCAGCCAATGGCCGGAAATACTAAAGAGTTAAGAGCAATAAGTTCTTGGGGTGCCTGGGTGGCTCAGTGGGTTAAGCCTCTGCCTTCGGCTCAGGTCATGATCCCAGGGTCCTGGGATTGAGCCCTGCATCGGGCTCTCTGCTCAATGCAGACCCTGCTTTCCCCCCCTCTCTCTGCCTGTCTCTCTGCCTACTTGTGATCTCTGTCTGTCAAATAAATCTAAAAAAAAAAGAGAGAGAGAAGTTCTTCTGCTTTAGTCTATTATTCAAACCTCTCTAAAACACACACACACACACACACACACACACACACACACACACACACACCTTTCTTCCTTCCCATTTCATCAGCTCTCTCTTCCTCTTTAAATTTCCAGTACCATCTATTAGGATTTTGAATGGCTGGTATATTCCTAAAGTCAAGTCTTTTGGGGGCACCTGGATGGCTCAGTGGGTTAAGCCTCTGCCTTTGGCTCGGGTCATGATCTCAGGGTCCCGGGATTGAGCCCCACCTCGGGCTCCCCTGCTTAGTGGGGAGCCTGCTTCTCCCTCTTCTGCTCCCCCTGCTTGTTCTGTCAAGGAAAATCTTTTTAAAAAGTCAAGTCTTTCACAAGCAACGTTCTAATGTTCTAATGTACACTTTATAGGTTCAATCATTCATTGTGTGGTATTAGGCCATTTGGTTTCTACACATTTCCTAGGTTTTTCGTGTAATTTGATGTCTTACCAATGGGACTGACCTGCTATGAATAAGGTGATGACAGACTACTATCTACTCAAGGAGGAAAAGTTGAGCAGTGTGCATTTTAAGACTTAAAAAAAACAAGGATATCCTCCAGCAGCATCAGTTTTAAAAGCATTTTTGTTTTAACTAGTTATTTCCTTTGTTTTACAATATCAGTGTCTTCGGGTATTTCAAGATGTGCAGTTCTCAAAGCAAAATCCCTATGAACTCATTATATGAAATGCATGTTGTGGAGGACCTGGGTGGCTGTCAGTTAAGCGGCTGCCTTTGGCTCAGGTCATGATCCCAGGGGCCTGGGCTTGAGTCCTACATCGCATCAGGCTCCTTGCTCAGCAGGGAGCCTGCTTCTCCCTCTGCCTGCCGCCGCCACCGCCGCCGCCACCACCGCCGCCGCCGCCGCCGCCGCCGCCGCCACCACCACCACCACCACCACCACCACCCACCCCCGCTTGTGTGCTAACAAATAAAATCTTTAAAAATAAGACAGACAGACATATGTTGCTACCTATGGCCCTCTCCAGAGTCTTAGAATCACAAGTTCACTCACAGAACCTTAACTGAGCACGTATTATGTGCTAGGCCCGGTGCTGAGGAATATGGAGAAAAGATGAAAACATTTTCTCAGCCCTTGAAAATTTCAGTCTAGCAGGAAAAACAGATATACATGGTAATTAGGATAAGATGTGACAAGTGTTAAAATGCTGATAGATAAGAAAGCTCTAGGAGCATAAAGAAAGTGCCAGGCTGCCTTAAATAGAAGTTTGCAGTAGGAGTGTGGGGGGGTGAATTCCAGGAAGATGTGTAGATGCATGAAAGGGACTCTTAAGATGAGCTTTGGCACAGCACATGGTTAAAAAATAGCCTGTATGGAGGAGTGGCGAGAGATGGTGAAAAAATGCTGTAAGCCAAGTTCGGGGGTGGAGACTTGCTTCTGGGTGCCAGTAGTTCTCAAAATGTGGTACTGGACCAGCGGCAGCAGCTTCACCTGGGAACTTGCTAGAAAAGCCAATTCCTGGGTCCCAGACTAGACCTGCAGCCCCAGAAGTCCTGGGCTCGGGGCCCAGTCATCTGTGTTTTCACAAGCCCTCTGGATGATTCTAAGGCATACTGCACCTTGAGAACCACTGCTGTGGGTGATGGTTGGAAACTTCTGAAGGGTCTTAAGCAGAGACCGGACTGGAGAAGATCCGAAGTGGGAATCTGACCAGTTAAGCACAAGAGCGGACTCCGGAGCAGTTACAGGAAAAACCAAGTCACCCCTGAATCAACACGGCATGAAGTGAGGGCCTAGACGAAGGCCACAGGAATAGAGAGGAAACCGATTTTAGAGAGGTTTTACAGGTGGCCCAGATTCAATCAGGTGACTCGGAAATAGCTATCTGAGGGTTTTCACATAAAAGCTGTCACCTTGTCAAAGGTATCAACCACTAGGAGTTTCAAGAAAGAAGTGCTCCACACAGTCCCTAGAAAAAGGCGGGAGATGGAGGACAAGGTCTGTGCTTCCACAGCGTCAAAAGCAAAGGGTGCCCGGGCTTATTCACGAGTCTTCTTGGTCGGCTTGGCCGTTCAACTTCTCACGGGCAGTCAGTCAACCGGCATTCATATGAACATAAAAATGTTTTGTGAACTGCGTTAGGGGGAATCAATCCTTGAGACTGACAATTTCAGGGCGCGCGTGCAAAATTAAATCTCAAATGCTGTGAAGCTGAAACAAGGGCATCAGTTCTGGATCTAACCAAGGCACGGCCAAAGTGAGAGCCTGCTAGAGCTTTCTTTTCCTCCTCACTTCATCTCGGATCACACAGCCCACTTAATTCAGGAAGAAGCTGGGATGAATGAAAGAATCACTCTGCTATGCCCCAAAGGTCAAGGAAGTCGGGTGTAATTGTACTTTCTAATTTGGGAGGCAGGATTCAGCTGAAGCAATCTTCCATTTCCTGATTGAGAGGAGAGACGGGTCCAGATCAACCCATATGGCTAATTTACCTAATGAGAATTTTGCAGGGCACAATCCCTATTTCTATTAGGGCTCTGGATAGCTCTTGTGACGGACTGCGTGTTCTTCCAGCTGATACCAATAACTTGGCTAATTTGAGTCTCTTATTTTGTCCAAGAGTATTCCCCAATCAAAAACTGCACTGTTTTTATGGAATTTGAGAGCTATGAGGGACCCTGGAGATGAAAACAAAACTTTCATATTACAGATGAGGAAACAGAAAGCCTCAAAGAGTAAATCACTTCATCTATTTATTGTAGGACAAGATTCTCTAGAGTACTACAGGCAGCAGAACAAGATTCAGAGCAACACAGATCATCTGCCCATTTAAATTTTAGACAATATTTAAAATGCCTCTATTTTCCATTTTAAACATTTAAAAAAAAAACAGAAAAAGAAGAGTAGCAAATTACTTACTTTATTGGGCTATTAGAGGATGGGGAAGATTTTCTTGTAGTTTCTTAATTGTTTCTCAGAAACTAGAGTTAAGGGGCACCTGGGTGGCTCAGCTGGCTAAGCATCTGACTCTTGGATTTTGGCTCAGGTCAGATCTCAAGGTCCTGAAATCAAGCCCCACCCTGGGCTCCATGCTGCGTGTGGAGCCTGCTTAACATTCTCTCTCCCTCTTACCCCACACTCTCAAAAAAAAATTAATTAAAATTAAATGTCAAAGCTTCAGGAGAAAACAATTAAAAATTTAAAAAATTGGGAAGAAAATGTCATGAACAATTCAAGGGGAGAAACATGCATTATTTTATAAGCTTTTCTGTTTTCGGTCTTCACCTACAAAGGGGTAACTTTATACTAAATATTGCCCATTACATCTAATTATATATTACATGTGAGGGCAATCTATCACCACTACCCCTTACAGATTTGAGAAACTCCAAATTTTCAAATATCCTGGTATCCGAGTAAATCTTGTATTTTGAGAGTTCTAGAAATGCTTCAGAAACTAGTTTAATCTTGTATCCTGTTGGGCATGTACACGTGAACAACTTGAAAGGCACATTTGGCCCGTTTCCTGTTTTCCAAACCTCCCATTGCTTTCTACCACAAATATACAGTTATCTAAAGTTGGTGTCCACTCCCTAGTCAATATCCTGTATATAGCATTTTATAGGCAGATTTCCAAGCACTTAAAGGAAACATAGATGAGATTTTCATCATCAAGAATATATTAAATTCCAGGTGCGCCCTGACTGAAACAGTAGACTTTTCCCCTTCTCTCTGGAATTCACATTAAGAACGCAATGCATTCCAATAGAACAGGGCTGCTTTTTAAGCAAGAGCCAAAGGATCCCATTTTCCAGGTCTGGGGCCATCTCTTTATTTCCCTCAAAGGTCAAAAATTCCGGGACCGCTTTCATTTATTATTTTGCCCTCTTCCTCCCTGAGGTGAGGTCTCTTGGATTCTACTGGGGCAGAAAAACAACTTCAGTCCGGAAGGGGCAGATGTCAGTTAGTTTACCCAGAGGGGAAACCGCGGAACATTGAAAAAGAGCTGGAAGGCCGGAGATGAGTGTGAAACGGTCCGTCCTAGGACTGGCGCTCCACCTGATCGGGGCCCTGCTTTCCAGCCTTCGTCCCCACACCGGCCGGCTCCATGTGAAACCGGTCATGTGAGCCTGTTTACAGCCGAGCAGCTGGTGCAACCATCAGGATCCGTGCGGAGGTACAGGAAGCGGGACGGATGCAGGCCACGTACCCCTGCCACCCCCCGCCACTATTCCACGAAGGCGTTCGCTCTCCCTCTCTGCCTCGCCACCCCACTTTCACCTCCCTCCAGCCATCCCGGGACGCCTCGCTTCAGCCCCGCCGATTTCCTCCCAGTTGCTCGCCGGGGGAGCGGGGGGAGGGCGGGTACCGGCCGGGTTAGGAGGAGGAGGAGGAGTTAGGGCGAGGACGGTGTCACCCCATATGGGGAGTCAAGCCTCCCTCCCCTAGCCCTCCTCGCCACATCCGCCGAAGAGTTGTCCCTGGAGCCTCATCCCCAGGGCAACCGAACTCTGCCGGGCGGGCACCAGAGGGATCCCGAGCCTGCTGCCTCCGCCTGGGCACGGCAAAGGCGCGCACGGGCCGGCCGGACCCTGACGCCGGGCTCCGCGGGCGGCGGGGCGGCTGACAGTCAGAGATGGGGCAGAAAGGGCTCCATCTGCCCGCTCCCCGCCTCCCACCCGCAGCCGGGCGCCGCCGAGCCCCGCTGTCAGTCACAGAGCCAAGCTCGGGGGCTAGGTACGGCTCGTTCTCTGCGCGGGGTCTCTCGGCAACGTAACTTCCACGTCTTCCCGAAGTCGGAGGAAGTGGGTGACGGGACGGTGGGGGGGGACTCTCACCTCGGCAACACCGGCTCCTCGGAAAGCAGCTGCCACTGCTGCTCCGGTCCTTTGTCAGCGTCTCTAGGCTGCACTGCCTGCTGGGATACCGGAGGACTCAAATGCCACCTCTCTCCGCCCTCGAGGATGAGCTGCGGCTGGGGGTGGGTGGGAAGAGGGAGAGGAGGTGGAGCCGGGGGCGGGGCCGGCATGGGGGCGGAGCCTCTTTGCGCACCTGGCCTCGGGTTTTGTCCTTCGTGCTCCAAACTTCTTCCGGCTGTCCCGGAGCTTTCCCTCCTCTGCACTCTCCTCCCGTCCCCTCCCGCCGCCCCTTGAGGAGACCGGAGACCCTCACTGAGGGTCGTTCCTCTTTGCACTTGTCGGGCAGTCATTCTCGGTTCCCTCCTCCCCCTACTTCCCCCAGACACGCGCGCGCGCGCACACACACACGCACACACATGCATACAGGGCGTACCCAAAGCTAGTTGACTGTACCGCCCAGACATTGCTTATTAACCACCTTTCTCCACTCCCTCCTCAGGGCTGCAGAGTCTGTGTCGGGCCCCACGACTTTTTGCCTGGAGCTGCGCGGTAGCCTCCTGGTTGGGCTCTCTCTGCTTCCACGCTTGCCTTTGTCCACACCGTCTCCCAGATGGCAACCAGAGGGATTTATCTAAGATGTACAGGTGACCTCTTACTTCCCCGCTTAAAACCTTTCAATGTCTCAGAAGTGCCTCCAGTCCCTCGGCATGGTATAGAAGGTCCTCTGTAATCCTCTTCTGATGCCCCCAGTACTCTAACGCCATAAAACTAGGCCTCCCGGGAAGAGAGCGGGGCTGGCGACCAGGCTGCCCGCCCCAAATACTCCCCCTTGAAAGTAATGTCCACAGGCTCCTTGGAATAGCATTAAAGCTGGAATACTCAGAATGAAATGTTAATGCTCTTCAGAAAGCCACATGTTCCCTCCCTACAAGTAGAAGGCCCAAAGAATTACCCTGGATTGCCCCCCACGAGCAGTGGGCTGCAGGTAGCTCGCCCTTGGGCTCAGGCTTCTGATGCCTTTGCTCCTTGATTCCCTTCTCTGTCTTTGGAATACCTACCTGCCTTTCAAGGCCCACTGGAAATGCTACTTCCTCCACCAAAACTTCCAGGATCTTCCATGAGAACTATTAACTCCAGCTTATTCTGCTTTGCAGTTCTTCCTGACTTAGGTAATCACTACTTGTGTGTTCTGCCATCCTTTCTCTCCTACCTATGAATTCCTCAAAGCAACCCCCGGCTGCTAGCACACTGTCTAATCCAGAAAAGGCATCCGTATAATTGGCAGACATGAAATCCTTCAGCTCCACGGTATCCGAAGCCCTAAGTAGGCCCAGAAAGGAGCCCAGGCCAGGCTTCAGCAGGAACATCTTCATGTTGGCCCAGCCACATACCATTTTGCAAACACAAACTGGTTAGACAGCAGAGCGTTGCGATTGCAAAAGACCCAAAGCGTGGACTTCCCCTGCAGGTCAGACAGGCTTGTGGTATAATATGTGGTTGTGGAAAATGTAACTGGTACAGTTCACATGAGAATCCACTGTAGACAGATTTCATGGTGACACAGAAAATAACCGAGTCTCTGGGGGCGCCTGGATGGGTTAAAGCCTCTGCTTTCAGCTCGGGTTATGATCCCAGGGTCCTGGGATCGAGCCCCACATCCAGCTCTCTGCTCAGCAGGGAGCCTAGTTCCTCCTCTCTCTCTTTCTCTGCCTGCCTCTCTGCCTACTTGTGATCTCCATCTGCCAAATAAATAAATAAAATCTTAAAAAAAAAAAAGAAAAGAAAAGAACCGAGTCTCCAAAGGCCAGAAATATCTCCTCCATCAAGAGGCTGTGGACCCCTATTTGCCTCAGGCTACCCTTGGGCTCCGGGTCTCCTCAGGCCCTGTACCCCAGGTTACAAGGTATTCTTTTGCAAAAGTAGACATCTTGCTTTGTGTTATTCTTTTTTTTTAATAAAGATTTTATTTATTTATTTGACAGAGAGAGAGAGATCACAGGTAGGCAGAGAGGCAGGCAGAGAGAGAGGGAAGCAGGCTCCCCACCTAGCAGAGAGCCCATTGTGGGGCTCGATCCCAGGACCCTGAGATCATGACCTGAGCCAAAGGCAGAGGCTTTAACCCACTGAGCCACCCAGGCACCCCGCTTTGTGTTATTCTTGCATCGTTTAGTGTGTATTTGTTTTTTGGCCAGTTACATTACAAGCTGCACTCTGGCAGGTTTCCTTGCCCCTAAAATGAGGGGCACAAGAATCCGTGGCCTACCCGGTTGACTAGGCTTTTAGGAGATTCTAGTGTGGTGATATTTATAGTATCTGCGATAATGTAAGGATAGGATGCTCTTCAAATGTAATGTCTGTTTTATGATTAAAAGCCTTGGGACACCTGGGTGGCTCAGTGGGTTAAGCCACTACCTTTGGCTCAGGTCATGATCTCAGGGTCCTGGGATTGAGCCCCACATTGGGCTCTCTGCTCAGCAGCGAGCCTGCTTCTCCACACCCCCCCACTCCCGCCTGCCTTTCTGCCTACTTGTGATCTCTCTCTTTAAAAAAAGAAAAAAAAGAAAAGAAAAGCCTTTACACTCTACTGCTTAGGTATGAGTGTTTGACAGTTCACATTAGGAATCAAGCCCTCATTGCAAATTCCTAGGGTGATGCTTTACATCAGGATTTCCCAAATTGGCCTGAAGGGGAGAATCACCTGGAGCCCTTGTTTGAAACATTCCCAGAACCTCCCCAAACCTACCAAATAGAAATTCCCAGGTAAGATTCTGCCCCAACAGTTCTAAAGGTATGGGGTTTTCTATGCCACCCAAACAATTCTCTGACACCATCCTAGAGTTCATCCCAATTCTGACATTATTGTGAAATTTAATACAGGGGAAACCTCACTAAAATGGAGTCAGGGGGTTTGGCAGGGGCGGCTCTCGACACCGGACACTCTTGGTCTATGACGGAACCAGCATGAAGAGAAGGAACTTGCAGGTGGGATTTTACTAGCCCAGGGGGAAGAAGGAATGCTTCCTCCCCACCAGCGACAGCCCAGCCAATGAGAAGCCACTACACTTCCAAATCCCAGTTTACTCCAATGGGCTTCTTGTTTACAACTGCCCCCTTTCCCCTACCGTCCTTCCTTCCTACTCTAGGCTTGCCTATGGTTTTGCCATAGCTTGCTTGTCCCAGGTTGCAGTTCTCTGCTATTCTTGAATAAAACCCCCTTTTGCTGGTAAAATAATGGGTCGTTTTATTTTTTTTTAAGGGTAACACTATCTACCTGGAGATAGCATCAGAACCCCCAGGGTCAGGCCTCCATCCTCCGTCTTAAAAGGCTGCCCTCCGCTTCAGATACCAATCGCGAGTACAGGTTGTTGCCTGTACTTCTTGCTAACTGGCTGTAAATCAAAGGTGCTCACGCCCCCTTCCCTGGGTTCAGTTAATGTGCTGAAGCAGCTCACAGGACTCCGGAAACCAGTTTACTCCCTCGATTACCAGCTTCTTGCAAAGGATGTGAAAGGATAGGTAAGGAGAGGTCCTGAACAAAGGAGCGTCTGTCCCCGTGGAGTTTGGGGTCCACAATGGTGACATGTGGAAGTGTTCTGGTTCACCAACCTGGAAACTCCCCAAACCCTCTTCTTTGGGGTTTTTATGGGGGCTTCAATACGTAGGCATAGCTGATTAAGTCATTGGCCATTGGTGCTTCATTCAACTTCCAGCCCCACTCCGGTCCAGAGAGGTCAGTGGGGTGGGACTGAGAGGGGCAAGCTTCCAATCACGTGGTTGGTTCCCCTGGCATCTAGTCCCCCTCAGTAGAAGAATCAACAGTACAATTAGGAATCCCCAGGGGGATTCTTCTCTTCAAGCAAGTGTCGGAGACACTGCCATTCCCAGGTACTCACCTATTGGAATGAATTGGTTTAGGATTCTTTCTGGGAAAGGCCTTCACAAATAGAGATCATGGCGGGAGCAGAACATTGGCGGAGGCTCCGGAGGAAGAATCTGTTTGCAGTCTGTGTCACAATTGTGTGGGCAAGTCCTTCAGGCAAAACCTTCCCCTTGAAGGCCCTTTTCCTGCCCCCAGGCTCTAAGAAACTGGCTTGAGGCCCTGTAGCCTGCAAAGAATCTGATCTACCAGCCAAAGACAAAGTTCATGCTTTCATTTTGAGGCCTTTGCTGCCTACATCCAACTGGTGGTTTCCCAGGGTTTTCTCGGCGGCGCAAGGGTTTGATGACCAACACTCCCTTTGGATCGCTCTCTTCAGAATTTCCTCAGCTCCTAAGCAGACCTCTTTCACAGCAGGGAAACACTTATTGTCGTTGTTCTCCTGTTTGTCTCTGAGGTGATGAGGGCTGGATTTGGTGTTGTCCATCCTTGTATCCCCAGGATGTAGCATGGTGCCTGATGGGTTATAGCTAAGGGTTTATGGTGGGCCGATGTGTGAAACTGTTGCCTGGCGGCTTCCCCTGCTTGACTGGGAGGTCACTGAGGGTAGGCACAGGTCAATTCTGTATCCTCGTGTGCTCGCCTCACGCCATGCAGGGTCATGTGTCGGCAAGTGTTTACGAAGAGTGAATGACCTCCCTTTTCGATAGAACCCATGTTAGCTACTTCCGGAGAGAGGTGATCTGCTAGGCACCTGCACGGACAGTCTTGGGATTGGGACTCAGAGAGAACTAACTGCTCACAGCCTTAACAAAGGTGAGCAACTTTTGATCCCAGTGGTTTTCAGAAGGACCTTCTGAGCGAAGTGGGGCGTATTGCTTAGCTCTCCCATTACCTTGAGATGGGGGCTGGGACTGGAAGATGTAGCTAAAATGGGGGGGCAATCCACACAGCTTCAAGTGCATTCTCCTCAGCTGACAATCCAGACACGTGGCAAATGCAGGCATACAAGGGCATTAGAGTTCATGCCTTTAATTCTAGACTGTTCAGACATATTGCATTGCTATTCCTTTTGGAAGCCTTTGCCCAGAGTTCCTCTCCTTTCATTCTTCCCATAGCTCGTTTTGGGGAAAAAAAAAGTAATAGGAATCATATTAGCAGGTGTTTGGTGGTAGAGACGAGAGACAGTTTGAATTGTCTAGAGTAGTTTTTGCAAAAGAAGGAACTGATTTTCTTGTCCCACCAATTAGCTGTATGAACTTGAGCAAATCCTTTACTTCATCTCAGACCTCAAAATTCACCCATCTGTACGATGAGGTTGCTGGACTACAATGAGTGTGTGGCAGGCCTGGCCAGAAATATCTGTTCAAGGTCCTGGACATAGACTTTCTCCTGCCCTCATTCCTCACCCAAACTTACAGAATCAACCACAGAAACACGGTTCCGCAGTTCTCGTCCCCTTTACCCAATGACCCATATGAGAAAAATAAAAATTACGAAATGATCCATTAGTCAAGAACATTTACTGAATTTCCTGCTAGATGTCAACACTATGTATGAATGGCTTTGTTTTATTCTTTAAGTGGTGGGAGCATTTTTCATGCTCCAGGAACCTGAAGAGGCCTCAAGGACACCAAGAGGAGCCTATGACTTAGTGAGCCCGTGGGCAGAGCTAAGGATAGTTGTTGTTGTCTTCTGCTGTGGCAACCACAACACCTGTACTCTTAGCACCTGTGGGGTTACAACACTGTCACATAAGGCTTTCTATTCACCACACTAGGGAACATTGACCAAGACAGGGAGACGGTCTTGGGCATAGTGTTAAGGGGAAAGAAGCAAAAGTCAAGAATTCCTTTTGACTAGAGAGGATGACTGTGGAACGGGGAGTGTGAGGCCGTGTGGTTTACAGGAAGAAGCATGGAGTCATGGGCTGTGGAAACTGGGGTGAGTTGCTTCACTTCCCTGGGCTCAAATCCTGCATTTGTCAAGGCTTCCTTCAGATCATGGCCTGAAGAGAGGAAATAATGCCATGCTTGTGAAGAGATGATGCCATCGAAGGCACTTGGGACATGATACTTATTATCATGAAGAATTTGAGAGCTGAGGAAGAAAGAAAGACCATGGGCCACTGAGACTGGTCAACTTGATCACAAAAACTCAAGGGCAGTCCCTAGTATCTAATGGTGGTGTAGTCCAGACACTGGCTTTGGTCACCCCCGATCCCAGCTTATATGTCAGTGCACTCCAGGGGATTTTAATGCTTTTACGTCCTCATACATCAGCACCTCTACGCTCTCTGACATTTGTGAGTGCCATTTTTGTTCTGTCCCGCATCAAACCCAGATGAGTCTCACCATCTCCCACAAGAAATCCTGACACAGTTGGCATTTTCTAAATTTGGTGACTTTCCTGGAAATTTCAAGGGTTGTCAGGAAGAGCCCACATCGTAACCTAAGTAGCTTCCTGTTATCCTCCTGTCTTCACCCTTTCTCGCTGTGCTCCTTTCCAACACCTGCACTCCCCATGACCCAACCCTTTGTGCTTTAACTCCTTGGCTTCTCTCATAAATGACACACCAATCTGGGATCTTCTATCTAGGAATCTGGTAGGTGCTCCATAAAATATATTTCTATTTTTTAAACCTAAATATTTAAGTTTACAAAATGTTTTTTTAAATACTTCCTTATTTTTCAAGTTAGACTTTGGGGACACCCTTGAAGGACCATGCCAAAGGGCAGGACTAAAATTTCATTCAGCATCTAGGTGCTTATCTACTTATCTAATCACTTCACGGGCAAACTTGGAAGGCAGACAGAACTTAATATACCCAAAAACAGTGTTTTTAAGGTAAGCATGCACACCATGGCCTATCTGGGAACATTTCATCACAGAGGCACAGATGATTTTAATGACTGGGATGAGTAAAACCATGGCAGGGAGATCTTGCTGTAACAGCTACTTAAGATGTAGCTTGTATATAATTAGACTTCACTTTGGCCCATGTGATTTCATACTTCAAAAGTGACAGCCCTATAATCCAGTTTGAAGTATTTTTCCGAAGGTCCACTGCAGAACGAGGGTACATTCTACTGCGATGAAGGGGTTAAGAGCATTGACAAGAAGCATTCTGATCTAGGTTAAAACCTGATCTCTGGCAAGTCTGTGTGTGACCCTGGGTAAATCTGCCTCTTGTAGCCTCAGTTTTCCTATCTGTAACCTGGGAGGGATTATATAAATGTGGAGGTTCTTTATATAATGCTACAAAAGTCATTTTTAATGTTGGCATTTGGAGTAAAATCAGAGGTCAGATATGTATTTAGTCAGTAAGTTTAATAAATAAATGAAATCCAACATTTAAAACACTTCAACTCAGGGTGCCTGGGTGGCTCAGTTGGGTTAAAGCCTCTCCTTTGGCTCAGGTCGTGGTCCCGTGGCCCCGAGGTCCCGTGGTCCTGGGATTGAGCCCCACATCAGGCTCTCTGCTCAGCAGGGAGCCTGCTTCCTCCTCTCTCTCGCTCTCTCTCTGCCTGCCTCTCTACCTACCTGTGATCTCTGCCTGTCAAATAAATAAATAAAATCTTAAAAAAAAATAAAACACCTCAACTCCATGTTTAAGAAGCCAATTCTGGTTTAATCTGCTTATACACACCCAAAGGAACTCCTCGTCTTTGAAGCAAAACCTCCAAATAAAACCGTATTGAACCCGTAAAAACTAAATTACAAATGATTATGTCATCCAAGGACACTTTGATTGGCCAGTGGTATTTGAGCTTGTCTAAGCTTGCGTAACTGTATATTCTTGGCAGTGAAGGAAAGCTCATGATTGCTTGTCCCTTTGTGATCACAAAGGACCAAGGAGTTTTGGGTCCAGTGCTACTCATCTATGGCCACACTAGCAAGCCTCTGAAAATAGGCAAGAAAACACCGCTATGGTAATTTACTCATCAGCAGCTCTAACCACTTCCTTGCCTTTAGTCATTTACCAATGCTGCAGCATTTTAGGTAAAACTGACCACTACGGAAGTCATCAGCTATAGTCATGTTACCTTAAAAACATCATGACAGGGCACCTGGGTGGCTCAGTCAGTTGGGTGTCTGCGTTTGGTCATGATCCCAGGCTCCTGGGATCAAGTCCCTCATCGAGCTCCTTGCTCAGAGGGGAGCCTACTTCTCCCTCTCCCTTCTGCCCCCCACCCTTGTGCCCTCTCTCTGTCAAATAAATAAATAAAAATCTTTTAAAAAATCATGACATACCAAGTGACTTCTGGTTAAAACTGTAGAGATTATTTATGTATAGGTAACAAATCCCATTTTTTGGTTTGGTTGGAGCAGTATCTTAAAATATTTAAACCAGGAACAATCCTGGCACTTTTTGGTCCCATTGATAACAATCTCATAGTCTTTTTTTTTTTAAATGTATACCACTAATGGGATTTGTTGTAAGTGAATAGGTGCTCTGGTAGACGCCTCTACAGTTTTAAATAACTCTAAAGAGATTGTTAGAAACTGGAGTTCATTTCAAAGCTGGAATCATTTCCATCTCTTAAGAGGTATGGATTTGCAGACTTCCAGGCAGATACTCCTTTGTTCTGGAAAACAAACAAACAAACAAATAAACAAAAGAACCCCCACCCCACCCCGTGAAGTGTCCTTTAGTCCAACAAAATACAAGATGGTCAGTTCCCATCCACCCCACTCCATCCCACCCCAGGATCCACAGGACTTGATAACCTCATGGCCTTTTTTTTTCTCCCCAAATCTAGGCTGAATTCTGGATGTCTGTCTTGTTAACCTTAAAAAATAAACTGCCAGGGCTCCTGAGTGGCTCAGTCGGTCAAGCTTCTGCCTTTGGCTCAGGTCATGATCCCAGCATCCTGGGATCAACCCCTGCATCAGGCTCCCTGCTCAGTGGGGAGACTGCTTCTCCCTCTCCCCTCTGCTCCTGCTCTTTCTCTCTCTCTCTCAAATAAATAAAAAAATATTTAGAAATAAAATAAAAATAAACTGCCAACTATGTTTATTCTGCAATAGTAGAGGACCTGGGACAAGCAAACTACAGCAAAACCATAGGCAAGTCCAGAGAAAAAAGAAGAGGAAGGCTCTTTTATAGAGAGGGGGAGTTGTAAACAAGGAATCCATTGGAGTAAACTGGGAGTTCTAAGTATAGTGGCTTCTCATTGGCTGGTCTGTTGCCAGGGGGAAGAGGAAAGATTTTCTTCCTCCTGCTGGGATAGTAAAGAAGTATCTGTGTGCCAGGTCCTTCTCTTCCTGTTGGGTTTGCAATTGAGAGGAATGGTAGGGGGTGAGAGCTTCCCCATCCAATCTCCAGGCTCTATTTCCCTTTATTAATTTTTATAATCTAGTCCTCCCAGAGGCTGTCAGGGCTAAATCTAGGGTAGTTACAGGCTTATTTTCCAAGGTGTTTTCCCAACTCTTTAAGTCCCTCTAGTCATATATTCCTACTCCCCCATCTCCCAAGTATATTCTCACCAAAATCCTGTTTCTTCTCATGACACAAAGTTTTGTTTTTCTCTCCGCAACCAAAAACTTCCATCATGCCTATTTTGGAATGGCCACTACATAACTATTACACTTCTTTATACCCTCAACACCTTTTCTGAACAATTTTTCCATCTCCTTATCTTAATGGAAATCTGATTTTCTTCTGAAGACACCATTTCCTTTGCAGTCTTCTCAAATAGTCTTTACTTCATTTCTCAACACCCCACATTCCTAGGCTGGAGGGGAGTGGTTAGTGTCCTCCACACTGGGGAACATGACTTTCAAACCATTACTCCCTCCTTTGAAGTCCATTCTGTTCAGCTGTGCTAATGCTTCCTCTATTGGTCCCTGTTTTCCCTGAATGTCTAGCCACTCTTCTATATCCACTGGAGACTTTTAACAACTAGCTCTTAGCCTTCCTTTCTATTGTAAGCTCTGCTGCCTTTAACCCGGAGGCCTTCGAAGTCCACATGGTCAACCCACCCATTATCCTTGATCTCCTTGTTTCCAAAGACCCTCTCCTCCATTCAGCCACCCACTCCAACAGTTATACACTAGATAACCCTTGTAATCAGCAAAAATTTATCTTAATTCAAACCTTTCATTATGCCATTTCCCTCTAATTATCCCACTAAACCTGTTTTGTTTTGTGAATGAAGAGTCATTTGACTGGCTATTGTTAAATAGAAACAAAATCCCAGAGGTCCAAAATGGAGTAACTTATGTTAAGCCCCACCAAGACTAAACTCTTCTTTTTTTTAAAGATTTTATTTGTGTATTTGACAGAGAGACACAGCGAGAGAGGAACATAAGCTGGGAGAGTGGGAGAGGAATAAGCAGACTTCCCACTGAGCATAGAGCCCCAAGGAGTTCCATCCCAGGACTCTGGGGTCATGACCTGAGCAGAAGACAGACGCTTAACGACTGAGCCACCCAGGCACCCCAAGACTTAACTCCTAATTGCAGTTTCAGCCTCTCCCAAGAAGTGGAGTTTGAAACCAATCTGTCTGGAATTTCCTGATCAGCACTAGTGAGGTAATCAGCACGATTAGACCTCCACCTGCTCTTCCCTTTAGGGGAAGGTGACCTTGCCTGAAAAATAATTCTTTTTTTCCCTTTTGCTAATAACTTCCTTGTCCCACCCCATTCCTGCCTATAAAAGCCTTCCATTTTTGTCTAACTACTCAGCATGCTTCTCTTGGCTAGAAGAGATGCTGTCTGATTCATGAATCAGTGAAGAAATTCAATTATGTCTTTGAATTGACTCAGTTGGCTTTTTGTTCTTTTACACTGTCGACACTATCCCATTCCTCTTCCAGATTAACAGAACCCCACTTTTCTCCACCATCTGCCTCTCAGGGAACGTGATTCATCAGGTTAGGGGTAAAATCTAGATGAATCTAAAAGGATGATTTTCAAATTGTGGTCGTCCCCCCTTCCCTCCTTTCCAAAGCCCCCCAGGGTCAAAACTATTTGCATAATAATAGTCTCTTTTTTTGGTTCCTGTGTGGACATTTTCACTGATGATGCAAAACCAATCGTGGGTGAATCTGCCATGAATCAAGGCCGTGGCATTAGGCTGTACTAAGAGTCATTGTACTTTTTGTCACCGCACACTTGAAGAAGAAAGACAAACTCACTTTTACCAGAGGAAGCAGTGGGACAGGGCGCCTCGCTGGCTCAGTCAGTAGAGCATGTGACTCTTGATCTTAGGATTGTAAATTTGAGCCCCATGTTGGGTGTAATGATTACTTTTTTAAAGAATTTAAAATATTTTTTAAATTAAAAATATTAAATTAAAATTTAAAAAATTAAAAATATTTTTTAAAAAACAGTGAGAAGTATCAATCTTATTAAATCTCAGCCCTTGAGTACAGACCTTTGAATATTCTGTGTGAAAAACAAAGTATGCACTTCTGTGTAGAAGAGTATTGAGTAAGGGACAGGCGGGGCTAGGTAGGGAGGAATAGGTAGCAGACAACCTGACACTGCTCACCAAAAATCCCAGAAATGCTGAGGCATGACGAAACCAGAGATAAGGAAACAAACCAGACCACCCTGCCCTGGGCATCTAGGTGGGGTCTTTTTACAGCAGTCACATTGTGACCACTAAGAATGACCAGACCACAAAGAAGTAAGCCATTAAAGATGCTATCGCCAGTCCTTACTCAAACCAAGACCTCACAAGAATGTTAAGCCACAAGCTCCCTGGTCAGATTTAAATAAAAGACTGTCCTCCGAGATCCACGTTGGCAGTTGGGTCGGAACCTGTCTCCGGAGAGCTTTTTCTGTATCCTTGCTCAATAAAATTCTATAGCTTTGCTCACTCTCCACTGTGTGCGAGAGTCATTCTTTGAGATAACAACCTCGCTCTCCTGCTTCGGTACGATGGTAGAAGTGATGTGGGAAACAGAGGCAAAAGAAAAAATTAGGGGCACCTTAGTGGCTCAGTCGGTTAAGCAGCTGCCTTGGGCTCAGGTCATGATCTCAGGGTCCTAGGATCCAGCCCCGGATTGGGCTCTCTGCTTATCGGGGAGTCTGCTTCCCCCTCTGCCACTCCCCTTGCTTGTGCTCTCTGGCTCTCTATCTCACCGTAAAATAAATAAATCTTAAAATGAATCTTAAAATAAATAAATAAAATAAATAAATCTTAAAAATCTTAAAATAAATAAAATCTTTAAAAAAAAGGAAAGAAAACATTAAATTTCCTTACTACTTACAGCCCATCAAAAGTCCTTGAAACAGGCAGGGTGACCTTACCCTTCTAGAAGCTCAGCTGCCTCAATGTTGACACTTGGCTAAGGGCAAATGGCAATCTTAGCCTGACCCCCGCACCCAGGATCCTGGGAATCTACTTTAAACATAGAGAAATGCCTTTAAAACGTCCTTTATTTCTACCCTCATCCCCCAAGATACATGTTGGCAATCATCCCCAAAGCGCATGACCCACCGAAATACATCTGAAGGGTGTCTTGGCTGAGATGACTGTGTTTTTACCAAACATTAATAAACGACCCTTTCCTAACAATAGCTGACCCCCCTCAAGGTCCTGGAAACCTTGTTTCCAAAATGCCCCGGAAGCTTGTGCTGTCCCCCACCCCATCCCCAGTTGAAAGAATATAATGGGCCACTCTTCCTGATTCCAGCGCAGCTCTTTCTGGCCAGGGGTTCTGTCTTGTGCTTTAATAAAGCAACTTTAAAAAAAATATCTTATTTACTTCTTTGACAGACAGACAGAGAGAGAGAGACAGAGCACAGCCAGGGGGAGCAGCAGAGGGAGAGGAAGAAGCAGGGAGCCTGATGCAGGGCTTGATCCCAGGACCCTGGGATTCTGACCTGAGCCAAAGGCAGACACTTAACTGGTGAGCCATCCAGGTACCCTGTAAAGCCACCTTTTTGCACCAAAGATGTCTCAAGAATTCTTTCTTGGCCTTTGTCTGTGAACCCTAACCAATTTCCTACATCAGAGGCGCCTGGCGGGCTCCATCTGTGGAGTGGGCGACTCTTGATCTCTGGGTTATGAATTTGAGCCCCACATTGAGTGGAGAGATGACTTAAAATCTTTATTAAAAAAGTATGATGGTAGTCTCAAAAAAAAAAAAAAGAAAGAATAGGGGCGCCTGGGTGGCTCAGTGGGTTAAAGCCTCTCCCTTCGGCTCAGGTCATGATCTCAAGGTCCTGGGATCGAGCCCCACATTGGGCTCTCTGCTCAGCGGGGAGCCTGCTTCCCTCCTGTCTCTCTGCCTGCCTCTCTGCCTACTTGCGATTTCTCTCTATCAAATAAATAAATAAATTCTTTAATAAAAAAATAGCTTGCTCAGTGGAATTACACACTGAACCAGCTGTTTTTCTCACGGAACTCCATTTTCACCTGAAAGAACGATAGACAAACTATGGACATGTAGACTTGAATATTTGTCACATGCTTTTCTCATAAATGACCAGTGTGACCCGAGAACTCTAAGAGAACAACCTTTGCTCTCAACTGCTGTCAACTGTTAAAAATGCTCCTGAGATATCAAGGAAGATAAGAATGAAAAGATGTCCATTAGATTTAGGAACATGGAGGTCTTGCCAACCTTCTTGAAAAATTTCACTGGATGCAGGGGATGGCATACCGGCAAAGGCAGGCTGAAAAGGGAGTGGGAAAGAGAAGGGAAGCCGTGAGAACAGACCCTTCTCAGAAGTTTAACAAATGAAGGGGAAAACATAGAACAATAGCTGGAGGGGAGGCAGGGTCAAGGGAAATTGTTCTAAACATGTGAAAAGGGCTCCTGGGTGGCTCCGTGGGTTAAGCCTCTGCCTTCGGCTCAGGTCATGATCTCAGGGTCCTGGGATCGAGCCCCACGTTGGGCTCCCTGCTCAGCCAGGATCGGTCTTCTCCCTCTGTTCCCCCACCCTGTTCATGTTTGCTCTCTCTCCCTCTCAAAGAAAGAAATAAAATCTTTTAAAAATGAACGTGGGAAAAGCACGAGTGTGTATAAATGATGATGGGATGGAGAAAATCGAGAGGGATGGGTGGTAGATACAGAAGAGTGAGGGGAATCATGGGCAAGATTCAGGAGAAGAGGTTGGGGTCTGGGACCCAGGTGATGGGAGTGTTGTGTTTGCGCGTTGGATGAGCAGGGGTACCAGGAGTCTTAAAGAAAGTGGAGAAAGTGTGAGGTTGTCACTGCAGAGAGCAGAAGAGCAGACGGAGTAGAGAAACAAAGTCAGCTTGCTAGGCATGGTTGATCTCCATCCACTCCCATGGCTTTAAACCATTTTTTTAAAGATTTTATTTATTTATTTGACAGAGAGAGGAGACACAGCCAGAGAGGGAACACAAGCAGGGGGAGTGGGAGAGGGGGAAGCAGACTCGCCGCTGAGCGGGGAGCCAGATGTGGGACTCTATCCCAGGACGCTGGGATAATGACCGGAGCTGAACGCAGATGCTTAACAACTGAGCCATCCCGGTGTCCCAAGCCTTTACCATTTCTGTATTGCTGGTTCCCAGACCCGTGCCTCCAGCCCAGGCATGCCTCCTGACCTCCACGCCCACCTACGTCACTGACCAGTGGATATCTCCACTTGGGTATCATACAGACGTTTCTGTCAGCACGTCCAAAATCAAACTCAGGATTCCTCTCTCCCAAACCAGGTCCTCTGTCCGTGTTCCTGATCCCGGTGACTGACACTGCCATCTAGCTTGTTAGGTGAGACACACCGCTAGAAATCATCCTTGTTTTGTCCATTTTCCTCACCCTCCCCATTCAATCAGTCACCAAATCCCACTGATTGCATTTTCCTTAACGTATCTTCAGTCCGTTCACTCATCCCGTCCCTTATGACCGCCCTAGTTCAGGGTGGAATGACCCTGGACTAGTGCCATATCCCCAACTCATTGTTCTGTTTTCCATAAGCAGAGTGATCTTTTGCAAAAACAGATATCATGTCACGCAGCTGTTTAAAACCCTTAGATAGCTTTCCATTTTCCTCCAGGATGACAAACAAAACTTGGAGCTCTCTGTCTTTACTTCCATCCCCCACTGCACCTTCTGTCACATCATAGCTGCTATTCCTAAACCCTCATCCCACCCTACATTTTTTTTTTGCCATAGTACTTACCACTTTCCAACCATCTGTATACTTTATTATGAGTATTGTATATTCTCCGTCTCCCGTCTCTTGAATGAGACCATGCGTCTTTGTTTTGTACACAGCTACATGCCTGTTACCGTCTGAAGTGTGCCCTGCCTAAGATTCCTATGTTGAAATCCTAACCCCCCAATACCCGAGAATAGGACGGTATTGGACATAGGGCCTTTTAAAGAGGCAATTACGGGGATGCCTGGATGGCTCAGTCGGTTGAGCGTCTGCCTGTGACTCAGGTCTTGGTCTCGGGGTCCTGGGATTGAGCCCCATATTGGGCTCCCTGCTGGGCAGGGAGTCTGCTTCTCCCTCTGCCTGTCACTCCCCCTGCTTGTTCTCTCTCTGGCAAATAAACAAAATCTTTTTAAAAATCTTAAAAAGAAAAATAAAGAGGCAATTATGGTAAAATAAGGTCACGTGTGTGGGCCCTAATCCAATATGACTTGTACCCTTACAAGAAGAGGAAATCGGGACCCAGACACATGCAGAGGAAGAGCATGTAAGGACACAGGAGGAAGACAGCTTTCTACAAGCCCAGGAGAGAGGCCTCAGGAGGCACCAACCCTGCTGACGCCCCGACTTCCAACTTCGATCCTCCCGAAATATGAGAAATTAAATTTCTGTTGTTTAGGCCCCCCAGTATGAGGTACTCTGCTGTGGCAGCCCTAGCAAACTAAAATAATCCCTAGCAGAAGAGCGCTTGGCCCAGAGGGAGCACTCACCAAATATTTGCTCAAAGGAGAGGTGAACGTGGAGCCCGACAAGCCCGTGGGGCCCTGCATGATCTGTGGGGCCCTACATGATCCGATGTCAGATGCTTTCTCTGATCTCCTTTCCTGCCACTTCCCCCTCGGATCTCTCAACTCCTTCCAAATGAGGCTTTTTTTTTTTCTTTTTCAGGATTTTATTTATTTATTTGACAGAGAGAGACACAGCGAGAGGGAACACAAGCAAGGGCAGTGGGAGAGGGAGAAGCAGGCTTCCCGCCAAGCAGGGAACCCAGTGGCGGGTGGGGGTCGATTCCAGGCCCTGGGATCATGATCATGACCTGAGCCAAAGGCAGAAGCTTAATCCACTGAGACACCCAGGCGCCCCAAATTCATTTTTCTCCTGAGTGAAATGGAGATAAGAGGAAGGAGAGAACAAGATCTTCGGATCTGTTATAATTTGGATAATTTCAAACGTATTGGGTTTTTCGTTTGAAAGATTGGTAAAAGACAGTAAGATCAATTTTCACTATCCTTTTTTTGAACAAAGGAAGTGTCTAGTGCTGTGAATTTTGCTCGTTATGCAGTCCTACCCTTTACACAACCTCTCTACATCCTTTATCCAAGTACCCACCAACTAAGGGCTCCCCCTCACCCCCTTCTCCCTGAATTCTCCCCCCCTAAAATGAACAAACCCCACCTCCTTTCACTCCTCCAATCCGCTCCTCTCGGAGCTCCCTCTCCTCTTGCGACTAGCTGCTGGATTTGATCCAACAGCTCCAGACGTAGTAACCCACGGGAGATGAAGGACCCACCCAGCAGCCTAGCTCAAGTTCCAGGCATCCAGGGCCCTGTTTCCAACCCTGCTGGTCCTAAAAATACACTGACCATTGGCAGGTGGCTGGGCTATTTTCAACCTTGGGGGCCTCAGGAATTAGGGTATTCATGCCAGGCCAGGAAGCCAAAAAGCAAGCCCTTATTGGTGGGCTTCAGATAAAAACAGCTGTCTTGTGTCCTGGCTTCAACCGATTCTCATTGGTCTGTTTACTGGCATTGCCACTGTTGCCCTTTTTTAGGCCCAATCATGGATTCCACTCCCTCTGTAAGCAGGAACCTGGGACAGTAAACGCAGTTATTGGGAAGGTATGGGGGAAGGCCAGAGAAACGTTTTTTTTCTTTTTCAACTTGCCCCACTCCCTGTGGTTCTCAGGTTACAGAGGAGTTCTGAAATAAGAGCTATTCCAAAGCGTCTCTCCAGGTCCAGGCTTCCACATCACACACGCCTAGAAAGTGGGTCATGGCGTCTGTCTCTGCTGGTGAAATTAAAGAACTATTATTATCATCTGCATTTTATAGGGGAGGAGCCCTGAGGAACAGAGAGGTTAAATAACTCGTCCACGTGGAAAGTAGCAACTGGAAAGCGCCAAAGCCAGAGCCAGGATACAGACTCAGATCTGGGGATCTTACGCTCTTAATCACTAGTGTTTCCAAACCCGTGGTCCTCAAGTCATCTGCCAAAATTATATTAAGTGGATGGTCACATTGTAACCAAGGACAGGAGACCCCTGAACAACACGAGCTTGAAAAACGCAGGGTCCACTTAGACGCAGATTTGTTTCCGGATAAATGCAGTGTGTGGTGCTGGAAATGTATTTTCTCTTGTTTAGGACTTTCCTCGTAACATTTTCTGTTCTCTAGCTTGCTTTAGTGTAAGAATATTGTATGTAATACATAGAGCATCCAAAATATGTGTTAATGGACTGTCTCTGTTATCAGAAAGGCTTCCCGTCGGTAGTAGGCTATTAGTAGTTAAACTTGGGGGCGTCAAAAGTTATACATGGATTTTCGACTGTGCAAGGAATCGGTGCCCCCAACCCCTGTGTTGTTCAAGGGTTAACTGTACTATCCTGCAATTTCAGCCTCAGACTTTGCATTTCTATTTAAAATCACAGTAATACAAAGAGTACTGTTTTGGGGCATCTGGGTGTCTCAGTCGGTTAAGCGTCTGCCTTCCGCCGGGGTCATGATCCCAGGGTCCTAGGATCGAGCGCTGCGTGGGGCTCCCTGGTTGGTGGGGAGTCTGCTTCTCCCTCTCCCACTTCACCGGCTTGTGTTCCGTCTCTTACTGTCTCTCTCTGTCAAAGAAATAAAATCTTTAAAAAAAATTTTAGAAAAGTCACTCTGCTTGTGCACCCCCCCCACTTGCTCTCTCTCAAATAAATAAAATCTTAAAAAAAAAAAAAAACAAAAGAACAAAGAGTATTGTTTTAATTGTTTCGGATCCAAGAGAAAAGAACAGAGACCTAATGCATAAGTGATGTATTTGCTTCAAACCAAGGCAGACAATATCATAGTTAATTCAGAGGCAGTGTTTTAATAACGTGTGTACCCATATTCACTTGGGGAAGGTGATTTAGTTTCAGCCAAACAACATCATCCATCAAGTTAACATTGGTGATTTTGAATTTTATTGATTTTGCGGCTCTGTTGGCCTGTAATACACAAAACCATTCTGCTTTAATAGTTGTTGAACTATTATAAGCGTAAGGAGGATGTCTTATTGTACGTTAGCATACATTTAAGTAATATTATAATAAAAGCAGTTTTTTTCCCAATTGGAAGCATCCACACATCATCTGTATTTGAGAAAGCGCCGTCTGGGTGTTGAAGGCTGGAAAGAGCTGCTTGACCGGCCAGGGAGTCCTGTTATTGGAATTTTGTTGTTGTTGCTGTTACTACCTTGGAGACACCTCCAGGGTTCAAGTTGATCCCGGCCTCTCCAACCACTGGGACTCGTGCACCTACAGTGCCGCCAGGGGTCTCGGGCATTCCTGGACTCCTGAGTTGAGTTACCCTGTCCTAGCAATTCATGTTTTTTACCACTGCTAATAGATTGTGCTCTTTTCTCCTTTGTTTCTCCCAACCAAAATGATGCACTGGCAAGGCCTGAGGTGGGCAAAAAGAAAAAGAAAGGAGGAGTTGCTATTTCTTTCCCTTCTCACCCACATGTGACTGCCTCTCTCTCTACTGCTGTCTCCTATCAGACCTGGAAGCAGTTATGAAATTGAGCAAAAAGAGGGTGCAAAGGGATTTTCCACTCCATACTGTCCTCAGAAACAGAGAAATGGAACCAAATCAAAGCTCCTTAAGGAAGAACTGGAAAAAATGCTGAAGATATCACGTGAAATCCCCCGCCCCCATGCCCCAGGAAAGGGGAGAGGGAGCAAAGGCACAGGGTACAGGGCTGGGCTGCCTGCGTACATGCTACGGCCTCATAAATCCTGTGGAATGACTGGATGAACCGAGGAAAAATCTGGAGGCAGCTGAACAAGGACTGAAGAAGGCATCTGGGAATGAAAAATACCGGAAATGTGTTATAGCGGAGGGTCTCTGACTCTCTCCCTCTCCATTCTCTCTCCCTCTCTCTCCTACCCCGCTTCCTTCTTCCCTTCCTTCCTTCTCTTCTGTCTCCCTCTCTGAAAAATTTATATGTTTCATTTATAATTAAAACATGGGGGCATCTGGGTGGCTCAGTCCATTAAGCGTCTGCCTTCAGCTCAAGTCATGGTCCCAGCATCCTGGGATCGAGTCCCACGTCAGGCTCCCTGCTCAGTGGGGAGTCTGCTTCTCCCTCTGCCTCTGCCTCTGCCCACTGCTCCCCCTGCTTGTGCTCTCTCCCTCTCCCTCTCTCCCTCAAATAAATAAATAAAACCTTTAAAAATGGGAAAATAAATGTGTCCTGTTGGTCTTACGGAAATATACACATTAAATGTTTCGGGAAGGCACAAGGAAGGAGTCAAGGATGTATTATTAAAGTATAATCTGGCACGGAGCAAGCTCTGCCAGGAACGTTCCCTGGTCTTTTCATTATGCTCGGAGGAGAAAATACGCAGAACATTTCGAAGCATTCATGCTTGTCAACGAAGCCTAAAAAAGAAAGGGGCTCTTCAGCAATGGGTGAGATAGCATTCGAGCTTCAACAGGCGAACCGAAGAGACTTGCTGTAGAGACCTAGACGAGTGACTTCATTACGATCTGGTCTTGAAAGAATTCACTTTGTGGTGTACAGGCAGTAGGCCTTCCCCTGAGCTTTCGTATTTAGGCCCTTGAAGTTTTTGAGGACCTTGAAAGAGTTCAACCCTCCTATTCTACCCATCAGAAAACTAGGCCCAGTTTGTATTTCTGTCCCTCAGCATCTTCATCCCAATCATCATCCCCTACATTGGCAGAGCGCCTTTTGGTTTTCAGAGTGTGGGGACATGCCCTTTGCTGTGTAAACTGGAGATCATTATGAGCACTACCCCAGTCAAGCGTGTTTTAAGAATTCGGGGTGGCTGGATGGCTCAGTGAGACAGTGTGGGACTCTTGATCTCAGCGCTGTGAGTTCAAGCCCCACATTGGGCATAAAGCTTACTTAAAAAAAAAAAAAACCAGTAAGTAAATCAAGAGCATTGTCAGAATTAAATGAGATAACTTAGCCTTCGCTAAGTGTTAGCTAATACTGGTCTCCTTATTATGATAGTTACTGTCTTGGAGGGTCTTTCCCACAACCTTGGAAAGCAGACAGCGTGGGCTAGTACTTCACCTGGGAGCACAGTGACAGACAGAGGGGGAAGAGGTTCATGGCTTATAAGTAGCTCACTCACATCTAGAACTCTGATATTCTTCTTTTTTTTTTAAGATTTTACTTATTTATTTGACAGAGAGAGAGAGAGCACAAGCAGGGGGAGCAGCAGGCTCCCCTCTGAGCAGGGAGCCCAAAGTGGGACTCGATCCCAGGATCCTGGGATCATGCAACCTGAGCCAAAGGCAGACACAACCAACTGAGCCACCCGGGCGCCCCCTGGAATTCATATCCTGCCATGCACTACGTTGGCCAACACCTTCAAGATCCTCTCCAGTGCTGAAATCCTGTGTATGTCTAGAGAAAGGAGTCTCCTGGTGGGCTTTTTACAACTTCCAGTCTGTCTCAGAGAGCAAGAAAGAAGCAAAGCATAGGGCCCTCAAGTGGATGACACTGGAGGGAACCAGCTTCCTAACAGTAATAAGCCAGTGGTGTTTCATCACCCGCATTTAATTTATGCAAATGTCACCGTGTGTGTCTGCCACCCCTCCGCCCCCACCCCATGCAAGAAAAGACACACATTCCACTTGCCATTGCCTGCAGTGAGCGTGTGCCAGAGCAAGGAGCATCGTCTGTCGTGGCAGACACAAAAGCATCGATAGCGCACTCTATGGGAAATTTGTAGGACTTCTCAGGAAGGGTTTGCACGTGGTTTTGAGCTGACAGGCTGTGACTGTGAGACTCCACTTTCACCTTCGAGGCAACACTGCCAGTGCCGCTAAGAGTGCCTACCCTTTACTGAGCGATTCCTACCTGCCCAAGCGCCGAGCGCATTATCTCATTTAATTACCGGAACCATTCTTGGAGACAGATCCTTAATTATCCTCACTTGAAGTGGGAATCTATAATAATAGTCGTAATAATATAACTAACAGCTCAGAGAGGGGGCGCCCGGGTGGCTCAGTCAGTTAAGCCGCTGCCTTCGACTCAGGTCCAAGGGTCCAAGAATAGAGCCCCGCATCGGGCTCCCTGCTCCGCGGGGAGCCTGCTTCTCCCCCTCCCTGGCTGGCCTGCCGCTCCCCCTGCTTGTGCTCGCTCTCTCTGGCAAATAAATAAAATCTATAAAAAATGTATTCAGAGCTGAGAGATGTCACTTGGCCAAAGTCATAATAGTCTTTAACATCAGACCCAGAGGTGGAGCCCATGCTGGTGAGGTGACAACAGACATCACTCATAAAACGTGAAAGGCATCGACGAGCGATTTCTTTTTATTTAAGGTTTTATTTATTTATTGGAGAGAGAGAGAGAGAGAGCACATGAGCATGGAGGGGGAGGGGCAAAGGGATAGGGAAAAGCAGACTCCCCACTGAGCAGGGAGCCCGATGTGGGGCTTCATCTCAGGACCCGGGGGTCATGACCTGAGCTGAAGGCGGACACTTAACCCACTGAGCCACCCAGGCGCCCCCTGACAAGCAATTTCTCATAGGCCTTTATATCTCCATGGGAACTTGTGTCTAAGAGCCCTAGAATATCATTTGGAATAGGCACATTTATTTGAGAACAGTCATCTATTTATTTTTAATATTTACTTATTTTTTAAATAATGTTCAATTAGCCAACATACAGTTGGAATGTATGAATTCTAAATGTACTTCAGAAACTCGAGAAGAGTTTGAGGCTGACCTGAAACTGACTTCCAGTCTGCAATGGGCTAGAAATCTGAAGGCCAAACTTAGCATTAAGGCTCTGACTGACCTTGAACAGCCCACCCACCCCCTGTGGTCCTCAGCTTTCTTTTCCTAACGTTGAGATAAGATTCTGTCCAGCTCTGATGGTACAAACTGAAAATTCCTAGAGTCCCATAGTCCCATAAATATGTGGATAATTCTACTTCTTAGAAAGTGCTAATTTTTATTTTGTCAGTTACTAATTTTAAATATTGCCTATGAAAAATATAGATAAATACTGCCTGTGATATGAAGAGTAAAACTTTCAAAAAAGACCTTCCAGATTTAGGGGGGCCTAGGTGCCCCGGTCTGCTAAGCATCTGCCTTCAGTTCAGGTCATGATCTCAGAGTCCTGGGATCGAGCCCTGCATCGGGCTCCCTACTCAGTGGGGAGTCTGCTTCTCCCTCTCCCTCAGCCCCTACACCCCCACTCATGCTCATTCTCTCTCAAGTAAATAAATAAAATATTTGAAAAAAAGATCTTCCAGATTTAAGGGATGCTAGTTTTCACGGCAATGTGTTTGTGCCGCCAAACGTGGAAACAAGTTGTCGGCCTAAAACACAAACTGCTTGCTTGCAAGGCTTGATCAACGCTGAGTGCAGAAGTGGGGATTTTCTGAACAATTGTGGCAGCGGCTTGGACAATATTTTTCCCTTTTATGAGCTCGATGTTACAGGTGAAATCTGTCTCATACTTTCTATGTCTTCCTGAAAATATAATCTGGCTCTTCTGCTGTTTCCATCATATTCGTTGTGTTGGGTTATTTTTGTTTTTGGTTTTCTGAGAGAGAGTGTGTGAGTGCAAGGGTGGTGTGGAAGGAGCAGAGGGAAAGGGAGAGAGAGAGAACCTCAAGCAGACTCCCTGATGAGTGTGGAGACCCACGCAGGGCTCGACCCGGGGACCTCAGACCTCGGGATCATGACCTGAGCTGAAATCAAGAGCTGGATGCTTAACTGACTGATCCACCCAGGTGCCCCATTATTTGTTGTACTTTCTAATCATATCTCTATTTATCTAAGAACTTTCTAATTTTTTAAAGAACTTTCTCATTTCCCAATGGCTCTTTTTGGTTTTATGTATGTGATATATTTTCTAATCTTTCTGAGGGTGCTAAATAAAGGATTTTTTAAAGATCATTTTTGATCCTTTGGAACCTTTGATCTGCCTCCCTCAGGATGTTTCTTTGTTCATCTTGGACTTCTCTTATGTTACTGTTTCTTTCAAATACTTGGTGCTCCTCGGGCGGCTGTTTATATTTATGATGGGAGGACTTCGATGAACAGGAGGTACAGCTTGGCCTTTGAATAGAACTATTCAAAGTAAATAGAACTATTTACTCCAAGATCAACTTCCTTGAAAGGACCACCTGACTCCAGCCTCTATATCAGTAAATGGGTCCCCCCGTAGGCAGGCTTCCCTTTGGGTAATGGACAGAGAGTCCAGCTCAGGTCATCCTCCCAACACCTCCATCGCCAATGTAAGGTAAACTTCATTCTTAGTGCATTTTATCCCCGGGTGTGGCTTTCTTTTCCTCTTTAATTTTGGGATTGCTGTGGAGGTCAGAAATGAACTCCGGGCTCTGTTCTGCCTCCCTCCCTTGTCCTAGTACTCATTCTTGGGTTCTCCCCAAGGTAAATTTTCCATTTTGTTAAGAAAGCAGTCACTGGGGTGGTTGCTGGTTACAAAAGGTGCTTCTTACACCTCTGTCGCAGCTGTTCCACTCCAACTTCCATCCTCAACACACCTGGTTTCCTGGATCTGTCAGTTTCAAGACCTATGAGTTAGTCATAGGAGCTTTCTGTCACATTGACTATTGTGCCTCTGGAATCTAGAATGGCATCTGGCATTGACGGGGTGCTCATGAATTTCATGATCGAATGACAAGCAGACAGGGACCAAATAATGGAGAGCCCCAGTGCCAAGTTTTTTATTAGATGTGCCATTTTTTATTTTTTGGGGGGAGAAAACATATGGTGGGAAGTGGCAGAGGGAGAGGGAGAATCTTAAGCAGGCTCTACGTCCAGTGCAGAGCCCAATACAGGGCTTGATCTCATGACCCTGAGATCATGACCTGAACTGAAACCAAGAGTCAGGTGCTTAACTGACTCAGCCATCCAGGCACCCATAGATGTGCCCTTTAAGAATGAGAAGCTGACCTTAGGTTGGTTGATTGGTTTGAGTTCTATAATCTTGGCCCCAAAAGAAACAACCACTTTCCAGGCAGGCAATCACTAAAAGAAGAAATTCTGAGATGATAATGCTTGCTAAGTAGGGATCTGGATGCCAGAGAGTTGGGGGGCGGTTCTGCCTTGGTCCAGGGAGCCAGTGTCCCTCTGGAAACAGGTCAGCAGTGTGAAGAGAAAGGTTCTTTTAGAGACCTCTGGCAGTCATATTGTGATAGTTAGGATAATGTGCCCCAAAGACGTCCATTTCCCAATCCCCACCCTCTGTGGCTACTTTATGTTACTTGGCAAGGAGGAATTAAGATTGTAGACAGAATTAAGGTTGCTAATTAGCTGACTTTGAGATGGCGAGATGACCCTGGATTATCTAGGTGGGCCCAAAGTAATCACAAGAGTCCTTGTAAGTGAAAGAGAGAGTCAGGAGAGTCCGCGTTGCAGTGATGTGACATGAGAAAAACTCATTCCATCTTGCAACCTTTGAAGATAGAGGTCACAAGCTGAGGAATATGGCTGGAAAAAGTGAGGAAGCAGATTCTACCCTGGAACGTCCACAAGGGAATGAAGCCTTCCACCTAAATTGAAGCAGCAAAGGGAAATCCAGTAAGGAAGATCAAAAGACCAAGGGCCTTCCCATCTCTGACTTCAAATTTCACATCAGTCCAATGGTGGACGTTTAGTAGGTCAATGATGTTCAAGTCTTTTTTAGTCACTATGATGGTTAATTTTATCTGTCAACTTGACTGGGTCCCAGAGTGCCCAGATATTTGGTCAAATTGTATTCTGGGTGTTGCTATGAGGAATTTTTTTTAAGATTTCATTTACTTGACAGACAGAGATCACTAGTAGGCAGAAAGGCAGGCAGAGAGAGAGAGGGGGAAGAAGACTCCCTGCCAAGCAGAGAGCCCGATGCGGGGCTTAATCCTAGGACCCTGAGATTGTGACCTGAGCTGAAGGCAGAGGCTTAACTGACTGAACCACCAGCTGCCCCTGTGAGGATGTTTTTTGTTTGTTTGTTTCATTTAAATTCAGTTAGCCAACATCTAATACATCATTAGTTTCAGATGTAGAGTTCAGTAATTCATCGATTGCACATAACACCCAGTGCTCATCACATCACGTGCCCTCCTTAATGCCCATCACCCGGTTACCCCATCCCCCCATCCACTTCCCCTCCAGCAACCTTCAGTTTGTTTCCCATAGTTAAGAGTTTCTCATGGTTTGTCTCCTCTCTGATATCTTCAGAGAGTGAAACCATGATAACTGTCTTTCTCTGATCCACTTATATTGCTTAGCATAATCCCCTCCAGTTCCATCCACGTGATGTAAATGGTAGGTATTCATCCTTTCCAATGGCTAATATTTCATTGTATATATGTATTACATCTTCTTTATCCATTCCTCTGTTGATGGACATCTAGGCTCTTTCCATAGTTTGGCTATTGTGGACAGTGTTGCAATAAACATTGGGGTGCAGGTGCCCCTTCAGATCACTACATTTGTATCTTTGGGGTAAATACCCAGTAGAGCAATTGCTGGGTCATAGGGTAGCTCTACTTTCAGTCTTTTGAGGAAACTCCATCCTGTTTTCCAGACTGGCTGCACCAGCTTGCATTCCCACCAACAGTATAAGAGGGTTCCCCTTTCTCTGCATTCTAGCCATTCTGGCTGGTGTGAGGTGGTATCTCAATGTGGTTTTGATTTGTATTTCCCTGATGCTGAGGGGTGTGGAGAATTCTTTCATGTGTCTGTTGGCCATTTGGATGTCTTCTTTGGAAGATAAATGTCTGTTCATGTCTTCTGTCCATTTCTTGCTGAATTACTTATTTTTGGGGTGTTGAGTTTGTTAAGTTATTTATAGATTTAGGATACTTGCCCTTTATATGATATGTCATTTGCAAATATCTTCTACCATCCTGTAGATTGACTTTTGGTTTTGCTGTTTCCTTTGCTGTGCAAAAGCTTTTGATCTTGATGAAGTCCCAAGAGTTCATTTTTGCCCTTGCTTCCCTTGCCTTTGGCGATGTTCCTAGGAAGATGTTGCTGCGGCTGAGGTCGAAGAGGTTGCTGCCTGTGTTCTCCTCAAGGATTTTGATGGATTCCTTTCTCACATTGAGGTCCTTCATCCATTTTGAGTCTATTTTCGTGTGTGGTGTAAGGAAATGATCCAATTTCATTTTTCTGCATGTGGCTGTCCAATTTTCCCAACACCATTTATTGAAGAGGCTGTCTTTTTTCCATTGGACATTCTTTCCTGCTTTGTCGAAGATTAGTTGACCATAGAGTTGAGGGTCTATTTCTGGGCTCTCTATTCTGTTCCATTGATCTATGTGTCTGTTTTTGTGCCAGTACCATGCTGTCTTGATGACGACAGTTTTGTAATAGAGCTTGAAGTCTGGAATTGTGATGCCGCCAACTTTGGTTTTCTTTTTCAACATTCCTCTGGCTTTTTGGGGTCTTTTCTGGTTCCATACAAGTTTTAGGATTATTTGTTCCAGATCTGTGAAAAATATCTATGGCATTTTGATAGGGAGTGTATTGAATGTGTAGATTGCTCCGGGTAGAATGGACATTTTAACAATATTTCTTCTTCCACTCCATGAGCATGGAACGCTTTTCCGTTTTTTTGTGTCATCCTCAATTTCTTTCATATGTGTTCTATAGTTTTTAGAGTACAGATCCTTTACCTCTTTGATTAGGTTTATTCTTAGGTATCTTATGGGGTTTTGTGCAGTTGCAAATGGGATCAACTCCTTAATTTCTCTTTCTTCTATCTTATTGTTGGTGTATAGAAATGCAACTGATTGCTGCACATTGATTTTATATCCTGACACTTTGCTGAATTCCTGTATGAGTTCTAGCAATTTGGGGGGTGGAGTCTTTCGGATTTTCCACATAAACTATCACGTCATCTGCAAAGAGTGAGAGTGTGACCTCTTCTTTGCCAATTGGAATGCATTTTTTTGTTGTTGTCTGATTGCTGAGGCTAGGACTTCCAGTACTATGTTGAACAAAAGTGGTGAGAGTGGGGATTCCTGCCTTGTTCCTGATCTTAGGGGAAAAGCTCTCAGTTTTTCTGCACTGAAAATGATATTTACAGTGGGCTTTCGGTATACGGCTTTTACAATATTGAGGTATGTTCCCTCTATCTTATTTACACTGTGAAGAGTTTTAATCAAGAAAGGATGCTGTACTTTGTCCAAAGCTTTTTCTGCATCTGTTGAGAGAATCATATGGTTCTTGTCTTTCCTTTTACCGATGTGATGTATCACATTGATTGATTCCTGGATGTTGAACCACCCTTGCAGCCCGGGAGTAAATCCCACTTGGTCGTGGTGAATAATCCTTTAAATGTGCTGTTGGATCCTATTGGCTAGTATCTTGGTGAGCAATTTTATATCCATGTTCATCAGGGATATTGGTCTGAAATTATTTTTGGCGGGGCCTTTGTCTGCTTTTGAGATCAAGGTAATGCTGGCTGTGAGGATGTTTTTGGATGAGATTAACATTTAAATTGGTATGGAGTGCTTGCTGCAGCAGCACATATATTAAATTGGTAGACTGAGTAAACCAGATTGCCCTCTCTATTGCGGGTGGGCCTCACCCAATCAGCTGATGGCCTGAATAGCACAGAAAGGCTGGCCCTTTCCAGGTAAGAGAAAATTCTTCCTACCTAATGGTTTTTGAACTGGGACATTGGTTTTTTTTCCTGAAGTTGGACTCAAACTGAAAGAGCTGCTCTCCCTGTGCCTCAAGCCTGCTGGCCTTTGGACTGGAACTCTATCATTGGCTCTCCTACTTCTCAGGCCTCTGAGAACTAAACCATCAGCTCTTCTGGGTCTCCACCTTGCCAAATCACAGATCTTGGGACTCGCAAGCTTCCGTAATCATGTGAGCCAATTCCTTATGAAAAATCTCTCTCTCGCCAATATCATGATTTATAATAAGAAATATGCATTTGGTCTTTTTCCCCCATCCCTGACACAGGGCTCCTGAAGCTCCTGGGCACTAGCAGTATATTTTGTTCTAATGGGGTGACCCTGGTTGGGCTTGAAATTTTCAGTCCACCACCCCCATGCACCCCAAGGAGGATAAAGGGGCTGGAAATGGAGTTAATTATTGATCCTGCCTGCATGAGGAAGCCTCCCCAAAATCCCAACAGTACGGGGTTTGGGGAGCTTCCAAGTTGGTGAGCACATCCACATACTGGGAGGGTGACCCACCACAACTCCACGGGGACAGAAGCCCCTGTGCTCAGGACTCGCTCAGACCTGGCCCTACGCTCTATGAGCCACTCTACCACATTAATCAAACTCAAGGAGGTGGGGGTCTTTGGACTCCCCAACTGATAAGCCATTGGTCGGAAGCACAGGTGACTTGTTGGACTTGCTATTGGTATTTGAAGAGGGATTGGAGCTCTCCTAGAGGAGTAAGTCCTTCACCGGTGAGATACCATGCCATCTCCAGGTAGAGCGTGTCAAAATTGAGTTAAATTGTATGACACCCAGCTGGTGTCACAGAGAGTTGCTTGGGAGGGGAAACTCCCAAATGTCATAAAGCATTTTGAGTGTTCTGTGTGAGGCTAAGGAAAGACACAAAGAACAGTAAGTTATTCTGATTTTCTCTTGCTCCCTTTCCCCCTACAGAACCTGGACTAATACAGCCACCAAAACCCGATATAAATAACGGATAATAGTGAAAATGCTTCAGCTCTAGCAGGGCTGAATGGGCCTAGAGCCCCATCCACTCAGAGCCCTCTCTCCTACTAGGCTCCGGAGCTTGGATGAAAACTATTTGTCTAAGGTCACCACTTAGCTCTTAAACTTGATGAATATGTATATAAATAAAATCTTTATTTTGTATATAAATAGATGATAGACAGATATAGATCTTTTTTTAATAACATCCTTTATAAATCCACCGAACATTTTTGTCCATTTAAACAAGAGGAGAATTACTACTTTTAACTATAAAGGGCATCAGTTGCAGTAAGACTGCCCATCAGTGACATCCCAGCTCGCGATAGCCTCTGGCAGGCCATCAGTCTCATCCAACAATGCAAAGATGAAGGTCGCTCCTGGGCATGCAGCAAAGCAGGAGGAAATCAGATGCCAGTACTCTGATGATAAAGTGGCACATCTGATTCCAGAGACAACCATTTATTTTCTGCAACTAATTTTTCTTTAAAATTGAAAAGAAGGGGGGGCGCCTGTGTGGCTCAGTTGGTTAAGTGTCTGCCTTAGGCTCAGGTCATGATCTCAGGGTCCTGGGATTGAGCCCCGCATTGGGCTCCCTGCTCAGTGGGGAGCCTGCTTCTCCCTCTCCTCTGCCCCTACCCTGCTCATTCTCTCTCTCACTCTCTCAAATAAATAAATAAATAAATAAATTTTTTAAAAAATTAATTAAATTAAATTAAAAAGGAGGGGTGCCTGGCTGCTTAGTCAGGGGAACATGAGACTCTTGATCTCAGGGTCATGAGTTTGAGCTCCACATCGGGTGTGTGTTGAGATTACTTAAAAAAAAAACTTTAAAAAATTAAATTAAATTAAAAAGAAGGGAGGAGTCAAGATGGCGGAGAAGTAGCAGCTGAGACTACTTCAGGTAGCGGGAGATCAGCTAGATAGCTTATCTAACGATTGCAAACACCTACAAATCCAACGGGAGATCGAAGAGAAGAAGAACAGCAATTCTAGAAACAGAAAATCAACCACTTTCTGAAAGGCAGGACTGGCGGAGAAGTGAATCCAAAGCGACGGGAAGATAGACCGCGGGGGGAGGGGCCGGCTCCCGGCAAGCGGCGGAGCAACGGAGCACAAAATCGGGACTTTTAAAAGTCTGTTCCGCTGAGGGACATCGCTCCAGAGGCTTAACTGGGGTGAAGCCCACGCGGGGCCAGTGTGGCCTCAGGTCCCGCAGGGTCACAGAAGGATCGGGGTGTCTGAGTGTCACAGAGCTCGCAGGTATTAGAACGGGGAAGCCGGCTACAGAGACGGAGCCGAGGAGTGACTCTCAGCTCGGGCTTACCTTGAACCGGTCTCAGGCTCGGTCAGCTCGGAGCGCGGCCGGAGGCCAGGGTGAGGGGAGCGATTGGGCGCTGTTCCCTGAGGGCGCACTGAGGAGTGGGGCCCCGGGCTCTCGACTCCTCCGGGCCGGAGACTGGGAGGCCGCCATCTTCATTCCCGTCCTCCGGACTCTACGGAAAGCGCTCAGGGAACAAAAGCTCCCGAAGCAAACCCGAGCGGATTACTCAGCCCGGCCCCGGGTAAGGGCGGTGCGACTCCGCCTGGGGCAAAGACGCTTGAGAATCACTACAACAGGCCCCTCCCCCAGAAGATCAACAAGAAACCCAGCCAGGACCAAATTCACTTACGAGGAGTGCAGTTTCAATACCAAGGAGAGCCGAGGAATTCCAGAGGAGGAGAAAGCAAAGCACGGAACTCATGGCTTTCTCCCCATGATTCTTTAGCCTTGCAGTTAATTTAATTTTTTTTTCTTTTTCAATTTTTTTTCTCTTCTTCTGCTAAATTTTTTTAACTTTTACCCTTTTCTTTTTTAACGTTTTTAACTAGTTTATCTAATATATATATATATATATATATTTTCCTTTTTATATTTTTTCATAATTGGTTTTCTTTTTTTATTTGTTTCTTTTTTCTTTTTTCTTTTTTTTTCTTTCTGAACCTCTTTATATCCCCTTTCCCCCACCCCCCTCATGATTTGGGATCTCTTCTGATTTGGCTAAAGCATATTTTCCTGGGGTTGTTGCCACCCTTTTAGTATTTTACTTGTTCCTTCATATACTCTTATCTGGACAAAATGACAAGGCGGAAAAATTCACCACAAAAAAAAGAACAAGAGGCAGTACCAAAGGCTAGGGACCTAATCAATACAGACATTGGTAATATGTCAGATCTAGAGTTCAGAATGACGATTCTCAAGGCTCTAGCCGGCTCGAAAAAGGCATGGAAGATATTAGAGAAGCCCTCTCGGGAGATATAAAAGCCCTTTCTGGAGAAATAAAAGAACTAAAATCTAATCAAGTTGAAATTTAAAAAGCTATTAATGAGGTGCAATCAAAAATGGAGGCTCTCACTGCTAGGAAAAATGAGGCAGAAGAAAGAATTAGCGATATAGAAGACCAAATGACAGAGAATAAAGAAGCTGAGCAAAAGAGGGACAAACAGCTGCTGGACCATGAGGGCAGAATTCGAGACATAAGTGACACCATAAGACGAAACAACATTAGAATAATTGGGATTCCAGAAGAAGAAGAAAGAGAGAGGGGAGCAGAAGGTATATTGGAGAGAATTATTGGAGAGAATTTCCCCAATATGGCAAAGGGAACAAATATCAAAATCCAGGAGGTTCAGAGAACCCCCCTCAAAATTAATAAGAATAGGTCCACACCCCGTCACCTAATAGTCAAATTTACAAGTCTTAGTGGCAAAGAGAAAATCCTGAAAGCAGCCCGGGAAAAGAAGTCTGTAACATACAATGGTAAAAATATTAGATTGGCAGCAGACTTATCCACAGAGACCTGGCAGGCCAGAAAGAGCTGGCATGATATATTCAGAGTACTAAACGAGAAAAGCATGCAGCCAAGAATACTATATCCAGCTAGGCTATCATTGAAAATAGAAGGAGAGACTAAAAGCTTCCAGGACAAACAAAAACTGAAAGAATTTGCAAACACCAAACCAGCTCTACAGGAAATATTGAAAGGGCTCCTCTAAGCAAAGAGAGAGACTAAAAGTAGTAGATCAGAAAGGAACAGAAACAATATACAATAACAGTCACCTTACAGGCAATACAATGGCACTAAATTCATATCTCTCAATAGTTAACCTGAATGTTAATGGGCTAAATGCCCCAAACAAAAGACACAGGGTATCAGAATGGATAAAAAAACAAAACCCATCTATATGTTGCCTACAAGAAACTCATTTTAAACCCGAAGACACTTTCAGATTTAAAGTGAGGGGGTGGAAAAGAATTTACCATGCTAATGGACATCAGAAGAAAGCAGGAGTGGCAATCCTTATATCAGATCAATTAGATTTTAAGCCAAAGACTATAATAAGAGATGAGGAAGGACACTATATCATACTCAAAGGATCTGTCCAACAAGAAGATCTAACAATTTTAAATATCTATGCCCCTAACGTGGGAGCAGCCAACTATATAAACCAATTAATAACAAAATCAAAGAAACACATCAACAATAATACAATAATAGAAGGGGACTTTAACACTCCCCTCACTGAAATGGACAGATCATCCAAGCAAAAGATCAACAAGGAAATAAAGGCCTTAAATGACACACTAGACCAGATGGATATCACAGATATATTCAGAACATTTCATCCCAAAGCAACAGAATACACATTCTTCTCTAGTGCACATGGAACATTCTCCAGAATAGATCATATTCTCAGTCCTAAATCAGGTCTCAACCGGTATCAAAAGATTGGGATCATTCCCTGCATATTTTCAGAACACACTGCTCTGAAGCTAGAACTCAATCACAAGAGGAAATTTGGAAAGAACCCAAATACATGGAGACTAAACAGCATCCTTCTAAAGAATGAATGGGTCAACAAGGAAATTAAAGAATAATTGAAAAAATTCATGGAAACAAATGATAATGAAAATACAATGGTTCAAAATCTGTGGGACACAACAAAGGCAGTCCTGAGAGGAAAATATATAGCGGTACAAACCTTTCTCAAGAAACAAGAAAGGTCTCAGGTACACAACCTAACCCTACACCTAAAGGAGCTGGAGAAAGAACAAGAAAGAAACCCTAAACCCAACAGGAGAAGAGAAATCATAAAGATCAGAGCAGAAATCAATGGAATAGAAACCAAAAAAGCAATAGAACAAATCAATGAAACTAGGAGCTGGTTCTTTGAAAGAATTAATAAGATTGATAAACCCCTGGACAGACTTATCAAAAAGAAAAGAGAAAGGACCCAAATAAATAAAATCATGAATGAAGGAGGAGAGATCACAACTAACACCAAAGAAATACAGACAATCATAAGAACATATTATGAGCAACTCTATGCCAACAAATTTGACAATCTGGAAGAAATGGATGCATTCCTAGAGACATATAAACTACCACAACTGAACCAGGAAGAAATAGAAAGCCTGAACAGACCCATAACCAGTAAGGAGATTGAAACAGTCATCAAAAATCTCCAAACAAACAAAAGCCCAGGGCCAGACGGCTTCCCGGGGGAATTCTACCAAACATTTAAGGAAGAACTAATTCCTATTCTCCTGAAACTGTTCCATAAAATAGAAATGGAAGGAAAACTTCCAAATTCATTTTATGAGGCCAGCATCACCTTGATCCCAAAACCAGACAAGGATCCCATCAAAAAAGAGAACTACAGACCAATATCCTTGATGAACACAGATGCAAAAATTCTCACCAAAATACTAGCCAATAGGATTCAACAGTACATTAAAAGGATTATTCACCACGACCAAGTGGGATATATTCCCGGGCTGCAAGGTTGGTTCAACATCCGCAAATCAATCAATGTGATACAACACATTAATAAAAGAAAGAACAAGAACCATATGATACTCTCCATAGATGCTGAAAAGACATTTGACAAAGTACAGCATCCCTTCCTGATCAAAACTCTTCAAAGTGTAGGGATAGAGGGCACATACCTCAATATTATCAAAGCCATCTATGAAAAACCCATCGCAAATATCATTCTCAATGGAGAAAAACTGAAAGCATTTCCGCTAAGGTCAGGAACACGGCAGGGATGTCCGTTATCACCACTGCTATTCAACATAGTACTAGAAGTCCTAGCCTCAGCAATCAGACAGCAAAAAGAAATTAAAGGCATCCAAATCAGCAAAGAAGAAGTCAAACTATCACTCTTCGCAGATGATATGATACTATATGTGGAAAACCCAAAAGACTCCACTCCAAAACTGCTAGAACTGGTACAGGAACTCAGTAAAGTGTCAGGATATAAAATCAATGCACAGAAATCAGTTGCATTTCTCTACACCAACAACAAGACAGAAGAAAGAGAAATTAAGGAGTCAATCCCATTTACAATTGCACCCAAAACTATAAGATACCTAGGAATAAACCTAACCAAAGAGACTAAGAATCTATACACAGAAAACTATAAAGTACTTATGAAAGAAATTGAGGAAGACACAAAGAAATGGAAAAATGTTCCATGCTCCTGGATTGGAAGAATAAATATTGTGAAAATGTCTATGCTACCTAAAGCAATCTACACATTTAATGCAATTCCTATCAAAGTACCATCCATTTTTTTCAAAGAAATGGAACAAATAATCCTAAAATTTATATGGAACCAGAAAAGACCACGAATAGCCAACGGAATATTGAAAAAGAAAGCCAAAGTTGGTGGCATCACAATTCCAGACTTCAAGCTCTATTACAAAACTGTCGTCATCAAGACAGCATGGTACTGGCACAAAAACAGACACATAGATCAATGGAACAGAATAGAGAGCCCAGAAATAGACCCTCAACTCTATGGTCAACTAATCTTCGACAAAGCAGGAAAGAATGTCCAATGGAAAAAAGACAGCCTCTTCAATAAATGGTGTTGGGAAAATTGGACAGCCACATGCAGAAAAATGAAATTGGATCATTTCCTTACACCACACACGAAAATAGACTCAAAATGGATGAAGGACCTCAATGTGAGAAAGGAATCCATCAAAATCCTTGAGGAGAACACAGGCAGCAACCTCTTCGACCTCAGCCGCAGCAACATCTTCCTAGGAACATCGCCAAAGGCAAGGGAAGCAAGGGCAAAAATGAACTCTTGGGACTTCATCAAGATCAAAAGCTTTTGCACAGCAAAGGAAACAGTTAACAAAACCAAAAGACAACTGACAGAATGGGAGAAGATATTTGCAAACGACATATCAGATAAAGGGCTAGTGTCCAGAATCTATAAAGAACTTAGCAAACTCAACACCCAAAGAACAAATAATCCAATCACGAAATGGGCAGAAGACATGAACAGACATTTCTGCAAAGAAGACATCCAGATGGCCAACAGATACATGAAAAAGTGCTCCACATCACTCGGCATTGGGGAAATACAAATCAAAACCACAATGAGATACCACCTCACACCAGTCAGAATGGCTAAAATTAACAAGTCAGGAAATGACAGATGCTGGCGAGGATGCGGAGAAAGGGGAACCCTCCTACACTGTTGGTGGGAATGCAAGCTGGTGCAACCACTCTGGAAAACAGCATGGAGGTTCCTCAAAATGTTGAAAATAGAACTACTCTATGACCCAACAATTGCACTGCTGGGTATTTACCCTAAAGATACAAACGTAGTGATCCGAAGGGGCACATGCACCCGAATGTTTATAGCAGCAATGTCTACAATAGCCAAACTATGGAAAGAACCTAGATGTCCATCAACAGACGAATGGATAAAGAAGATGCGGTATATATACACAATGGAATACTATGCAGCCATCAAAAGAAATGAAATCTTGCCATTTGCGACGACGTGGATGGAACTAGAGGGTATCATGCTTAGCGAAATAAGTCAATCGGAGAAAGACAACTATCATATGATCTCCCTGATATGAGGGAGAGGAGATGCAACATGGGGGTTAAGGGGGTAGGAGAAGAGTAAATGAAACAAGATGGGATTGGGAGGGAGATAAACCATAAGTGACTCTTAATCTCACAAAACAAACTGAGGGTTGCTGGGGGGAGGGGGTTTGGGAGGGGGGTGGGGTTATTATGGACATTGGGGAGGGATGTGCTATGGTGAGTGCTGTGAAGTGTATAAACCTGGCGATTCACAGACCTGTACCCCTGGGGAAAAAAATATATTATATGTTTATAAAAAATAAAATTAAAAAAAAAAGAAAATACACACATTGTTAAAATAATTGAGAGTGTGAAAGGATATACAGTAAAACATAGGTTGCCTTCTTACCACAGGCCTAGAGATACATAGACATACAATTTTATATATATATATTATATATATAAGAACATTTGTATATTACATATATATATAAGAATATATATATATTCTTTTGAGGGCACACATATAAAATGAGTCGTATTACACTTAACTCTTTGTGAAATTTGCTTTTTTTTTCTTTCAGTACTTTTTAAAATTTTCTTTTTATTAACATACAATGTATTATTTGTCTGAGGGGTACAGGTATGTGAATCTTCAGTCTTACACAATTCGCAGCACTCCCCATAGCACATACCCTCCCCAGTGTCCATCAACCAGCCACCCCATCCCTCTCACCCCCCTCCCCTCCAGCAACCAAAATTTGCTTTTTAGAAAAACTTTCACTTTTACTTAATTGTAGATTCATATGCAGTTGTAAGAAATGAACCTAGAGCCAGGTGCCTGGTTGGCTCAGTCCACCATGAGTTCAAGTCCTGCATTGGGCATGGAGCCTAGTTTAAGAAAAAAAGAAAGAAATGAACCCAGGGGGCACCTGGGTGGCTCAGTCAAGCGCCCGACTCTTGATTGCAGCTCAGGTCATGATCTCAGGGTCGTGAGATGGAGCCCCCCATCGGTCTCCACGCTCAGCTGAGTCTGCTTGATGTTCTCTCTCCTTCTTCCTCTGCCCCTCCCACCCCTGCTATCTCTCCCTCTCAAATAAATAAATAAATAAATGTATCTTAAAAAGGAAAAAAAAAGAAATGAACCCAGATCTATCTGAATTTCAAAAGCACTAGTTCTCAACTCCAGCTGCCCAACACAGGCACCCAGGGAGATTTACAAAATCCTGATGCCTGGGTTCCCCCGTGGGAGGGTTTGAGGGAAGTGGCCCGGGGTACAGCCTTGGCGTGGGGAGTTTTCAGAGCTCCTGGGGTGACGCAAGTGTGCGGGCAGAGCTCTTAATTTCCACACTCCCCCGTCGCCAGGGCCGGGAAGCGTCAGTGCGGGTGAGATATGAGAACATCTGTTTCCTGAGCTAACTCAGCCCAAGCAAGAACTTGGAGCCAGAAGTGCATAATTAGGAGAAAAGCAGGTTCACCTCAGAATGCGCAGACCCGTGCTGGGGCTCCTATGGATGTGGGACGGGGTTTAAGCCAATTCTACGGGAGTCTCAAGGGACAGCGTGATCCCAGATGACATCTGAGTTTTACAGACCTCTTGCCTGCCCCAGATGGTCCCTCATTTCCTCTATAATTGCTATTTGAAAGCCCTGGGCAAGACCCCCGTTTCCAAAGTGTCAAGCCTCAAGAGCTTGAAATACCGAAATAAAATATTTTCAAGATTCTGATGAAAACAGGGAGGCCTTCCCCATCAGGGAGGCCTCATCTGCCACTATTCCGAGTTTTTTGGAGTCCTTCAAAAAAACAAGCCTCTTTCTCCGGCTTTATCTTCCTATACTCTCTGTGCCCAGTGCAGGGCTTCTGTGAAGGAGAGTGAGTGAGCCTGGCTCAGGATGAGGTCGGGCTTCTCTGCAGGGACGTCAGGAAAGGCGGTGTGGACAGCGGGCGCCCAGAGTACCAGGCTGGCGAGGATCCTAGGAGGTCATGGGCCCCTTGGTTCCCAGAAGGGACTCAGTCCTCTCTGGAGGGATCCTCTAGCTCCCCCTGGCTCGGAGCCTCCAGGGACCCTCCAAGGACACGGGCCCTCCCTCTGCTGGACACACAGCAACAGGAACCTCGCCAGCACCGGCATTAGAGGGGACACTCCAGCGGTCCCAGGTAACAGGACTGAGCCACCCAGGTGTCCCTGATGAGGGTATAATTTAGATTTAGTAAGATTCACCCTTTTTAGGTGCCCAGTTTTGTGAATTTTACCATAGAATCAGCACCAGAATAAGATGTGGAATATTTCATCAGCTCCAAAAGTTTCTGCATAACCCCCCACAGGCAATCCCCTAACCCTGCCCAGAGCCCCTGGTGACCACTGGTCTGATTCCTATCACTATACTTTAGGGACCACAGCTCAGGGCTCAAAACTAAAAGCAAAAGACATTCATTACCCCAAATTCTGAGTTCAGAGGATCAGAAAGCATGAGGGCCAGCCACCAGCCCACAGATCTTGTGGGAAAAACGAGCTTTCGGCCTCACTACCCAGTAGATGTAAGAGGGTTGGTTTGGGGCCTACAATGTTTTCCTCCTCAAGCAGAGAAGGGAGACGCTAAGAGAACCACTCATAAAAAAAAGGCTTGGAAGCAACCCAGCATTTCCTGGGATGGGGTTTCTCGAAGCTGGCAGGGTGGTAGGGAAGGAGCTTCTGGAGTGGTAGAGGCCTGGAGGGATTGGCCAGTGGAGAGGAGGCCAAGGAGAGGCCCCTTGATGTCCTGATTCTTTTTTTTTTTTTTTTTTTGAGGAGTAGGTAAGATATATGTATGCCTTGGGCGCCTGGGTGGCTCAGTTGGTTAAGCATCTGCCTTCGGCTCGTGATCTCAGGGTCCTGGGATCGAGTCCTTTGTCGAGTCCTGTGTTGGGCTCCCCCCTGAGTGGGGAGCTCCTCCCACTGCTTGTACTCTCTCTCTCTCTCTCTGTGTCAAATAAATTTTTTTAAAAAAAGATATATGTGGCTTATGTCTGCAAGCCCAGGAATTGTCCCAAAGGACAGATCAGATTGGGGCCTGCGATCTGGCCCAGAATACCACAGTGTGAGGGCGACGAGTTTCACACCTCAACAGAATGTGGTATTACGCCTTCATCAGGGGCAGAGAGCTGTTGAGGGGTATTTGTGGAGAGAATAGGAAATAAAGAAAATGAGACGTATATATCCCCAGTGACTTGAAATACCTCGATAAACCCATGACACTTTCAATGCCTCCATTAATCCTAAAAACTCCTCATAAGGTCAGTCCTCTTGTTAGTCCTATTTTATAGATGAGGGAGTTAAATAACAGAGAGGGCACACTGTGTGTCCTAAGTCACCTAGCAGGTAAGTAAATGATGGAACGATGACTCGAAGCCAGGTGTGCTCATCTCTGAAACCTGTGTTCCTTCCACCACATCTGGCTTCCTTCCAGGCTCATGTCAAGGAGGTGGGGCGGAAAAGACATCATGTGTTAGCAGTGAGACTCCAGGAGACACTCCAAGGACACCTGGAGTGTCTGGACACTCCAGAATGAGCATTAGGTCTTGGTAGCCTTCCCACTTGATGATATTCCTACCCCTTTAGCTACCAAGGACCTGGTGTTCCCGAATAAATCTGTGGACATTCTGGTTCATTCCTTGCTCAAAGATTCTGTCGATATATTTCTTGTCACTTCAAGTTGGGACCCCTCGCTTCACTCTTGACCACACACCCTAACCTAAAGCCACCCGCTTGCTTGGGATGCCACAGCTGTATCCATCCGTCCCTTGCTCTCAGATCTGACAGAAATGTTTCCCTTCCATACGAGGGCATAACTCAGTGTTAATTGATGGGCCAGAAAAAAACAAAACAAAACAAAATGATATTCCGTTTATGTACAGAACAGAACTCTCTTCCATGATAAAAAAAAATACTTTTAAAAAAGATGGTCACATGGGGTGCCTGGGTGGCTCAGTGGGTTAAAGCCTCTGCCTTTGGCTCAGGTCATGATCTCAGTGTCCTGGGATCGAGCCCTGAATCTGGCTCTCTGCTTGGCAGGGAGCCTGCTTCCCCCCCTCTCTCTGCCTACTTGTGATCTCTCTCTGTCAAATAAATAAATAAAATTTAAAAAAAAAAGATGGTCACAGTGGGAGCTCCTGGCTGGCTGGGACGGTGGAGCATGTGACTCTTAATCTCGGGGTTGTGAGTTCAAGCCCCATGTCATGTGCTGAGATCACTTAAAAATAAAATCTTAAAAAAAAAAGATGGTTACTGTAGGTCTCAAATTAAAAAACAAACTCCACCCCTCATCTCCTTGCTAAGTACCTGCTGCATGGGGTAGGACTTAGTAAAGTACTTACAAGAATTTCCTTACTGTCAATATTAAAATTACTTTCTTTGGAACATTTGTGTAATGAATAGCAACAAACACTCAGCATGTATTTATGAAGAATTTCAACTAGCAGCAACGCCCTCGTTTAATCCAGTCCAGTTCCACCCGTGCTGCCAAAGCAATGCTAAGATTGTCCCATCAGGAGTCACTAGGCCTGAGGACATTCTGTATTAAAAGGCAGGTGCCAGGAAATACAACAAAAACTTTGTGAAGTTGATACAAACGGGCAAAAATGGTACAGCCACTATTTATGATCTTTTTTTCTTTGATGAAAATATTGGCCAATCCAAATCCTCTTAATGCTATACATCTGTTTTCTCCAGCTTTCTCTTAAAGATTTTATTTATTTATTTGAGAGAGAGTGAGAGTGTGAGAGAGAGTGAAAGACAGAGAGAGCAGGGGGGAGGGGCAGAGGGAGAGGGAGAAGCAGACTCCCTGCTGAGCAGACAGCCCGATGTGGGACTTGATCCCAGGACCCTGAGATCATGACTGAGCCAAAGGCAGAGGCTTAACCTACTGAGCCACCCAGGCATCCCTTCTCCAGCATTTAAAATTAACAAGATGGTTTTATCCAATGATGGTACTTTCTAGGTAGTTGAGTCACTGTGGAGTAGGGCATCATCCCCCAAAATGTAAAAATGGAATGCGAATGAGGTCAGCACGCAAGTTTGTCCAGGCCAGAACTCTGCCATTGACAGGAACCAAGAGACCCGTGACAGGAAAGGATGGGCCCTCCTTTGGAATAAGGCGTCAAATCTAGGGCTGTCCTCAGGCGGCTTTAGACTCCTGTCGTACTCCACTGAGCCTCCAGGAATTCATACAGATTTTTATTTAAAGATTTTATTTATTTATTTATTTGACAGACAGAGATCACAGTAGGCAGAGAGGCAGAGAGAGGAAGGAAGCAGGCTCCCTGCCAAGAAGAGAGTCCGAAGCGGGGCTCGATCCCAGGACCCTGGAATCATAACCTGATTCATGACCCGAAGGCAGAGGCTTTAACCCACTGAACCACCCAGGCGCCCCATATAGGTATTTTTTAAAGTCATCCCACATCGAACTGAAAGAGCAGGCTAAGAAAACTGACCAGAATGATGTCTCCTTCTACTCTCCTGGGCATTAACTGGCTTTGACATACAGCTTCGCCTCAGTGTCTGACTTCTGGACGGTCACTGCTGATGACTTATCTGACGTTGACATCAAAGTCTTAAGTCAGGCTGCTGTTACAGATACCGAGGCTGGAAGTCCCAGATCAGGCAGCCAGCACGACCAGACTCTCGGTGAGGTCCTCACATAGCCTTTTCTTGGCCCATGCACACAGAGAAAGAGGAGAGAGACAGGGAAAGGAAGATCTCATCTCTCTTCCTCTTTTGATAAGGGCACTAGTCCCATCATGGAGGCTCCAGGCTCATGACCTCATCTCGTCCCAGTTCCCTCCCAAAGGTTCCCAACTTCAAATACCATCCCATGGACGGTTAGGGCTTCAGCCTGTGAATTTGGGGAGGACGCAAATATTCGGTCCCTAGCGACATACTACGGTCCTGTCTCTATCTGCAGCTTCTTTGTTCTCCACCACGGACGGATGCTGGCCTTGGCAAATGAGCTGCTTCCTTCCACCTCCTTCCCAGTGTAACTGAGGGTAAACGGACATGGGCGCCTTGGGGGAAGCGCTGGGGGCGTATTTATTATACGTACTCTGCACTTTCCCTAGCACTGCGGAGCAATTCCCCAAAGGTCCTCACCCTTCCCTTCAACTGCTGGACTCTGGATCTGCGAACTGGCTCAGATCTGGAAACCGGACAGGCGATCATGACTTTCTGTTGCAGTGGCTGACATCAGCCTTTTGCTCCCCACATTTAAACTTCTCGGGGGTCTACAAGTCATCTATCACCCAAGTTGGCTATGCTCTCTCTTGAGCCTAAGAACACCACGTCTATTAACGGTCGCCACAGCTTTCTGTGGGTCAAGGCGTTCTTGTTACAACTCCGGCTTTGCGGCCCAGACACAGACTGGGTGACTGAACAACAGAAATGTATTTTCTCACCGTTCTGGAGGCTGAAAGCCTGAGATCAAGGTGTCAGCAGGGTGGGTTTTATCTGAGGCCTCTCCCCTTGCCTTCTCTTATAAGGACACCAGGGATACTGGATTAAGACCTCTTTTACCTTAATTAGCTTTCCAAAAATGCTATGTCCACACGCAGTCATTTGAGGTACTAGGGTTTGGGAAGGACACAGTTCAGTCCATGACAAGGCCCTGTTGTGATAATTACCTCCGTCTTACGTAGGTCAGTTAAATACCATCATTGACTTCTGCTATTCCAGAATCTTCACTGATACAACGGGGCCCAGCACCACCACAGCCTCTCCTACGGTCCCTCCTGGCCCACAGGAGACAACCACCACCACCCTTCTCAGTGAAACTGGTTCCCCTGCTTTACCAGTGCATTCCTGTGAAGGACTGTCTTCTGGGCCTTCCCAGGGAACCTAGCCTGATAGCAGGTTGTCTGGACTCACAGTATAATTTCATTATAATATTGCCACATCCCTGACACCTTGAACTTTCTGACTCCTTCCCCAATATCGAATCTGTCCTAGAATGTTCACTTCATCGATTACAACCAAGCTTGGACTCCCTACTCCCCTGCTCTCCTACTTCAAGTAGCTACCCCGAAGATATTAGTACTGGCTCCACGGGTCATTGCCAGGCCATTAAACTTGAACCATGGAAGAGTGCTCCTGTGTCAGTGAGTTCTCTCCTTTCCACCCTTTTTTTTTTGCTCCCCCTGGGCAAAGCCTGACAATCCTAAGGTAGGGGCAGGCCCAGCCCCAGCCCCAGCCCCAGCGCTGCCCATTCCCTGTCGTACTCAGTGGATGAGAGCGGGCAGCTGGGAAATCACTATTTATGGAAATATGAGGAAATATGAATATATTTATGAGGAAATATGAGGAAATCACTATTTATGGAAATGAGAGGGTCTCTCTGGGCCCCTCAAGAGGAAACCATGAGCCCCTGAGAACCTGGATGAGAGGAAGGTGGCCCCTGAGAGCATGGTGAGGTAGGACATGTCTATGAGAAGGCCTTGGTTGTGTGGCTGGATTTGGAAGCTGCTGGTCCAGAACTAAGTTCCTTCCCTTCCCTTGGTTCGTTTTGGTCCTCTTGCTGTCACACTGCCCTCACCCACTCATCCCCAGGGCTCCTCATGCCCACGCTCTCACGGGTCCCTCACAGACAGTCGCCAAGTCCCTTCTACCCTGGTTCTCCCTTCAGTGGGTCCCCTCTTGTCCAGCCCTGAGTCACCAGCCCCAATTCCTGTCACCTGCCCTCCTTAACCCCGGGACTGTGGGACACCCTGGCACCAGTGCCCAGTGGATTCTGGAACCTCGTTTTCCTGCTGTTGGTGCTTCTGTACATCCGCTGCCGGCGGCCGAGAGCCTGTTGTCATGCAGTCAAAGGTAACAATTAGACTTCCACAAAACCACTTGTTTAGGACACAACCACTTGTCCCAACAAAGGACGTGTGAATCTTGAAAGTTCTGCCTGGAGATTAAAGCCTGCAGTTTGCTCTGCTTTTGGGTTTGGGCGGATGACAACTTTCCTCCCTCAGACTAAAGACAGACAAGTACTGAATGAGCCACCAGGGGGCAAAGCTGCTTTAGTTTAGTAAATTACAATCGACTCTTATGACCCAAGTGTGCAACGTTCGTGGAAAATAGAAATAAACCAACAGTAGAAAACAAAAGTCATCTGATGACCACTCAGAATGTTATGGCATTTTGTTCACATTATTTCTCCCCCATCACCTAAATGTAAATAAAATACGTTAAATGTAGTATTTCTCTACGTACGTTCTGGTTTCCACTCTGTAACAAAGTCTTGTAAAAATCTTTCCTAGGTGTGATATATCCTTCTATGGTATCATTTGCTATCGCTTAATTATTACAAAAAAAAAAGTCATTCTTCACTGCGGTTAAATTTTTGTGCATACAGAAGGGGAGGAAAAATAATTTTCCTTCTAACTTTCTAGATTCTTTTTTTTTTTTTTT